>NC_039267.1:11693509-12003509 GCF_003368295.1 Carassius auratus | reverse complement strand
TTTTATTTTTTTTGCCTGCAGGCACAACGAGACAGCCCAAAGAGGGGGAGGTCCCAGGTGTGGACTACAACTTTGTGAGCATTGAACGCTTTATGGAATTAGAGAAAAGTGGGGCTTTGTTAGAAAGTGGAACATACGAAGGTAAGTGAAAAACACTTTTAAACCTCTCACATCTCAATAAATCATTACCTCTCCAAATAAAAGCTTAGAAAACACCTGTTACGCTATTGTGGCCTGGAATATGAATTTTCGTAAATTTTCTCCATGTTACCACATGAAGGAGCGTGTATCTTTGACATTGAGCAGAGGTATTCAGAACGAGTGCAGTTCGTTCTCTTGAGAGCCGACACTGAGGTGTGTGGACTACTTTCAGACGCAGGTTTCTTTTCTCTTTATGAGGCGAGGAAGATCCTTCCCATGAATCTGTGAGGCACAGCATCATAACAGCTTCAGTGAGAGACAACTTAATGACAGACATTGAGATAAATGGCAGAGGAAGACAAATATGTAATATAGAATTTTTTTTTATGTTTCTTCATAAATCAGTGAAGAAAGTTGCTGTAACGATATGCAAATCTCCATATTCATCGGGAAGAAGGAGGCGGGAACCGGCGCACAATCAAAAACACTTTAATATCCAAAAATAAACACAAAACAGCGCGTCAGCCCCTCACGGGCGACTGACGCGCATAAATTAAAAGCAAACACATAAAATAATGTCCCAGGCCTGGTCCTCTCTCGTCCTTCACGGTCGTCACTCCAGCTTTATATCCTTCCATCTCCTACGTGGGACTCGATACTAGCGGTGGGGCTCAGGTGTAGCTCATCTCCAATCACTACACCTGGCCTCACTCCTCGTTCCCACGTCTCTCGGCCCCGCCCCACTCGCCACAGTTGCATTTTACAGCTTCAAAAAATTACATTTAATGGGAATCATATCAATTATTAGGGAATATTAGGGGCAGTCTCCCTTATTTTTAGATTAACTGTGCAGTCATCTAATACTCACTTAAATTTAATCTTAATAATTTGATAGAACCGTTTAATGTATCCTTTAGCCAGAACCTATATATATATATATATATATATATATATATATATATATATATATATATATATATATATATATATATATATACTGTTCATTCTAATATTGTGATGCCTTAATTCACTTCTAGCGTTTAAAAACTTTTTTTTTTAAACATTTTTACATTTAAGTCAGTGCCAATAGCCTCGTGGCAGCGCGCCAACATATAAAGCTGCTGCGCTATGGGCGTCCCGAGTTCGAATCCCAGCTCGTGGACGTTTCCTGACCCCGTACCTCGCTTACACTCCCATTTCACATCCTGTCAGTACTTACCTTCCTATCAAAATAAAGGCGAAAAGGCCAAAAATAAATCTTAAAAAATAATAACAATAATTAGTAACATGAAATTTTTTAAAGGTGGCAAAATTAACATTTAGCAGATACACTACTGCTCAAGTAGTTTTTGTAAAGAAATTAATACTTTTATTCAGCAAGGATACATTAAATTCATCAAAATATATTGACAATAAAGACACTAATAATGTTAAAAAAGATATTTGATTTTTTTTTACTTTATATTAATCAAACATTTCTGAAATAAATGTATCAAGGTTTTTCACTAAAATATTAAATGTTTTTAACATTGATAATCTTGAGTGGGAAAACAGCATGATACAATGATTTCTGAAGGATCATGTTACACTGAAGACTGAAGTAACGTTGCTGAAAATTAAATTTTGCATCACAGAAATAAATTACATATTAAATTATATTAAAACAGAAAACAGATATTTTAATTGATAATAAGTCTATTTCATAATATAAAACTTGTTTTTTTTTTCATCTGTATTTTCAATGATGAGCAAACAAGACTTTCTGCATGAAATAAGAAGAAAAATTGTGCATGCAAATATTTGTCCAATTAAATGCTCTCTAGAAGAGAATGAACCATCTGTCTCCGAGTTATAGCTAGCATGAAATCATGGTTCACATCAGCGCAGTAAAAGCTATTCAAGTTTTTAATTTGACAGGATATTTAAATAGAAGTCAGCACAGTGTATAGGTACTGTATATTGATTTTATAGATTCCTTGTGGTTTTGTTGGATTGAAGTTAGTCCACTCCTAGTCTATAATTCTGGGTCACAAGGTGTAATTTAAATGAATCGATGATCTTCACCTCTTCAGTTTCCATCCCCACAGACCTGCAAATGAATTCATAAAGCCTGTGCCGTAACCACACAGGAGCTCAGTTTTTAATCATTAAACAGATTTCCCTGGATGCACATGATTTCTTTTCAATCTCGAATGAAACGATTTAGTCGCCGGTGAACGAGGGTGCCGTAACGGCAAACATCACACAGGAAAAAATATTACTTCAAGTCAGACTTCACCTTTATGCATGCAAAGTAGTTGCTTGAGCAATTTTTCCTAGATTAAATCCCAAAATGTGTTGTTTCTAGATAACTTCTATGGCACGCCAAAGCCTCCTGCCGAACCCACGCCGATGCTGTTTAATGTGACGGACCAACTCTTACCCGGTGCCCGACCAAGTGCAGAGGGAAAAAGAAAGAGGAATAAGTCCGTCAGCAACATGGAGAAGGACAGCATTGAGCCACCAGAAGAGGAGGAGGAAGAGAGCCCAGTCATTAATGGCAACGGCATCGCCATCACACCAGGTTTCCACCTACCACTGTTACTGCGATAGTACTGACCCGCTTCGACTCATTTCTAATGAAAGATGTTTTCAGTTGTTACGTAACTCCAAGATGAGGTTTTGAATCATAATGAGCTGATGAGTTATACTGGTTAGGCTTTTTAGTAAGAATTAATTTTAACAGTAGTTACATTTCCATTCAAAGATGCGAGTTTAACTTATGCGCAAAACTGGAATATTGCGAATAAAACACAGTTTCCATCTAACGAGTCAAAGAGAACAAATTCATAACTTTCTGATAAACTGGTACTAAATATTACTAAAAACTGCTATAAAACTTCTATTATACTGAAAAGTAGTAGAAGCCACTTAATAAAAGACGAAAAGCGTCAGAGCGAGCAGACGAAACACAATAAATGCTGTCATTACTGTCATTGACAGTTTTTCGGGAACACAGTCGTGTCAGACAATTATACAGAAATACTTTGAGGACAGCAGATGTTGTGCAACAAGATCAGTTTTCCCATCCCAAATCGTACAAATTCACATGCCTGTTTCGATGCGCATGGTGAAATTTATTCAGTAAATGTGTTTCCATCATAGCTTCTGCACATTAAATAAAAAATTTATTCTACTCAATTGTGCGCATTTTTATAATTTTCGCGCATCTTTGCTGTTTCCAACCAATATTGCTGAATGTGCATAAAAATAGGTGGATGGCCTAAACTACTCTTAGGATAAAAATTATGGATGCCACAATTACGCAATTGTTCAAAGCAGTAATTTATCGTTCAAAGTCCACTTATGTTATTCTGCGTGCTTATGTGTTTTTTTCTTTCTACATGTTATCTTAAGGGTTTTTCCTATTATTTTAATTTTAGTTTTATTATGAAATTACAATACAATTCATATTTTTACTTTTTTATAATTTAAAGAAGAAACCAATCCGATGTATAGTTGACATTTAAAGCTTAATTCTATAGAAAAGCACAAAGTTTTTCAGTTAAGATGTTTCCAACTTTTTTATTTTCATATATGCATAAGGCATGCAGTTGCATCAATCAATGGTGAACATCATTCATTTTAAATGGTGATGATCGTAATTAATAGTCGCAATTACAATTTCAAGGGAATAATCATGAATTATGATTATTGTTATAATCATGTGGTCCTACTTTGTTTTCTGCACTCGTATCTCTTTGTACCATTCTTTAAGGCACTCTACTGTCAAACTAGGTCATGATTCATTTTATTTTCCCTCACAGAATCGAGCGAACACGAAGACAAGAGCACCGACGCTTCTGGAGATGTGCCTCTCCAGCCGTGCCCACCTGAGACCCCCACCCTCATCACCACAGATGCCCCTGAGGAGGAAGGAGACGCCCCCAAGTCCCCACAGGACTCCCAGGAGAATGACGAAATGGGCCCTTTGCCAGATAACTGGGAGATGGCCTACACTGAGAAAGGAGAAGTTTACTTCATAGAGTGAGTGAATTGCACTTCAAAGCACACTTCATAATGAGAGAGGTTTGAGCATATGGAACGCTACCTGTTGCAGTGTCCTATTTTAAAGATCGTTACAGATAGCTGAATTATTAATGTATGCAATACTGAGCTCATTCAGTACAGTATTGTACAGTAGCTAAAATTATCATTTTGTTTTTTTTATTCTTTTGATGGTATTCAGTTTAAGTAATTGCCTCTGAAATTTATTGAATTATGTAAAATAACTTAATATAAATAATTTGATTAATATATAAATATTAATTGTAAATTCATATTTTCATAATTTCAAACAAGTCAATTTGATTTAAAATATCAGTTACACTTTACACTCAGTTTTCATTTGTTAACATTAGTTAATTACATTAGTTAGCCTGAAGTACATAACACATTTATTCATCTTACTTTATGTGAATTTGAAACTTTACTAATGCATTTTCAAAATCAAAAATTGTATTGTTCATATTGTTTAATGCACCTGAGCTCATATGAACCAACATTGAACAGTTGTATTTTTATTAACTAATGTTAAGAAAGATTAATAAATGCTAATGAATAACAAATATATTACTCATTGTTAGTTAATGTTAGTTCATACTAGAGTTGGGTCCGAGTCCACCTTTGTCGAGTACGAGTCAAGACCAAGTCCACAAACATCGAGTCCAAGTCCGAGTCCGAGTCCAAAAGGGTCCGAGTTGGACTCAAGTCCGAGTTCTTAATGGCCGAGTCCGAGTCGAGTCCGCCCGAGTCCAGAAAGTAATTAAATTAAAAAAGATTATAAATTGGTATTGTTCATTTTTGCATTCTATTAATATTTTAACCTTTCAACACATTAAACCAATGGCAATATAAAAATGTAATAAAAAAAATACCACTGTTACATCTAGTCATTGCCATTGAACATTTTTATTTTATGTCAACAGAACTAGTTTCCTATCAAAAAAGGTTTCAAAGGTTTTATTGTATTACAAGTGCATGAAAATACAAATGAACCTATTTTATTATTGTATCACACTATATTGTCCTCCAGTTAAAGATGACATTTCAGTTATTTAATGCCTCTCCCCCACATTTGACAGAGGTAAAGTGCAGCCAATGAGGAGATCCTTAATGATGACATTATGAATTTCTTGTTGTCTTCGATTTGAGAACCGATGAACTGATGATACTGCGCATGTTTGTAATTTTTCAAGTATTTTGTTAAACATCGGAAAGTGTAATAAAACTATATAAAAAAAATAATTATATATATATATATATATATATATATATATATATATATATATATATATATATATATATATATATATATATATATACGTATTTTGTTAAGATAGGGGCTACATGTTTCTAATCTGTATATTGTAGATTATGTATGGGCCAAAGGGGTTTTCAGGGAAGTTGGACAATAATTAAGACTCTAAAGACTCCATGTTTAATATGAATAAGGGATGATTTATGAAATATCTGTACTGTATTTATAGTTAATGATGACAGATTCACAAACTGAGTTTGTAGTAAACAGAACATGGACACGAGTAGAGCAGCTGATGATACTGAACTGCAGCATGTGCCGGTGTCCTGACATTTTATCCTACCCTGTCAGATTTTCCTACCCGGGTTTTAAGCGATTCTCGTTCTCGAGTCAAGAACCGGTTGTATCAGTTTCCAGATCATCAGTACACTGAACCAAAAACCGTTTCTTTCGGACGCGTCCGATTCGAGAACCGAGGAGCTGATGAAACTGCGCATTCGTGATTCAGCATGAAGCCGACTGACTCACAGCGCGTCTGAACCGAACTGATTCTTTTGGTGATTGATTCTGAACTGATTTGGTGCTAATGTAATGAGTGCGGGTAAACCGAGGGCTTTAATGAAGGGCAATCTGACGAAACGTAAGTTCATTTAATAACAAATACATCGCAATGGATTATGTATCCGGTGAACTGTTTTTTTTTTCAACCGGTTTATTGAATCAAACCGTCCAAAAGAACCGGTTCGCGGAAAAGAATCGAACTTCCCATCACTAATCCACATTGATATCCAGGTGCGTGTGTTTCGTCTGCAAGCAGGAGACTTCTGCCTGCCGGTGTGGTGCAGTAAAATGACAGAAGGGGAGACGTTCATTAATTTATCATTTCAATTTTATGCTGGTTTTATTGTTACACATGACGTGGACTCGACTGTACTCGGAATATTTTCCGAGTCCAAAATGTTCAAGTCCGTGTCAAGTCCGAGTACAAATTCACCCGAGTGCGTGACAAGTCCGAGTTCTTTCAAAATTGGACTCGAGTCCGGACTCGAGTCCGAGTCCAAGTTCGAGTACCCCAACTCTAGTTCATACATTACATGAAATAATCTTAACTAATGTTAAATGATGTAAACATGTTAATGTTAACTTAACCTTTTTGCAAAGTTTTACCAAAATGTTTAATTCTAGAGGGATGAGATAACAAATATAAAATATTATTTTAATTTATATTTATATCAAATTAAGTGTATAATATAATATAGAATAATAACTGGTAATAAAAAGGCCTTATTAATTAATTTATTTATTTATTTTTAACCAAATTTAAAACATTTAAGACCACCGCGCAAGCAAAGCAGATTAAGATTTTTATCTTATAAATATTAACTGCTTTACAGAATTATTGAAACTTTTTAAATTCTAATGTCATTTTTGCTTTTGACATTTTAAATCTGCAATACTATTACAACATTTGTTTTAATATTCTTGTTTGAATAAATAATACGTGAATTTGTATTACATTTTTTTTATTTCGTTTTAAATAAAATTATTATTCAGTATATATAACTTGGTACCACTTTAGGGATGAACTGACACGTTGGATTTTGCTGAGCCATGAATGAAGATGATAAATTAATCACTAAAACTGTTTCTGCCAGAGTAGCTGAGAGAAGAGTGTTCTTAAGAGCAAGAGAGAGATGTTCGTCTCCCTCCCATCTGTCCTTAATGAGAAACAAGGGACTTATTAAAAAAGTATTGATTGTCTTTGTGTTAACTGGAAAAACCCCCAGCCACTGTGACTGAGGCCTTCTGGGATATCTGGGATATATTTCATAGTTAGGCTTGTACCAACATTTGCCTGACAAAACACACATAGAAGCGCTTTTGATTCGTATCATGGTAGCTAAACAATATTTTTTCTTTTCAGTCACAATACCAAAACGACGTCATGGCTCGACCCACGACTAGCAAAGAAAGCCAAGCCCCCAGAGGAGTGTGATGAAGATGGTGAGTGTTTGAGTGTGTTAACACATGTGTGAGTGTGTTGCTCTCTTTTACGCTTGGAGAAATTAGATGTCGTGACCTCTACCTGTATTTTCCCTCCGGAGATGTACATGTGAAAGATTGTAACATGAAATCCAAAGGGGAAGGTTTCCATTTTGTGGGTTTGTTAGTGATGTCAGAACACGATCAGAGTGTGCTTTGTTTTCATGAAATATCCAGAATGACAAACTATTAGATCTTGATGTTTGAAAATGTGTTTATTCAGCAGTGATGTATACATTTAGCTGTTTATCCGTGTTTATTTTTTTGTTCGTTCAACCATATGTCCAACCAGACATAAAGCCACTGATCTATAAAGCCATTCATTCATTCGTCCGTCACTTCGTTCATTCATTCATTCGTTCGTTTGTCCGTCCGTTCATTCGTTCGTTCGTTCGTTTGTTCATTCATCCATTCATTCATTCGTTCGTCTACTAAGCATCTATCCTCCATTTATTTGTTTGCTTGTTCAATCATTTGTTCAGTCATATAGCTAAGCCATCCATTCCTCCCATTTTTTTTTTTTTTATTCATCCATTAGGCCATTTGTCCTCTATTCATTCATTTACTTATTGATTTATTTGTTGTTTGTTCAGTCATCCATCCTCTGTTTGTTTGTTTAAATATCTCTCATCCATTCTTTTGTTTGCTTTTTTAATCATTTGTTTAGTCATACAGCCATCCATCTATCCATTCATCTATCCTTCGATCCTCTATTCATTTGTTTTGTTGATACACACGTCCTTAAGTATATATCCTCCATTAGTTTTCTTGTTCAGTTATTTAATTGTTCGATCATAAATGTATATACATATTTATCTTTAAAGCAGTCATCCCCTCTTCCATTCCAGTCATTCATTAGTTTATTTGTTCAGTCTTTCTCCATTGGTTTGTTAGTTTGTTCATTCGTTCATCCATTAAGCCACCTGTTCTCTATTCATTCATTCATTCGTATATTGCTTCATTTATGTATTTATTCCTTTGTTCATCCATCTTTTAGCTATCTATCTTCTATCATTCATTCTTTCATTTATTGATTCATTTGTTCATCCATTCATCCATCCATCATCATCTGTCCATTTGTTCATTCAGTCACAAATCCTTTTAAAATCTATACTCCATTCATTTCTTTATTCATTAATGTATTCATTTGATAAGAAAAGCTACAATAGCTATTTATTCCTTCATTTATCCTCCTTTCGATTCATTCATTATTTTTTTGTTCATACGTCCGTCCATAAAGCCATCTAATCTACATTCACACATCCATCCTTGTACCCTTCATGCATTCATTAATTTGTTCATTCATTCAACCATCCATCTATGCTTCCATAAATCCATCTAATCATTCATTCATTCATTCATTCATTCATTCATTCATCCATACATACATCTATGCTTCCATAAATCCATCTAATCATTCATTCATTCATTCATTCATTCATTCATTCATCCATCCATCCATCCATCTATGCTTCCATAAATCCATCTAATCATTCATTCATTCATTCATTCATTCATCCATCCATACATCTATGCTTCCATAAATCCATCTAATCATTCATTCATTCATCCATCCATCCATCCATCCATCTATGCTTCCATAAATCCATCTAATCATTCATTCATTCATCCATCCATCCATCCATCCATCTATGCTTCCATAAATCCATCTATTCATTCATTCATTCATTCATTCATTCATTCATTCATTCATCCATTCATTCATTCATCCATCCATACATACATCTATGCTTCCATAAATCCATCTAATCATTCATTCATTCATACATCTATAAAGCAGTCATTCATTAATTTATTTCTTTAGACTTTCTCCACTGGTCCATTAATCTTCTGTCCTCTATTCATTCATTCAATTTGCACATTAATTAAATTGTTCATTTATTCATTTGTTTGTTAATCCATTAATCTTCTATGCTATCTATTCTCTCTTCTGTTTTGTTTGTTCATTCAGTCACCAATTGTTTGAGGATCTATGCTCCATTCATTCATTCATTCATTTTACCAAAAAGCTATTTATTCCTTCCTTCATTCATCATCCTTTCCATTGATTCATTATTTTTTTGTTCATAAATGTACTCATAAAGCCATCTAACCAGCATTATTCTACTCTCCATCCATTCATTTATTTATTCATCCATTCATCCATCCATCCATCTATGATTCCATAAAGTCATCTATTAATTTTTACAGCCAACCATTATTTTGTTCATGTTTTTTTCTTCATCCACACTTGTCATATTACCTGTGCTCTAAAAACAGAGCACAAGTCAGCGTGATATATTCATCAGCTTGCTCAAAACCTGTATTTTTTTTTTGTTTCCTTCACAGCCAGACTGTTAAACATGCATGGTGACTCTGTGTTCCCAAATCTACCATCTTTGAAACCCTCTGTTGAATTAAAATGCAATTTAATGGGGCCAGAGAA
Source organism: Carassius auratus (assembly GCF_003368295.1). NCBI lineage: Eukaryota > Metazoa > Chordata > Actinopteri > Cypriniformes > Cyprinidae > Carassius > Carassius auratus. Next base: position 11,993,580 of record NC_039267.1, on the reverse strand, counting down.
ATCAATATCTCTTTCCACAGGCCTTTTAATTCCTCTCAGTGACATGACTGCTAATCTCCCTCTCTGTAGCACGGCATAGATCTATTTATTTTGGGCTCGTCTGTGCAGCAACGTAAGCTTATACACATAATCATGATTGATTTCCATTATGTTCAATAATAACTGCTGCGAAGAAATCACTCAGTACACTGCAAATTTGATCCACGTCTGTCTTCAAAGTTCAGACGTGTACATGATTCAGAATTTACTTCAGATGTCTGTTAGCTTATGATCCTCATGGGGCGGCAAAGTTTTATCATAAATTCCCATCAAAGGTTAGATAAAAGATGATCGGTCCGTGTCTACCTAATTTTGCCGTCAAAATCAGTTCCTGGTGTAATTTAGATTGCCTGCCTTATAAATTTAGCAACAATGAAATAATTTTTCCATTGTTCTCACGCTCTAAAATTTACTCTGTGCTTGCTAATTAACCAGCCCTGCTTGTTGGTTTTGAGGCGCATCCGGCACATATGCACACTCTCATATTTACACTTGAGCATTGAATGCACTCAAATGTACATAAGCCACTCAGTGAATGAAAGAACCTGAAAAAGAGACTTCTCCCATAGTTGCCATGGCAACTGCAGATGGAGGACCATTGATTTAAGGAGGCTTGAGGAAATATATTTAAGGTGGTCTGGGTTAGATAATTGTCTTAAAACCTCGAAGGGTCCAAAAGATCCTAAATAAAAAACATATAGAATTTTCTTTAAAAATATGGATGTTTCCGAATTATTTTCCAAATATGGTAAATTATTAATCTGTTAAGACTGATAGAATTATATTTATTTTAAAAATTGCATCGATGAGTAGGTGATATATTTTCTATATTATTATTTATATTGTATTGATTATTAAAAAGTTAATTAAGCTTAGTTGATCTATTAAGCTTTATAGAAGCTAATAAAATTTGTTACATTTATGAATGAAAAGTTTTAACTTATTGGGGTACAAGGTTGCGAATGGTTGGAACGTTGAGTGTAATATTTGAAGTAATATTTTCAAACATTTTGAATATGATTATTTGTAATTTTTTTCTGGTTGTAGTACATTAAATAGAATATACCTCATATGTTAAATTCATAAAATTTTTAAATGTGGTTTGCAATATTGCGGTAATTTTCAGTATGTAATATATTCAAATATTTTATATATTATTTATTTGTTGTTTATAATTTATTTATTAAAACGGCTGCATTAGAGCATGACACCATATTCTGTTGTCAATATTTGTTGTTTTTTATAAATAATTTCCAACATAATTTTTTACATTTCTATTTTGCAATAATCTGCAGGAACTTTGAGTAAATGTTAATAAAATTATACATTTTTAGTTTTTAAAACATGTTGTTTCCACCTCCCTCTAAGTAACAAATATACATTATAAAGAGAAGTAATAAATATGACCTATTATATGTAAGATTAAATATTTAACATTTTGCTCCAATTTTCCGTACCAAGATATGTTCTTTAAAAGAAAACTACAGTTACTCAAGCCAAGGTTATGTCACACTTCTCACTTTTTTCTATTAAGAAAGTGTTGCCATCTGGTGTGTTACTCGCCTTTCTCTCTGAGTTAAAGCGGTTATGTGACACACATAAGAGGCTCGTCCTGTTTCCTCTTGGATAACAGCCTGGGAAAGGTTTGTTCTTAATGTAAACCCTTAATATGAGACTGGATTTGATTGTTAGGAGAAGGGTCAAGTGTTAGCGAATGCAGTTTAGCAGGTTGCTGTGTGTGTGTAGGAGGGAATTGATTGCTGTAACCCTCCTAGGGAGGTGCGAGAACCTCGTTGGTCGCCACACCTGCTCCTACCTCCTCCGGCCCAACGTTCTGTTCAGTGTAGCATCTATTCACTCAACTAATGATTATCTGAACACTGCATGGCTTCTTTTGCACAGTATAAGTAAAAAAACTGCTTTAAGGGCATGTCTGTAGACCCTCTTTATATGTGTCAATGTAGAGGCTGTAGACTTTTGTTTGCTTGTTTACTTGTTTTTTTACTTACAACCTACTTGTTTAACACACTAAAGTGTGTGTTAGGAAAAATGTTACAGCAAAAAATGTAAAAAAAAAAAAAAAAAAAAAATATATATATATATATATATATATATATATATATATATATATATTTTTTTTTTTTTTTTTTTTTTTTTTCAATTGCAGCATTGTCCATGTAAAATGCCCACTGTAATACCAGGATGTTCTCAATGGTTGCAGGGGCATTGTTTGGTGGTTGCTAGGATGTTTCTAAATGGTTTCTAGTGTATTCTGAATGTTGATGGTCATTTTATGTGACTGCTAGGGTGCTCTGTGAGGTTAATAAGTCCACCATTTAGGTCGTTCATCCAAAATAAATCAATGAATATTTAAAGCGATACATGTGTAAAACTTGCTGTTGAGGACGCACACAGTTAACTTCCGCTGGAGGGTTCGCAGACCGTGAATGGTGGATGGCTTACATATTGCGGCCTATAGAAACAGTCTCTAATGAGGCATCTACTTGTATGATTCTACTCTATGATTCTTACTTCTGTGGGGTTGCTAGGGGCATTGTTTGGAGGTTGCTATGGAGTTATGAGTGGTTGCTAGGGCGCTACAATAAGATTGCTAGGTGTTCTTACTTTTGAAGGTTTGCTAGGGCATTTTTTGAGAGTTTCTACAGAGTTCTGAGTGGTTGTTAGGGTATTACAATAACATGGATATGTGTTTTTACTACTGCAGGGTTGCTAGGGCATTGCTTGGGGTTGCCAGGGGCTTCTGAGGAGTTGCTTTGATATTGCTAGGTGGTTTCTAGGATATTCTGAATAGTTATAAGGTCATTTCAGGTGATTGCTACTGTGTTCTTTGTGACTAATTGGACATTAAATTGGTTTGGTGGTTGTTAGGGTGTTTAGAGTGGTTGCTTGAATGTTGCTAGATTGTTTCTAGGGTATTCTGACTGCTAGTGAGTTCATTTGATGTAATTATGGTGTTCTTTGTGGTTGATACAACATTTTGAGTTTACACTTTTAGGACATTGTTTGGTTGTTGTTAGTGTGTTCTGAGGGGTTGCTAGGGCATTGTTTTGTGGTTGTCAGGGAGTTCTTAGGGGTTGTTAGGACATTGTTTGATGGGTTACTTGGGTATAGTTTGATGGTTTTCAGGGAGTTCTAATTTGTGGTTGATGGGTAGTTCCTCAAGCAGTTTTTGGTGGTTGCTAGTATGTCCTGACTGGTTGCTTGGTTTCCAGGGTATTTTGAATGCTTGTGAGGTAATTTTATGTAATCACTATAGTGTTCTTGGCTGATAGGTCATTCTATGATGTTTGGTCATTGTTAGGGTGTTCAGAGAAGTTGCTAGTATGTTTCTAGATGGTTTCTAGGATATTCTGAATGATTGTGAGGTCATTTTGGGCAATTGTTACTGTGTTCTTGGTGATTGCTAGGATGTTGTTATGATGTTATGGTTGCTAGGGAGTTCTTAATGGTTACCAGGGCATAGTTGGATGGTTCTCAAGAAACTCTTATTGGTAGGTGCAAGGCAGTTCCTCAAGCATTGTTTGTTCATTGCTAGTATGTTCTGATTGGTTGCTCAGTTTCTAAGGTATTCTGAAAGTATGTATGGTCGTTTTAGGTGTGCTACAGTGTTCTTTGTGGTTGATATGACTTTCTATGAGTTTGCACTTCTAGGACATTGTTTGGTGGTTTGTTAGAGTGTTTGGAGTGGTTGCCAGGGCATTACAATAAAATTGCTAGGTGCTCTTACTTCTAAGGAGTTGCTCAGGCATAATTGGGCAGTTGCTTGAACATTGTTTGGTAGTTGTCAGGGAGTTCTGAGGGGTTGTTAGGGCATTGTTTTAGCGGTTGCTTGAGCATTGTTTGGTGGTTGTCAGGGAGTTCTTAGAGGTTGCTAGGGCATTGTTTGGTGGTTGCTTGAGCATTGATTGGTGGTTGTCAGGGAGTTCTTAGGGGTTGCTAGGGCATTGTTTGATGGTTGCTATGGTATTGCTTTATGTTTGTTAGGGAATTCTAAATGGTGTTTGCTAGGTAGTTCATCATGCATTGTTTAGTAATTGCTGTTGTGTTCTGACTGGTTGCTAGGAAGTTTCTAGGGCATTCAGAGTAATTGTAAGGCCGTTTCAGGTGATTGCTAGATGATTTTAAGACATTGTTTGGTTGTGGCTTGGTTATTCTGAATGATTACTAGGACATTGCTAGAACGTGGCTAGGTGTTGGTGTTCAAAATGGTTGCTAGGTTGCTATGAGTGGTTTTTAGGTAGTTCCTCAAGCACTGTTTGGTGGTTTAGCCTTGCGTTTGTGTGCGTGTGCGTGTATTGTGCACACCATTTATTCACACATGCATAGATGACTTCATCTGCATGTATATCTACATGTTTTGAAGAACGGTGGCAAAAACTGCAGCATGTCACATTGTCTATGTTTTTGATAATTACTGCGTGAGTTTGCGCATGTAGCCCATTTCTTCTTGATGTTTCAATAACGTCAAATTTGGCTGAAAAACAGCAGACACAGGAAAAAGCATCTTGAATGCCGCACGTGATGACAGCCCTTTGTTGTCATGGTGATTTCGCCAGACTTTTAATTTGTTTTGTGTCTCACAGGCGGATTGAATTGGATGAAAGTATGTTGGCTGTAACCTTCGGGCTGCCAGACTTCCCCTCACTTACCGCTGTGTGTCCTAATTAAGCTTTGTTTTACACACTGACTGCCAGCGTGAACGGCCGGCTGGATTGTTTGGGATACAGAGGCCAAATTCTGGCATGCGCAGGAAATGTGTTTTTAAAAGACGTCTAGACTGATTTGCACAGTGTATTATCATACACTGCAGGCATCCCTGGGGTTATTGATTTACTGGACTGGGCTTCAGTATAATGAAAAGTGTGAGGAATGTTTTCATGACATTGATGCTTCGTGACGTGCATTAAATAGCTAATTATAAGCTTGTTGCTTCTGAAGGTTTCATACCTTTCAACCATTGTCGTAATCATTTATGAATATGAAATTATGGTTATACTTCACTTGAAGCCTGATTAAATAATGCAATATCAAGGCAAGGAAATTTTATTTATATAGCACATGTAATAAACATTTCTAATTCCAGTTGCTTTACATAGGCATGATTAAAAAAAGAAAATTTTAAAATAATAAAATTTAACTTTATTTAAATTAGACTAAGCAAATAAAGAATATGAGAATAAAGGAATAAAAAATAAAATATCTAAATATCAAATATAAATATTGTTAAAAGAAATTAAGAAAAAATATATAGTTATATAACTATATTGTTGTGTGTGTATGCTCTATCGATCTATATTTCTCATTAATTTCAATAATCTCATTGTTATTTTAGCATTATTTCTATACTATTATAGTATTAATTTTTTTAATGACTATTTTGGTATTTTTAAGTTTTAATTTAATAATTTTAATAATTTAAAATTATAAAAATAAAAATATGAAAGCTCATAAAAATGTCAAAAGCCAATAACTTTTGTCATTTTTATTAGCTTCATGTTTTTATTTTTATAATTTTTGTAGTTTTATATATCAATTATATATGTTTTATATATAAATAAAAAAATTTTTTGTGTAATGTTCATTTATTTTTATTTCAGTTTTAGTTTTAGTAACAGTAGTATGTTTTAATAATAGTAGTATTTTGACATAAACATGTTGACAAAAAAAAAACATTTCTAAATTTTGTGTGGTATTTTATTTTATTTTATTTTTTACATTCCATTGCAGAAATCTTTTAAAATATTTTGGGTATTTGATATTAAATACATACATATGTATGTATTTAATGTTTTAATATTCATAATAGTTTATATTTTATACATATGTATTGTATGTATACTTAATTAGTCAATATTATGTACATGTGTGTATTTTTATTGTTTCTCTAAAACTGAAACAATTAAAATTTAAATGTGAAAATTTTAAACACACACACACACACACACACACATACACACATTTAAATGTCAGTTGTTTTTAAAACAAAACTATGCAGGGAAACAGAAAATAGAACCCAGACTGCATTAAATACACATGCAACAGGGATAAACAACATTTGCAACGAGGTGCCAACCATATTTTCTTTTTTTTCTTTTTCTTTGTTTTTTCTTTCTTTTTTTTTTTTTTTTTACAGAACTTCCATATGGCTGGGAGAAAATAGACGACCCTATTTATGGCAGTTACTATGTTGAGTAAGTTTTTCAGAATTTTTCTTTCAAATTTTAGTCGAATCTGACCCCGAAGCATCCGTGTCATGCTCTTCAATAAGCGTGCCGAGGGAGGGAGGGTCCCAGCATGATTTAAATATCTGCTCGTTCTGCCCCGCAGCCACATTAACAGAAGGACACAGTTTGAGAACCCCGTCCTAGAGGCCAAACGAAGGATGCAACAGCAACAGCAAATGCAAAGTCAAGGTCTATCGGCGCTGCCATTGCCCGCAATATATAGAGGTACTGCTTTTCTCTGTGGCCCATATTTCCATCTTCACCCAATTGGTTTTATTGGTGTTTCTCGGTTTCGGGTTGCTTAGGTGTGCCCTACTTTCACCTCACTTTAGCTTGACCGAAGCACCAAAGACCATGCAGTAGAGATGGCTGTGCGTTGTGCCGTGTATTCCTCTGATTGTTTATATGTGTTTGTCTTTACAGAAAAGCCTCCATTCACGAGGGACGCCACACAACTCAAAGGGACGTTTCTCACCACGGTGCTACAGAAGAGCAACATGGGATTCGGCTTCACCATCATTGGTGGGGACGAGCCGGACGAGTTCCTACAGGTCAAGAGCGTCATACCTGAGGGACCTGCAGCCCAAGATGGCAAGATGGACACAGGTGAGAAGGTCGAGGAAATCAAGACTTCAGGATATATGTTGTCTTCTTCTGTGTTCTTGTTCAGTGTTAATCTCTATGCTTGTATTCTAGCATTTTGGTCATTTAATGTAAATGAATGTAGTTGTTTTGATGTGAAGTTTTTAATATTCATATTAAAATATGTTTGCATATACACTGAACAAAATTATAAGTGCAACACTTTTGTTTTTGCTCCTATTTTTCATTAGCTGAACTCAAAGATCTAAGACTTTTTTCTATGTACACAAAAGACCCATTTCTCTCAAATATTATTTTACAAATCTGTCTAAATCTGTGTTAGTGAGCAATTCTCCTTTGCTGAGATAATCCATTTACCTCACAGGTTTGGCATATCAAGTAGAGCCCGACCGATATGGTTTTTTGGGGGCCGATGCCGATGCCGATATTAACTCGAAAAGAGCCGATTTATAAGCCGATATTTTGATTTTGAAAATAAACTGGATATTAGACCCATTTCCTATATACTGCACTTACACAACATTCAATAGCAAAATATCTGCCTGTTCTATGTATGTGGGCTGTATAAACCATTTTCCAGAAGAGATTATGTAAAAAAAAAAAAAAAGCCTTAGATTATAGTCTCAATGACTAAACAATTGCACATCAAAAGTATATATTTTTTAATGATAAAAAAAACAGCCTGATTTTAAACATTTAACACTTTTACTTTCTTCCAGTTGAAGCTGGTTTTAACAGTCTGTGTGTGTTCTGTAAATAAATTATAATACTAAAGTTAAAGTATTTGCAGAAGTAGTCCCACACTTTGCTGCTACAGCATGCCCTTTTTCAGCCATCTGTAGGGCAGAAAGAGACAGAGAAAGAATAAGCATGTGTATTAATAATATCACCATGTATCATTACTCGTGTCATCATTAGAATTAGAATTATAATAAACAGGGATCTCCTACATAGGCAAAAATGAGAAATATATATATATTTTATTTGTCAACCAATAGGTATTACCTATTACCTACTTCTATTTAACAATATTACAACATTTTCCTGTTATGTCTTTAAAGCTGCTTTGAAACAATCTGTAAAAAATAAAAATAAATAAAATAAAAAAAGCGCTTGTTCAGCTCACATTTATTTACATTTCCTATCTGGTTAATCATTTCTGACGCATCTAGTCGAAGCTGAATGGTTAACGTTAGTGTCATGAACACACCGCTGTCAATTTTGAGAAGAACCACCTTCAATCAAGTTAATAGCAAGCATTTAAGGGGCCTGCTAAAAAGGAAGCTATATTAGCGTTAGAATAACATAAGGCTGTAGCTATCGAATATTTTAGTAATCGAGTCTATGATAGGCTTTTGTACATTCTGCTGAACAACAGTCTTTAACTGGACTTTTATTTTGACGGGTTGGCGTACATTTACAGTTCTGTGTATGTGATGTGATGCTGCTTTTACTTAAATCAAACGGTCAAATGCTCATGAAGTGACTGTCAGAGCAGTTCTGGAGATGTTGTTCATGTGTTCACGTGATTATTTAGTGAGACAGCAGACGCTGAATTCACCGCGAGCTTAATGCGCTTACGTGTGTTTAATGAATGAAGAGGCGCTTCTGCGCCATTCATTAACAGAGACACGCAGAACATGCAGGATTCATATTTAAAAAGACTATTCCGGCTTAATACTTACAGATATTCGTCCATATCGTGATTTGATGTAAGTGCAATGACCTATTTTTAATGAATTCATTCAATAACATAACAGCTGTTGTTTTTTCGAGGCACGCTGAACATAACTTCTAGTCATTGCCCCCCTGCCACAGTTACCCGGTCATTATGTGGGAAACACTGCAGATATATTTAGAATAAGTTAAACGATAAAGTTATAGTTTGACCTCTTATTAACGTTCGCACTCTTCCACTGATAAACATGGTATTAGCTCTATGGCTAATCTAATATAGCAATGCATTAGCGGCTGTAAGTGATGTTACAGAATATTTATAAGTGATAATGATAGGACCGTTAGCTAGAACTACCACATCATTGTATATACAGTGTATGAACTAAATCATTTCACATGAAGAACGACAGACTCACCGTCAAAACAGAAAAAAAAATCTCCGTGGCTGGCTTGGCTGATCGCTTTCTTCGCTAGTGGATTTCTGGCGCTGTTGTCAACTCTGGAGCTGCAGAGCTCCCTCTGGTGGGTAAACTATGCAACACTCATAACATGAGTAAAGCATGAGACTGTTTCTCATCATTCATCGGCCGTTATAAACGCCGATGCCGATTTAAATGCAATAAGCTCATATCGGCCGATAATATCGGCCGGCCGATATATCGGTCGGGCTCTAATATCAAGATGCTGATTAGACAGCATGATTATTGCACAGGTGTTCCTTAGGCTTACCACAATAAAAGGCCACTCTAAAATGTGTAGTTTTGCTGTATTGGGGGGTCCGAAAACCAGTCAGTATCTGGTGTGACCACCATTTGCCTCACGCAGTGCAACACATCTCCTTCGCATAGAGTTGATCAGGTTGTTGATTGTGGCCTGTTGAATGTTGGTCCACTCCTCTTCAATGGCTATGCAGAGTTGCTGGATATTGGCAGGAACTGGAACACATCCATCCAGAGCATCCCAAACATGCTCAGTGGTTGACATGTCCAGTGAGTATGCTGGCCATGCAAGAACTAGGATATTTTCAGCTCCCAGGAATTGTGTACAGATCCTTGCAACAAGGGGCCGTGCATTATCATGCTGCAACATGAGGTCGTGGTCTTGGATGAATGGCACAACAATGTGTCTCAGGATCATGTCACTATATCTCTGTGCATTCAAAATGCCATTGATAAAGTACACCTGTGTTCGTTGTCCATAACATACGCCTGCCCATACCACAACCCCACCACCACCATGGGCCACTCAATCCACAACGTTGACATCAGCAAACCGCTCACATGACACCATACACACTGCCTGCCATCTGCCTTGTACAGTGAAAACCGGGATTCATCCATAAAAATGAACTGCAGTCAGGTCGAGACCCAGATGAGGACGACGAGCATGCAGATGAGCTTCCCTGATACAGTTTGTGCAGAAATTCTTTGGTTATGCAAACAGATTGTTGCAGCAGCTGTCTGGGTGGCAGGTCTCAGACGATCTTGGAGGTGAAGATGCTGGATGTGGAGGTCCTGGGCTGGTGTGGTTACACGTGGTCTGCGTGTGGGGCTGGTTGGATGTAATGCCTCTTGAGATGGCTTATGGTAGAGAAATGAACATTCAATTCATGGGGAATAGCTCTGGTGGACATTCCTGCAGTCAGCATGCCAAATACATGCTCCCTCAGAACTTGCGACATCTGTGGCATTGTGCTGTGTGATAAAACTGCACATTTTAGAGTGGCCTTTTATTGTGGCCAGCCTGCACACCAGTGCAATAATCATGCTCTCTAATCAGCATCTTGTTATGCCACATCTGTGAGGTGGATGGATTATTTCGGCAAAGGAGAAGTGCTCACTAACACAGATTTAGACAGATTTGTGAACAATATTTGAGAGAAATAGGCCTTTTGTGTACATAAAGTCTAAGATCTTTGAGTTTGAAAAATGGGGACAAAAACAAAAGCGTTGCGTTTATAATCTTGTTCAGTGTGTGTGTGTGTATGTGTGTGTGTGTGTGTGTGTGTGTATATATATATATATATATATATATATATATATATACTGTATGTGTGTGTGTTCGAACATAACATTTTAATATGCATTTTTTGATGTAAAGTGATTTATTAATATTCCTTATAATGTACTATTCCTATAATATAAAAAATAGATAAGTGTATTAAATGAAATGTAAGTCAATTATGTTTACTAATAGTATTATATAACTATTTAAAATATAATGTTTCAATATAATTATATATAATATGATATAATACATCATTATTAACAATTAACTATTAATAGTTGTTAAATTAATATTTATATATAAAACCTAAAAATAAGTTATATAAATATAATATAAAATTTCAGGGACACCTTTCTGTTTTTTACCAGTGATTGTCACACCAACCATACTTACTTCACCGGACTGATTGGAATTATGAATTTAAAAGTATGCAACCCTTTTAATGCATAGACACTAAACGATATATATGCAGCATTGAGCCGTGACCTCAGATCTCAGGAGAAAACCCTCAGTGCATGGGCTAGGAAACATCATTATCTATGTAGTCACCGCTTGACAGCAGTCCCTAATAGCTTGCGTAGAGCTAGCGCAAGGTCACGCTTGTCGCAGTGTGTTTTTCGGTGATGAAAGAGCATCTTTGAGTGAGTCATCACAGTCGGACGCTGAAGGCTTATTTGCTGCTTTTTCATAAGTTTTCTATTCCCTTGTAGAGGAACTCTTAACCTAGTATGGGAAACTTGCGTGCTCACTGCAACTCTACCTTTCTGGATGAGTTTTTCGTTTCCTTGATCGTGTGTTAACTTTCGGAGTGTATCACATCTGTGTGGTCTGAAGATGACATCACTTCCCTAAGCCCTCACAGATAGTGATGCTGGCAGTGGCTTTATTTGCATACGTATCCCCCTTTTGATGGGGGTCCTTTTATAGAAGTCCTGCTCTATTCCGCACTCACATACACAGTTGTCTTGTTTCAATAGTTTCAATAAGCCTCAGGTTGCATTTATTACTGAGACGCCTCATTATCGGCCAGCATTGCTAATAGCTCACTCGGTTGGTGTCTGCACTTATGCAATAAAACCTTTTGTGTATGTGTGGAGAGGACTTAAATCCGTACAAAAATGTAATGACATATCTTGAATAATTAAGCCAGTTTCAGGATATGCTCTGAGAGAGTGGTAGATATGAAAGTGATGACATAATGCACTTGAGAGTATGACGCTTCATATTTTGTTTAGTTCTCTCATTTGTTCATTATTTCTTCATTAGGTGATGTGATCGTCTACATCAATGACATCTGTGTTTTGGGCACCACCCATGCCGATGTGGTGAAGGTTTTCCAGTCTGTCCCTATTGGACAGAGTGTCACCCTGGTGCTGTGTCGAGGTTACCCTCTCCCTTATGACCCAGAAGACCCCTCCGCTAGTTCCTCTATGCCCCCTTTGGGCCTAGTGGATCACCCGCTGCTGCTCAATGGAAGGAACAACTATGAAAATTACATGGAGTACATGTCTTTGACTGGACGCTTAGTACCCGAGCATGGTGAGGGCCTTCCCCCGCATCCCCATCCTGGAGACACACACCTGGACGGCTCTCAGCCTCCATCCCTGACCACACCGGGACCCCCACCCGATGACAGCGTTTCCATGGCGTCTTCCTCAGGTGCAACCACCGGCGCTCAAGTGGCTGCTGAACTTCTGAGTCTCACTATAACCAAAGGCACAGAGGGTTTTGGGTTCACCATCGCCGACAGTCCCACAGGGCAAAGAGTCAAACAGGTACGGTGATATCCTTGTTACTCTATCTAGCTATCTATCTATCTAGCTATCTACTAATTTGTTTCCTCGATTTACTAATTCGTTCCCTCGATGTCCTAAAGCGTGCGCACGATTTACTAACTCGTTCCCTCGATGTCCTAAAACTTGCGCACGATTTACTAATTCGTTTCCTCGATGTCCTAAAATGTGCTCCCGATTTACTAATTCGTTCCCTCGATGTCCTAAAGCGTGCGCACAATTTACTAATTCATTCCCTCGATGTCCTAAAGCGTGCGCACGATTTACTAATTCGTTCCCTCGATGTCCTAAAACTTGCGCACGATTTACTAATTCGTTCCCTCGATGTCCTAAAATGTGCTGCCGATTTACTAATTCGTTCCCTCGATGTCCTAAAGCGTGCGCACGATTTACTAATTTGTTCCCTCGATGTCCTAAAGCGTGCGCACGATTTACTAATTCGTTTCCTCGATGTCCTAAAGCGTGCGCACGATTTACTAATTCGTTTCCTCGATGTCCTAAAACGTGCGCACGATTTACTAATTCGTTTCCTCGATGTCCTAAAACGTGCGCACGATTTACTAATTCGTTCCCTCGATGTCCTAAAACGTGCGCACGATTTACTAATTCGTTTCCTCGATGTCCTAAAGCGTGCGCACGATTTACTAATTCGTTTCCTCGATGTCCTAAAACGTGCGCACGATTTACTAATTCGTTCCCTCGATGTCCTAAAGCGTGCGCACGATTTACTAATTTGTTCCCTTGATGTCCTAAAGCGTGCGCACAATTTACTTATTTGTTCTCTTGATGTCCTAAAACGTGCGCATGATTTACTAATTTGTTTCCTCGATGTCCTAAAACGTGCGCACGATTTACTAATTCGTTTCCTCGATGTCCTAAAACGTGCGCACGATTTACTAATTCGTTCCCTCGATGTCCTAAAACGTGCGCACGATTTACTAATTCGTTCCCTTGATGTCCTAAAGCGTGCGCACGATTTACTAATTCGTTCCCTCGATGTCCTAAAGCGTGCGCACGATTTACTAATTCGTTCCCTTGATGTCCTAAAGCGTGCGCACGATTTACTAATTCGTTCCCTCGATGTCCTAAAACGTGCGCACGATTTACTAATTCGTTCCCTCGATGTCCTAAAACGTGCGCACGATTTACTAAATTGTTCCCTCGATGTCCTAAAACGTGCGCACGATTTAATAATTCGTTCCCTCGATGTCCTAAAACGTTTGCACGATTTACTAATTCATTCCCTCGATGTCCTAGAACGTGCGCACAATTTACTAATTCGTTCCCTTGAAGTACAAAAATTTGCACATTATTACTATTTTGTTCCCTTGATTTGCTAAATCGTGTGCACAATTGACTCATTTGTTCTCTCAATTTATAAATCGTGTACATGTGCGGGGCTCTGTAGTTTTATATATTTATATTTATCAAGCACGATATGAGTCATAATTGTTTCTATATTTTTGGATCAGGTTCTGGAGCCGCAGGGTTGTCCGGGGTTATGTGAAGGAGATTTGATGGTGGAGATTAATCAGAAGGGTCTCCAGGGACTCAACCACACACAGGTGGTGCAGCTGCTCAAGGACTGTCCAGTGGGAACAGAGGCTACGCTTGTCATTCAGAGAGGAGCAGCTGCAGGTGCGCACATTTCCACCCTTCATTTTTAAAACCAAGTTCGTCAGAAAGGTGCTGAAGGTTTCCTGAAATCTCCATCAGACCTAGGCAAAGCACAGTGTTCACTGAAAATGGGAATTTCTGTTAGTATCTACTCAGCCTATTTGTCTTTTTTGTGTTTTTTTTTTTGAGGAAATGCATACACTGCACTTTTTCAATACAACTATCGCATATAGTGACCAAGAGCTGCCCAAAGCTCAAAATCCTGCATGTTCCAAGATTTTAAAAACCATGACAGCTTTGTGTTAGAAACAAACCAAAATTTAAGTCTGTTTTCATTTATTTTTTTACAAAATTATTGTGGTTAAATGTGGATGTTACCCAATACTGTGAAATTAGTTAATTTTCCTCAAGTTTGCCATAAACACTGATGATAATTATTTAAAGATCGCAGAATATCATTTTTGAGTGAACTTTACCTTTAAAGTTTTGATTGAAATGTTGAAAGTAACTTTGTACGCTTCAGTGCTACAGTTTTTAGTCTTTTCTAAGCATTCTGAACTTGCCTTAAACTTTGATTCAGCAAGATTTTGAAATAAGAGGAGAGAAACATTCCTATTATAGACTTCTAGGTGTGTTTCGCCTCCCAAACTAATCAGTACATCTCAATTTCTCAAACTCTCAGCTGTTTTCTTTCAGAATAATTGAAGCTGATGAGCTGTTTTTGGGCAATTTTAGCAAAGCCTTCGCAAGATTGCACACTGTATCATCTCTTGGCAAGAGCTGGGGACAGTTATTAGCATATTCAGACTGGAGCCAAGCTAATCTACTAATTCTATGCAAGTCCACTTATCAGAGTGCTTACTTTTATTAAAATGTCCATGCAGAGCGTAATATTTTATCACCCTTCTTAATTAGGATATTCTTAGAATGAAAATGAATGAGGCAGTTAATAGAAACTATCTTGAAGAAGGGTACAGTCTCTTCATGTGTACAGTAAACCTGATATGTGTTCTTGTTTCACTAAACCACTATCAATCAAGTAATTACGTCCATGCTTCCTGCCAATTATGCTGTTCTGTTCTCACCTCCTCTGAGTGTTTCATGACTACATCGAAGGCTATGGTCTTAAAAGGACCTCTCAGTAACCACTCCGAGGCCTCTTGTAAGGGAGCGAGAGACATCCCGTGTGACTCACTGGCTAAGTGCGAGACCATTCAGCTTCCTAACGGCGTTCTGCCAAGAGCCTGGTCAGAGCCGGCCACGTTCACAGCTCTTTTCCCCAGTTCTCTAATTAAAGCACAACTCCCACACTGAGCTGTGGATAAACAGGCAGACGAATCAGAACGCAGAGTGGTTAGAGGGGTGGGCGGGGCGTTCGCCGAACAGGCCAATCAGAGTGTTGATTCCCAGCAGTTATCACTGAGGGAGTACTCTGAAATAGATGCAGATTGAGGAGATGTCATTTATTCTTGATGACGTGAAGAGTTTATATTATCATAATTTACATAAATTTACATGAACATATCTATTTAAAGCAGCGGGATGAATGGGCAAGTAAATGTCAAGACAAGCATAATTTCACAGCAGAACAAGGTGAGAATTCTGAATTCATAGACAGTCTTTCTTTTGCGCTGTCTGCACAAACTTGCAGTGAAACCAGAGCCAGTTATATATTTAAGAAGAAGTATTTTTTTCAAATAATAAAAATGAATAATTTCTGAATCAATCAATGAATATATATATATAAACTCAATAGTTTGTCATTCAGTATGTATCTTGGTATTTCTTAAATATCATACATATCATATGTTTTTAAAGGTATTACTTGACTAAAATTTCTGTTGTTGTTGTTATGAACTAATACTATTAAAATTATTTTTAAGTTAATTGAAATAAAGCTTATAAGGAATTAGCTAAAAATCTACAAAAAATCTACATGAAAATTAGAACTTAAAACAGAAATAAAAAAAATTGATAAAATCATTAAACCTGAAATAAACAAATTAAATTATATTTATTTAATCTGGTTATGTTGTGTTATGTAGTAATCTGCACCATTACTATATATATATATATATATATCATACGCGCACACACACACACACACACACAGTATACATTATAAATGTAATTCTGACAGCAAAATCATAGTGTGTATATATATATATATATATATATATTGCAAATATTCAGTATATCACCCAGACCTACTTAAGACTTAAGTTATTGGATTGCATTTGCACCCAAGTGCATAAATGCAACTTTTGCAATAGTTTCACTACATTTATTTCTGTTGGAATCAGAAATTATCTCATTTGGCAACAGACTGCCGAGGGAGGTAAATGCAATAAGAAATGTATTTCTTATCTCCAAATTTGCCCAGAGTACTAAAAGAATCATTAAGGTACCAGAATTGTCCTTACGCTTCCCATTTCTCTACCTTATTAGTGCAGCAGCAGAGCACAGATCCACTGTCCGTCTTCCTCTCTGCACTTCTTTTATGAGGATTATTGACATCTCAGGTAGGACTGGACAGGCAGGTGTGAGGTGATAACTATACTCCTCTGACTCCCTGTACTGATGGAAATATCATCAGGGCCGTGGCATTTCAGCAGTGCAGACAGCTCTCTTACATCCTCTTGGCTCTATTCCATCTGGGTCTCGGAGAACTCAGAGCTGACAGTCACCCCGAATCCCTCGTGATTTCATCTGACTCACCTTTCAGACTTCACCTGAGAGAGACGCATGACATGAATGAAACCCAAGGATGCATGAGGCCACTGAGAGAACTTTGAAGTTTGAACTTTTTCAAGGTTGTTTCAGTGTGTACGTACGAATGCTGCAATCAAGAAATAAGAGAACAAATCCTTGAAGCCTTGAACACAAGCTAGATCAAAGTTTTCTGCTTTTTCTTGTCCATATGGCATCTTTTGTGATGCATCAGAGGAGGAGGAAGACTTGTGGAGTGGCACGACTGTGCACGTTTGCCCGAGGCTTTGTTTAGTCCTTCGCTGCCAAGTCGTGTCCTGGTCATATAGCGTTTGATGTAATCCTGTTAGCTTAAGCAGGCAGAAAATTGCTCACATACACATATCCAGACGTACACATGCATGCACATTTTCATGCACAGAGAAGCACAAAGACTCACAATATCAGCTGTGCAGAAATGAAAAGTCGTAACTCATTATTCTCATAGCACCTCTGGCCATGGTTTAATCACACTGCAGATGAATCTTAAACAACCTTCTTCATATCACAGACGGTCATATCACAAATACATATCATGCATTTTATTATATAGGGAACTCAGAATAAAACAGTATTCTTTGCATATTGTAAAAAGTGAAATGTGTGGTTGTAACAATACAGTCATTTTTATCCAGTCTGACCATTAAAATGGATTTCTGTTAGTGTTAATAATGTAGTCAGTAAGATATTTTCGTTTTCTTTTTTTTATCGTTGATTAAGATGTAATTTGGGACCCTTATACAATATTATTAATATAAACAAATGATACTATATCAGTTATTCTTACCCCATTGGCACTTTTTTTAATAAAACAAGAAAACAGCATGTCAGTGGAGTCTCTAATGAGTTTTCTGATGTATTTACTAGAACCAGAAAATATCACTCATTTTTATTATGACAGAACCACTAATGAAGAAACTTGTTATTGCAGTACTGTACATAATATGTGTCCATGGACAACAAAACCAGTCTTAAGTGTCAATTTTTTGAAATTGAGATTTATACATCATCTTAAAGCTGAATTAATACGTTTTCCATTGATGTATGGTTTATTAGGATCAGACAATGTTTTGCCGAGATACAACTATTTGAAATATACTATTATAATAATGGTAAAAATACTAATTTCCATTTCATTTTCTTGTAAGTGATCATAATCCTAAATGTTCTTCCTTCTTTTCGGATTATCCTAATACTTATAGTCAGACATTGTACTACAGATATTTGTCTGATATGAATTTGGCCAGTGATGCTGAGTGATGTAAAGTGATATAGATTCAACACGTATGCTAAAAACATTTCTGTCCATTTTTATTTCAGAATCGTTCAGAACTGACAGGAAGTCAGAAATCTAGTTTAGTGTCTCACATTTCCTTTCCGATACTAAATACTGTTTGGCAGTTTTAATTTTAGTCTTTTTATTTAAGATGGGTTTAACATCTGCTCAAAGCTAATGATGTAATTACCTTGCAAATAAATGCAATAAACCTTCCTCACCTCCTACAGGACAACAAAGTGAAGAGAAAAATGGATGAATATTATGTGACAATTATGAATTTTTAGTCCTTAATGATATGAATCATTCTCTCTTTCTTTCTCTGCCAGGCCTCTACACACCCTGGGATCCCGCAAAACAGGTAAATTATTTGAAATATTTTCTTCTTGCATGTTCTTAAACTGACCTTGACACCTGCTGTCAGTGGGAAGTAAGTAGGTAATATAAAAGAAGACCATTTTAAAAACTATTTTTAATAAATCAAACACATGCCGCAGATCCAGAGTTGTCCAGTTTCCGAACAAATGACTCTTATTCGGTTTCTTGTAGTAAATCAAACACTGGTCTGATTCATGAATGAATTATTCGAATTAAACATTATTTTTTAGTAGTGCCGTCAAACGATTAATCGCGATTAGTCGCATCCAAAATAAAAGTTTTTATTTACATAATATATCTGTGTGATCTATGTATGTTTATTATGTATATATAAATACACACACGTACAGCATATATTTTTGAAATATTTACATGTGGATTTATACTAATATAATTTATTATTTAAGATATAATCGTAAAATACATACATCATAAATATACACAGTACACACACATATACTATGTGAACAAAAAGTTTTATTTTGGATGTGATTAATGGTTTGACAACAATATATTTTAGCAGCTCAGAATAATTGCAGCATCAGTCTCCGATCGCTGTTGAAGACGATCCGCAGCCAATAGTTCTCAGTCTCAGCACGTGTTCTGCGGCGCACCGGTCTGGATAACACTCTGATGAAACCCGACATGGAAATGTCCCGGGTGACAGATGCATTAACGCAGTGGCCATGGGTGGCATGCTTAATCAGTATGCCTCTTGTGCTGCTGCATTAGCAAACAAAACGCTTTAACTGCCAGCAGAGTGTGGCTCTTTAATATGTGTGTTTGTGAAGGTGGAGCACGATTGAATGTGTTTATCATGAAGAGAAATTATTCCAAGCCAAGATTATGCAGGTGATACTCAATTGAGATTCCTCCTCCTCGCTCCCTGAGACCCGCAGACTCAATCATGCTGCCGTGTGATTTATAACTCTGGCCGACTTAAAAACAAAACTCCTCGTTTCTGAAAATGGATTCATTTGAAGTTTTAAATATTAAAGAGCGGGTTCACTCAAAAAATGAAAAATCTGTCATTATTTACTCACCCTCATGTCACTCCAAATCTGTGGGATTTGTTTTTTCACTGACTTATGTGTTTTACAAAAGATACCACTTTCACATTTCATATGAAAATTAGGGCAAGTAAAGGTTATTATCCATAACATTTATCCATTATAATATCTATAATATTTCAAATAGTGTTATTTCATTATATTGACATTTTACCATTTTTATTAAAAGTTTGAATCAGTTTAAATTTCTTTAGTAATTTTGTCTTTGTAATTTTGAGTATTTTTTGTGTTTTGTAGTATATGTGTCTGCATAGTGTTTTACTTTTTTTTCAGTTGAATTTAGTTCATTAAGTTCAACTAAATTAAAATGAAAAAAATTGCTTTAAAGTCTTAAGTCGCTGTGGCATATTATTAGCAATAGCCAAAAATAAATTGTACAGGTTAAAATTATCGATTTTTCTTTTATGCCAAAAATCATTAGGATATTAAGTAAAGATCATGTTCCATTAACATATTTTGTGAATTTACTACTGTAAATATATCAAAACTTAATTTTTGATGAGTATTATGCATTGCTAAGAAATAAATTTGGACATATTTAAAGGTGATTTTCTCAGTATTTAGATTTTTTTGTATATTTAGTCTATTAAAGTCATTTAAAAGTCAGTTAAAATTTGTATAATCTGATTAATTACATAATATGGTGATTAATTAATCTAATAAACTGCAAATAGATTTTTTTTATAGTTTATGCTTTTTATGGTATATATATATATATATATATATCTAACCCTAACTTCTTTCTGTTTTAGTACATTAAATAAAAAAAAAAAAAAATTGCCTTTGCAAACAGCAAAAATAAAAAGTCTTTTGATATTTTATTTTATTTCAGTTAACATTTATTTTATTATTTTTTTATTTTATTTAGTTTCATTTGTAGTTTAGCTATTAGCTGTTATTTTAGTTAAACTATAATAACCCTGGTTGATACAAAAATCTATATAATTTTTTATAATTAATTTGATTTATTTGAGCAGAATATCCCAGGCTGTGTTTAATCTTCCCTGGTTTTACATGTTTTAATTGCATTGCAGATCCACAAATGGTGTTTGCGAAACTAAATGGACTACACATCCCAGGTTAAGTTTCTCCGGAGCCTTGTAGTAAATTAATGCAACATTTCATTTAACACATTTAGGTATTTCTAGAATGATATCTAATTTCATGCGGATTCACTTTCATCCCGGTGTAAGATCATCATTTTCAGGAAGCCGTCCGGTTTCTGCTGGATTCAGGGCTGGTAATGGAATTGGCAGGTTAAGCGGAGAGAGCTGCAGGTGAAATGAACAGCTCACAGGAAATAGGATCTATTAGCCCCCGGGGCGCAGATACTTCGCTTCACACTTCAGGCCCTCACTTAGGGCTTAATTCATCTCCCCCACTGAACCTCTAGAGAGCGATTGGACTGCTAAACTCTCTTCTCACAGAAAGAGGACAGGAGTAATGACAGGGGTCACCTTTATGATACGCCCAATGCTCTCTTCTTGAACTTTTAAAAGATGTACATGAGAGATTTGCACTTCTTTTTGCTGCATGTATGTATATTATCCACTCAAACCAGTCCATATCTGTGTTGTCCATACAGTGGGACACTCAAGGAAGCCCCCAGACCAGCTTGTCGGCTGCTTTGCTCCCCCACGGTGCCCCTCATCCCGGCCAGACGCTCCATCGCTCCTCTTTTCCGGACACAGAGCCCTTTTACCTGGGAAAGCCAGACCCCTACGACCTCTATGAGAAGTCACGTGCCATTTATGAAAGCAGACGTAAGTCAGAGATTTTGGTCGCTTTCTAGTTGTTTGTAAATGACTTTATATAATATTTCAAGTATTTCACCTTAGATTTATGTGTGTGTATATGTGCAGTCAAACCAAAAATGTAAGTGAGGAAAGCAAAGTAAAGTGAACTGTGACATATTATACCCAAAGATTCTTCATACAGTGGACTACCAGTAAAACTGATTAAAAAAAAACTTTGACCTGACCATGTTTTGATTCAACATTTATTTTTTACACATAAACATAGGCTACAATGATATAATAACAAACTATGGAGCATAAAAGAAGATTATTTGAGAAAGATCTCAGTTTTTTTGTTCATACAGTGAAAGTCATTGGTAACCAAATTAGCTTGGCTACCAACATTCTTTTTCTTCTGCTTACCAACATTCTTCATTATTTTCCTTTATGTTCCATAAAAGAAAGCAAGTGATACAGGTTTGAAACGACATGAGGGTGAGTAAAAGTTGACAGAATCTTTCTTTTATGGGTGAACTATCACTTTAATATTATTATTATTTAGTGAAGTGATACTCTACATAAGAAACTAAAATTGCCAGCAGGAGGCGGTACATGTCTTTGAGTCATTCCTTCATTCGATTCGTTCAAACTGCTGATTCATTCAAGAATCAAGTAAATGGCTCTCTTTATGAACAGGCCATTGAATCATTGGTTCACACAATTCAGAAATGAAACGCAGCTTATGATGCAACTGATGAAATTAATAATCTTAAATCATTATTAATATTAGGAGTTAAATAATAAGTATACTTTTTTAAATTCCCTCAGCTGGAAAGTGCTGTAGTGTAAATTACATTTGCTCACAAGCCTAAGTCACCAAAGAAAATTTCAGAACAGTTTCACAAAGCGAGTTTCACAAAGTGTATTTTACCAACAACTAGACTGGTCATGGAAAAGTCACGGAAATAAATAAAAAGTAAATACATTTATTGTAAAACGGCTTAAATATATATTTTATTCAAATTAAATGAATGCCAATTGGAAAGCATATTTCATAAAAATAATGTCACAACCAGAAAAAAAATAAGCCATTTTCTACAATCCAATAAAAATGTATTTCATTGTTAATTAATTTTAATTTGAGGTGAAATATGTGCCTCTAAACTTCTTGACAGGCTTCTTGTAATGGGCCTAAATAAAGCATAAAGCCAGTTGACAGTACAAAGTTGTTTTTTTTATAATTTCATTGTTTGAAGCTCTCGTTTCTCATTCACACAGAGCCGGTTCCTCCTCGGACGCTGACAGACTCTACAGGCAAGTAGAGGAATGTTCTGTTTTCCCTTTCTTGATGTCACAGAGCACATATGCTATTAGTCACATTTCATTAGCTAATTTATGGAACCCATGTGACTTGAGCGCTCTATATTTAGCTCTCCGTCTACCACTGTTCTCTTATTCTCCACTACATCCGAAGGTTCAGCACTCCATTTGGTGAGGTGACCTACATAACGTGTGGCCTTCTCTGATCCTTCAGGTTTAGGAACGGTTCGAAGAAGTTCTGCTCTTCGCTCTCATGTCAAACATGATCACTCTTCCATTTCATAGGTTCTTCGAGTGGATTTTAATGTGTGGCTGTGTGGTTGTTAGGTGGTTAAATACCGCTAACCAAGGAAGCAGCATGATTTAAATCACTCATGAGCTTGGTGTGTGTGAAAACTGTGTCTAAACTGTGCATCTTGTTCCCCAGGTGTGGAGTATCAGGAAGTGGAAGTGCACCTGCTGCGTGAGAAGACCGGCTTCGGCTTTAGGATCCTGGGTGGAGACGAGGCGGTGCAGGCTGTGAGTCCGGAGGCCCGTGACAAGGCTCGTATGGGGCAGGATAAACAGATACTGGATCATATCTGTACAGCTCCATGAGCAGCAGATGGAAACATACCTAAAAAAAAAAAAAAACATTTCCTGCTAACTTCAGCTACTTGTACAACATTAACATTACCATGTTTTTTTTTTGTTTGTTTTGGGCATGTACCATGTTAATATGGTATATGAGTGTAGTGGTTATTATAGTTTTGAAGTAAGATTTTTTTATGTTTTTGAAATAAGTTTCTTATGAAGCTGCCTTTATTTGATCCAAACACAGTGAAAAGTAATACTGACCAACAGTATTAGAATTTAAAACAACCGTTTTTAATTTAATACATTTTATAATGTAATTTATTCCTGTGATGCAAAGCTACGTTTTCAGCATCATTACTCCAGTAAATATAAAAAAGTGTGTATATATATATATATATACAAATTATATATATTAACTATATTGTGATACATTTAAATAAAATGTAAATTACTCATACTGTCTTTTTTTATTATAATGACCCATTTAAATAGTTTATTCTGTTTTTTTTTAATTATTGTTTTTATTTGCATTTTAGTTTTATTTCAGTTTCAGTTTCATCCCTTTCATTCCATCACAGATTGTTCCATCTGCCTTCAATGAGACACACATTGAGATAACAAATTGCTGTTGTTGTATATTTATTTATTATATATTAAATCATTTTATTTATTTATTTGACAGAATACCTTGCTGGTCTGAAGTTAGGGTTGAGCAATAATTAAAATATGTACAATTCCAGATAAAATACTTTTTGCTTGTATTTTAGAACATTTATTTATTTATTTTTGCACTTCATTTCATTTTTATTTGTGTTTAGGTTAACCATTTTTTACTGCTTATTTTCTAAGTTATGGATAACAATAACACTAACCTTGACCCAGACCCATACCATGCTACTTTATACAGTATATCAAATAGACTATCAGATGACACTTATTTACAGTCATCTTTTAGCTAATTGTCTTTGGTAATTTCATTAAAACATTTTTAATGAATACCAGCAGTTGAGCAACTTTCTGTCAGGCCAGATATGTATAATCCCATCAGCCAGTCAAGAACATGTAAAACCGGTGACAATATTATTATGAGACTCTGCATGTCGGTTCACATTAACATGATGACTGATTTCTCTTCACAGATTGTGATCGGAGCAATCATAGAGAACAGCCCTGCGGAGCGCGACGGCAGACTGCGTCCGGGAGATGAGCTGGTCTCGGTTGACAGGATGCCCGTGGCGGGGAGACCACACCGCTACGTCATCGACCTCATGCACGCGGCGGCACGAAATGGACAGGTCACCCTGACCGTCCAGAGGAGAGTTCTGCAGCAGCAGGGAGAGAGAAAACCTTCCGGTGACAACAATCTGATCCTCAACACTAGTCATTTACTGCACTGTCAGGGTTCATAAAACCTCAAATTCAAGATTTTTCTGACTGTTATGTCATATGCCTGAAATTCACATTATCAGGAAGTAAAAGCAGAGTAATTGGTGGCAATGATCTCTGGAGTCGAACTGCTGTGGTTCTGTGTTTGCATTGACTGAGATTGTGTCTGCTGCCATCTGCAGGCCAGCCTTGTGAGGAAAACAGCGCAGCGGCCAATCAGAACAGTTCTCCCCGGGGTCATGCAGTGTGCCCGGTCAACTTGCCCCCCACCACTGATGTAGTTATCCATCGTAAGGAAAGCGAAGGCTTTGGCTTTGTCATCATCAGCTCCCTCAACCGTCCAGAGACCACAAACACTATAAGTAAGTCATCCTTTCACACAGCTGTTCATCTGAAGCTCTGGTCTGTTTTTTTTTTTTTTTTTTACTACAATATGACTATAATATTTGAGATTAAATTCTGACAGTAGGTCCATTCATGTGTTTTGTAGCTGTGCCACATAAGATCGGCCGCATCATCGAGGGCAGTCCGGCTGATCGCAGTGGGAAGCTGAAAGTTGGTGATCGTATTATGGCTGTCAACTGTCAGTCTATCATTAACATGCCTCACGCTGACATTGTCAAGCTGATCAAGGACGCTGGACTCACTGTCACCTTGCACATCATCCCTGAAGAAGGTAGGATCAGAATATGTTGCAACAAAGAAAGATTTCTGTCTTCTTCCTTTGTAAACACACCCGTTTTTTTTTTTGTCCTAGACGTAAACGGTGCTCATTCGGCCCCTACATCAGAGAAGCAGAGTCCCATGGTGGCCCAGAAGCACAGCCCTCATACTCAGTCCAGCCCAGCAGCCCAGCAGAGCCCGAGCATGGCTCATCCCAGCCCACCAGCCCCCCACCCCAGCCCGGCCACCACGCAGTCCAGCCCCCTGCTGATGGAGCCGGGCCCTGGAGCTCCACACAGCACCCCACCAGTGACTCAAAGCAGCCTGGAGGCCATGCAGTCAGGCTCAGCGGTGACTCAGGCTGCTTCTGTTGTGGATCCGGGCATACCAGGAGCTCAGCCCACCACCATCGGATCAGTGCCAGTCCCACCACAGCTGTACCTTCATGACACCAGGTACTCAATCAATCAGTCAGTCTGTCTGTCACATTTAGTCATTTAGCAGACAGTGGAAGCAATCAAAAACAACAAAAAGAGCAATGATATATAAGTGCTATAACAATCTCAGTTAGCTTAAAGGCAGTACACGTAGCAGGGGCTTTTAAATAATAGAATAAATAAAAAGAAAACAGATAGAATAGTATAGAAAAAGAATAGAGCAAGCTAGTGTTAGAGGTCTTTTTTATAATTGTATAATAAATGAAAAGAAAATAGAATACAAAAATATTAGAAAGGTAGTTAGTTTTTTTTTCTTTTTTAAGAATAGAATTACAATAGTAAGTGCTAAAGTTAGAGGGTCAAATTTAGGAAAAAGTGTTCTATCTATATGTCGTTTTTGCATGACATTTTTATTAAAATTAAGCACTTTATAGTCATATTGCATTTTATGCAGTAAGCATTATTTTTGTTTTCACCATTAAGCACATTTTACCCAAAATAATCATTTCTGTATTTAATTTTTTGTATTTTTGAAAATATTAGCTGTACTGAAAATTATCTTGTATTGCAATAACAATTAATGCAATACATTGACAAAAAATAAATAAATAAGTATACTGTCATGAGTTATATATAGTTTACAATTCAAATAATCTAATTTTGTTTTTTGTCGGTTATGACTTTTTCTTTTTTTCTGAGAAATCTTGCTTAATTGTCATTAATGCCAAGGCAAGTCCTTTTTCACTGATACAACAAAAAACAAGTTTTCTGTGAAATATAAATGAATCAAGTATTTTTTATTAATTACAATTATTTTAAATTAAAATACTAAAGTGAATTGTCAAATATAATTTCAGATTTTTCCTTTTAAATTTTGAGTTAAAAACTGAGTCAAGATTGTTCTTTGCATTTTGTGACCCCCTGGTCACATGTTTAGAGAGGGGAAAAAGTCACTGTAAGACATTAAACATGTATTGTTTTTATTGTGCATTGGATGTAATAGTATTTAAACCAACATTCACAGAGAGTTTAGGTGGTTTAAACTTGCTTAATTTGACCTTGTTGATGCCTACAGGTCGGAGGTAAAAGCCAGGCAGGATGTTAAACCAGACATCTGCCAAACTGCATATACAGACTACAGACAGCCTCCGGTGGACTACAGACATCCTCCTGTAGCAGACTACAGACAGCCGCCCACCATTGAGTACAGACACCCACCTGCTCTCATAGACTACAGACAGCACTCCATTGCCGATTACAGACCACAGGTCTAACTGCACATTTTATTACACCAAAATATTACTTGACATTCAGAATATGAAACAATTACAGTATGATGTGGCTGGAAAATGAATAAAATCTCCATTAGAAGTGCTGTGAAAGTGAAATCACCTGTTTTACCACAATTAGTTTTTGTATATAAAATATAGAGCATTTGTATATTCTGTACACTGAATTAGAAAAAAAAAAGTAAATAAATAAATAATATTAAAATGCAATTTGATCACATCAACATAGTTTTTGTGTTATTTGGTGTTAAGTACGTGAATATAAATTAATATTAAATAGTAATAGTAAATTTAAATTGAAGATAAAAGCTAAATAAAAGTCTTGAAAAGCAGCGTGCCACACTTCAATATTTTGATTCACTTACTTTTTTTTGTATTTTTCTAGGACTATGACTACTTCACTGTGGAACTGGAGAAAAGTGTGAAGGGATTTGGCTTTAGTATCCGCGGAGGACGGGAATACAAGATGGACCTGTTTGTGCTGAGACTGGCTGAGGATGGACCTGCGATCCGCAACGGCAGAATGAGGGTGAGAGAGAATGGATGGAATGGAAAAGCCTTTTTACAAATGAGAGTCTAACACTCATACTGTTCAAATCTATTTTGAAAGTCTCACCCTGTGAAAAATACAACAAGTGATCTTAAGCCACTGAAATACAAGAGAGCGGGAGTTATTTTACCTGCTTTATTGGCTGTGAAAGGTTAAATACACACACTTGTATGTGTAAAAAACTAAAAAATTTAGGTTTTAAGTGAAAGCAAACAGCGGGGGAAAGAAAACACATGTGTAACAGTATACTGAATCCGGGCAGCTCTTAAAGTGACGGCAGTCTAATTAATATTCCTGTTGTCTGTCATTCATGTTAAACATTAAAACAGAGACAAAATGTTACAAATCAGTTTCAAATAAAGGCTGAAATATTAAGCGACACAACTTTTTTTCTGAAGGATCATGTGACACTGAAGACTGCAGTAATGATGATGGAAATTCAGCTTTGCGTCACAGTAATAAATGACTATTTAAAATCTAATACATTAGAAAAGAGCTACTTAGAATTATGATAATATTTCACAATATTACTGTATTTTTGATCAAATAAATGCAGCCATGGTGAGCAAACGTTTGAAAAGTATTGTCTTTGTATTTAGTACTTGATTCTAATTGTCAATTATCATAAAAAAGACAGCCTTCAAGGTGATAACACATCCTGATGTAAAATATTCCCCTAAATCCTCTTGCTCGCAGGTTGGAGATCAGATTATTGAAATTAACGGTGAGAGTACGAGAGACATGAGTCACGCTCGTGCCATCGAGCTCATCAAGTCTGGCGGTCGTCGAGTGCGTCTGCTGTTGAAAAGGGGCACGGGACAGGTGCCAGAATACGGTGGGTACCGCAACACACAAAGCCAAAAAACACCATTTTAATCTTTTAAAAGTGGTTCAGTTTAAAAGAAATTTAAGGTCTTGCAGCCATTAGCATCTTTTCAGATGAACATAAACTTGATAAACATGTTTTGAAACTAAAAACCTGCTGATTTGGGTTGAAGTAATGGAGCGAGCGCTCATAAATGTGCTTATGAAAGTGAAGTGACATTCAGCCAAGTATGGTGACCCATACTCAGAATTTGTGCTCTGCATTTAACCCATCCGAAATGCACACACACAGAGCAGTGAACACACACACACTGTGAGCACACACCCGGAGCAGTGGGCAGCCATTTATGCTGCGGCGCCCGGGGAGCAGTTGGGGGTTCGATGCCTTGCTCAAGGGCACCTAAGTCGTGGTATTGAAGGTGGAGAGAGAGCTGTTCATGCACTCCCCCCACCCACAATTCCGTCCGGCCCGAGACTAGAACCCACAACCCTTCGATTGTAGGCCACGACTTCCCCTTATTGGAGTGCACCGAAAAACATAAGCTCAAACGGGATACGGTGGTCTTGATGGTTTGTTGGCGCTGAAAGCTTTCTGTTTAAAGCTTAAAAGCCTTTGATCACTCACTATATAAATTAAACCTTTCAGTGAACTCTCAATTAGTGACCAAACGTCTAGTAGCCTGTAACTCCTCTTCTCTATCAGCTGCTCTGTTTTTTTCTCTAACTCTAATCTGCAATGCAGAAGTTCAGTCTTTTACTTCCTGTCCTGTAGGAATGGTACCTACCAACCTCACCATGTGCATGAAAAGCGACACTCTAGCCTCACCCTGTTTCTTCATAATGGGACACTCTAAAGACACGGTTCGTGGCATCCTGCACGCCTCTGCTTATTTCTTTTATGTCTGTAGATTTTCTATCTGCTTTTGTTTGGTTTGCATCCGTACACTAGCATACGTCGCATGTCGTGTTTGTGTGTAGTTTTGTATCACTGTGTGCATGTGTGCTCATGACAGTGTTGGGAAACCACACTGAAACTGAGGGAAACAGTAAAATTCCAGCTACCTGTTAATAACAAAATGTAGCACAACTGCATAGAATTTTCTTAATAAATGACTAGAAATTACCAGAGTATTTATCTGACGAAGCCCCGCCTTAAAATTGTAAATGACCAATCATTCTTCAGCAGTTGTTGCCATAAGATTGTGATCTTTTCTAATGAAATTGTCTGGAGGCTCTGTGTGTTGAGTATTAAATGGAATATTATGGAAATTATCCAAAAAATATGATAAAATATATGGGGGCGGAAATGAGCGAAGGGTCAATTCGGGTGCGGGAATTAAACTTGAACAGATAAATTTACATGAATTACAGTGAATACAACTAGAAGCACTGAAACATTTTCATAAATATATATTCAGATTTATTTTGATTATTGTTCTTGTATCTAGAGAGAGAGACTTTAAGTAGAACTGTTCGGATTTACATTTATAGATATACATACACAGAATTGTATGTATAATTATTTTCACATATACATTTACAGATTTAAAATTTGACTTTTATATTTTGGATCCGTAAATATATCATCAACTTCCATATGATTATTTTTCTTATTTTAATTACTTTATATAATGATTTCCTGTTTAGTCCTCAAAATACGTAAATGTTTATTTAAATATATTTAAAAGTATATGTTTATATAATATCAATTGTATATATAATATAATTTATATAATACATATTACTTTGTATGAATGCACATTGCGTATATACAGTATATAAGTAAAAAACAGTCAAATAATTTTGAAATACTCTCTTCATTACTATCGAAAATGGTACTAAGTGACTCATTGAATTCTTAAATAATTAAATTGATTTTATAATAATTTAGTGTTCATGTACAGATTTCATATGATTTTTTTTTTCTGTTTGGCCCTTGATACAACATTTATATTTTTCATTTTAACCATTTTTATTTTTATTTTAAGATTTGTGTTTATAGATTTGTGTCTATTCAGACCAGAATATATTCATATTTATAAATGTTTAGATTACATTTATAGATACACATACTTATAGACAATTATTTTTGTTTAGGATTTATAAATATGCGCGTGTGCTTGTGTGTGTGTTTATTATTTACATAAATGTTTCTTATAGAAAGTATGTATTTTTTCGTAACATATTAACCTAGTAAGTCAAAAAAAATAGTAATAGTTTGTGAAACACTGTACGCATTGCTATGTTAAATAGCATAAAGTGACTCATAGTTCATTTACATAAATCGATTCACTAAAATGAATCAGACTTCCCGAAATAACAGATGAGGAAGAGCAGAATAATCTAACCTTTCATTCTAAAATAACTTGTTACTGAAAATGCTACTGAAAAGTTGATTGCTCCCCAACGCTGTATGATTGTGTTGTGTCCGCTGGCAGTGATGTTACCATGCTGTCAGGTGGAACAGTGATTCACAGGTTCTTTGTGTTTCCTGGTAGACAGTGCCGCCTCCCGGAGTGCTGTCTCTCCAGCCGCCCCTGCCTTGTCGGAAGTAGTCTCACCCCGCTAGCGTGACACTCGCCCTCCGCCATCACCCGTCATCTCATCCAGCCTCAAACTCTGGACTTTCAGTGGCATTTTGTGACAGTCTGGACCAATCACAGCGCCCCTGGTGGTCAGTTTTGTGGGGTTTCGTCCGCAAAACGAAGGGTGGCAGGTCCACCTGTAAGAGCTGTGCTTTGAACAGCCTAAAAAACAGAGGAGATGGATCATTAAAGTCAAAAATGATTAAGAACAGATGGAGACACATCAACCTCAAATGGATTTTCGCATCCAACTTGCTTTTCATATAGTCTCTGATCCAAGTTTGTTTTTCCGGATGATCCAGATGAACGGCAGCCAAAGACGCGTGGCTCGCCCTCTCGCTGTTTAATTCTGAGGAAACTTCTCGCAGGGGAACGAGCCGAACTTTCAACGCCTCGTTCTTCCGTCCGGCGGACCCGAGCTCTCTTTATTTGTTTATCATGTAGAGGTTGTTTATTTTTTGTATTATTTCAAGATGTTCATACCAAACCCCTAGTGACACAGGGGGTCAAATATCGCAAATATATGTGTAGCATGAAAAGAGATTTCTGAAGAAACACAAACTTCTGAGTTGAGAACATTTCAGTATTGCCTTTCGTTATATGTCTGATGGGAAAAAGTCACCATAGACATTGTGAAACACTGACAGTACATATAAAGGGAGACCGCCATGATGGAGATGCAAGGGTAGGTATCACGCCGACCCATTCGTCCTGATTTATGAGAGGGTAAATGCCACATCAGTCGCCAAATCTGCCACATGGACGTATCCCTTTAGATCCCAAGTTTAGTTGATGAAATCCACACCCAGCCAAATGTTCGGAAACATCGCGAACTGAACCGAAGAAGGACTGTGGATGTTTTTCGAAACCTCAGTGTGTCATTGGCCATGTACTGTGTGCCACCACTGTGGATTTGGGGTGCCATCTTACTCCTCACACGCTTCATTCCCATATCTCTGATGGCTCCATAGTTCAACAAAGCTAATTAGTGGACCTGTTTTTCATGACAGTTTGGTCTGAGACCAGGAGACAGTCTTTCACCGTGTCCTAACCAAGTGCAACATGACAAATAATTTCCCTGTTAGCTCCGAACGTAAAAATGCTGCATGATGCAACAAAGTCACATCCACTCAGAACTTATTTGATATGTAATACACAGCAATGTGGGTTTTGATATAAATATGGGCGGGGCTACATACAGATAAATTTGGGATTTAGACCAATACTATACATATGGGTGGGGCTACATACAAATAAATTAGGAATTTAGACCAATACTATTAAATATGGGCGGGGCTACATACAAATAAATTAGGAATTTAGACCAATACTATTAAATATGGGTGGGGCTACATACAAATAAATTAGGAATTTAGACCAATACTATAAATATGGGCGGGGCTACATACAAATAAATTAGGAATTTAGACCAATACTATTAAATATGGGCGGGGCTACATACAGAAATTTGGGATTTGGACCAATACGATATACATTACATAGTTAGAAGATGCAAAAAAAAAGTTTTTGGTATAGCAGGTATTGGCCGATATTGCTGTTGGTAAATATTGGTTATGTAATTTTGCATTTTAATTGTGATATTTAAAAAAGTTAATTTCCTTTGTTTTTATATTTAGATTACATTTGCAGTATTCTTAAAATTCAAATGTAATAACACTCACAATAAATATTTATTTTTCATTATTTATTTAAACATTATAATTTGTAGCGTTTAAAATTATTGTTGTTTTTTTAGCACTTTATCGGTTATCCCCTGTAACATGAAAACAATTGGCGTATCAGTAAGTCAGAACTTTATATCCTGGTCACTTTGCTCTATCGTTTCATCCCGTCACACTTGGTTAAGACACGGTTAAGGTTCGGCTGGGAGCAAAGACAGGGAAAAGGGATGCTTTTAAAGGATGTGGGCATGATCAGGGTCTCTCTAGCATGAATGGGTGGGACCCAGTTGTATGGGGCAGAGTGCCTTACCGGCAGAACAGAGCAGTATGAAATATGCATTTTACATTAAAAAAATAAAAGCTGAGCTTTTGTTTTTACCTTTGATTCAATGTTGACAAACATTGCCAATTTTTTTCTGATGTTATGAAAATGTTTTATTAGTAAAAACTGTATAAATATCAAAACGTCTGATCTGGCACATGTGGACAGCGGTAGGAGAAAATATTTCAAGATTTTGTGTTTGTTACGGCAAACAATGTTCTATCCGAACCTCCATCATTCTTTTTATTAGATGGAAGAGTGTTAATGGGTTTCATACAGTGATAGTGATCAACAGAAACATTCATAGTGATTGAATCTCACAGTTTTGCCTCTTTTTGTATTCATTTTAATTGTGAAATTGTCTTTTGCTGCTCTGCACATGTCATTCTGCTCACAGGCTGATAACTGTGCCAATTCAGTTGTTCTTGAGGCATGTGGAATGTAATTCCAGAGGATTCCCTGAAACTGCGCCGGGAGCTGCATTGAAAAAGTCACATATCAATACAAAGCTTATCACATTCCTTCTTAAAACTGCAAAAAAAAAAAAAAAAAAAAATAGTCTTAATCAGTATTTTTTCTTGTTTTCCTGTAAAAATTCAACATTCTTAAAACATTTTTTGGAAAATCAATTAAATAGAATTGACAATACACCAAACATTTCTAAGTATTTTACAATTAAATTAAAGTAGTTGCTTTGTTATTTACAAAAATGTTTTTTTAACATGTATCTTTAATAATTTTTCTTTCTTGTTTAAAGCATAAACCATAATTATGCTTTAAATAAAAATAAATAAAATAAAATAAAATAACAGTTTACTGATGTGCAAGAAGAATAAACCCAATTCAATTTATATTATCAAGTAAATTTGTCCTATTTTAAGGATGTTTAGGTAATTTTGGTGAAAAACTAGAAATTATTTTCAAATCTTTTTTTTTTTTTTTTGCAGTTGAAACAAAATAGTGTATATTAGTAATGTGTGCCACAATAAGACGCTCCCTGTTCATATCTCCCTGAGGGTTTTGTAGCTAGCACATAATAATTGTAGTCTCCATTGATTTCCATCACTGGGTGCAAGTGTGCTAGATTAAACTGCTGTTTACATGGAGAGACAGACAGCGAGAAACGGTGAAGGAAAATGTGGATGCATTTATTGCACAGCTCATAGCTTTTACAGTTTCAAGCTGTATCCTGCCTGCTGTGAAAATAAGACAAAGAAAAAAAAAAGAAAAACCTTTTATATTATTGAGGAAAATATTGAATCTGTTAAAGATGGCACATGCCCATTCAGATCAATATTACTGTCTAGTGTTAGATGTGTATTTACCTTGTACAGCTGTACTCCTATAAATATTGTTTAATGTATTATTGATAGTTTCAAAGACTAAGTGATCAAATATTTTTATGAAATGCAACAGTATGGATATAATACATTTTGCTAAAATCTTGTTTACCTGTATGATATTCTGATATACTGTTAAATAAACTCTTGACAAGGTCTAAAGTTCATTTTATACCTCTCATTATACTCATGTCTGGTTCTCGGGGTATGAACATTTATTCATCATGATAGATAGATACATCAGCACAAAACCAGACTGCCATCTGGACCCACCTTCTGATGATTCAGGAGCCTCTGAGAAACCTCTGGATAATGAGGCTCTTGAACTTGTTGGAGAGATTTTTTTCACGTAATTTAAAACCTTAAGTCATAAAGTTTTAACAGTGCTCGCAAAACATAATTTTACCAATTATTTACAGAGATACTTTAACGTTTAGTCATCCTCATGTCATTGCAAACCTGCCCATTTTATTTTCTTCTGTGGAGTGAAAAGGAGATGTTTTGAAGAATGTCTTGGCTGCACTTTTCCGTGCAGTTACAGTGATTGCCGCCATAATGTTCCCATTAACAAAGAAAGTCATTTGGGTTTAGGATGACATGAAGAGATTTTGTTTTTTGGCGAATTCTCTTTTTTACTTTACTTCATTTTTAATATTGCAAGCACCGCTTTTCTTAAGGGAATGAAAATCTAGTTATGGCCTTTTTTGATCAGGTTGATGCCTGAACAAAGGGGATTTCTGATTTGTTTTCTAAACCAGCTGCTCTAGTAATTGTCATTCACACACTTGCACTTTCTTGAGTCCTTTGAGTAAGAAGGCATCAACAAAGAACAAATGAGAATCTTCTTTGACATGGGAATAGATTGTATATTTATTCATTTTAATTAAGAAAAGTGATTTGTACTTCAAGATGCATTTAATGTACGAGTTTACAGTGATTACAAACTATCAAATACGGAGTCAAGATTTTATTTTGCTGCTCAGGAGACAAGAACAGACACATGGCGATGCTTAAAAACAGATCACAGGTGTGCAGGTGCATTCAGAACTTTTTATTTGGACTCTCAAGAGACACGCTGAATAACAGGCAAATAAAACATCCCGAACCTGGAGAGCTTTATGTTAAAAATCATAAATTAAGCAAAATACACCAACAGCTGGATAGGTGACTAATTTTCTCGACTTAAAAAAGGAAATGTTCTTCCAATTTAACCATTACGGGGACCTTATTTACTTTATTTCTAGAAAAGCTTTGGCACAAGAAAATATGCATCAACAGTGTGATCAATTATCATATGCTTTAAACTAATTATTTCACACTACTTACTTTAATACAGTCTTGACTGCATTAATGGACCCTCAGGTGTTATCCATCAATAATATAAATCATGATCTCTTAAAATGCACATGGATGCTAAACAATCAGTCCATCCTGAGGTGGAGACCTTGGCACTGGTTGGGAATAATCACCAAAAATCCCAACTAGATCCTAATACTGACGTGATGGGTCGTGTCTGAAAGGTTCCTGATGCCACCACGTCTTTTAAGGTTGTATTAAAGTCACTTTAACTAAAACTAAATTATCTGATATTCAGAGTTTGTCCTGTGCTTTTTAAAAGGGAGTATTTATCCAATCAATTTTAATTTGAATTAAAATACCTGCTTTTAGACAAATAAAAGATGTCTTAATGAGTTTTTCTATAATGGCTGAACATTTCTCAAAAGCTGCCCACTAATTTAAATTCACCAAAAGCATTTTTGCATCAAACAAGATCTTCTGGGGAGATGCAATCTTCTCATTTATGGATTTCTGCCTGTGTAGCAGTTATTGTGTCAGTGCTTACAAATCTTTACAGTACCACAAATGACAACCAACCTCAATGTCATGTATTAACAGAATCCTGAAACTCAACAGTTGTGATCCAGATTGAAATGTGACTGAAATGAGCTTTAAATGCCGTAAGGAGGAGAGCCCAGCTAGTGTTCAGCATTCTCAGAAAGAAGAGGCGTCAGGCTGTTCACATGGCCATCAAAAACACTCATCTAAAGACGAGAGACAACAAGGGCATCAATGCTCGACTCCAAAGCAATTCAAAAATGCAGCACAACTACCACTACTTACACTCTTGGGCTTATAAACCCCCAGTTTAAAACGACAGCAGACCACGTCTACGCAGAAGCCAACCAGACTGTGCAACATGCCTGCAGAAACACATCACAGTCATTCAGGCATTTCACATTCAATGTTTTGTTGTGAGCAAATATTCTCTCCATTTACCAGTTGTTGAGAAAATGCCTCCTATGATGCCACAGAGCCGCACGAGGAACTGCCACAAGGGCATGTGCTGCTCAGTCACCTTCACCATCAGAGAGCTGATGTCATACTTCATAAAGATCCCAGAAACCCCATGACTCCCCGCCGCGTGGTTGATCACTCGCTCCTAAAGCAGAGAGAATCCAAATATGCCATCAGTGATCATCCTTGGGCAGTCATATGTACTTTACAAAGAGAACTTTTTCAAATGAAATATCCAAGTAGAACTAATTTAAACAACAGATGGTTATGAAGATATATTTAAAGGTGTCTGTACCCGTTCAGTGACTGAATACTGGTGTGTGTCCGCTGACACCTTGTACGTCTGCAGTTTTGTGGGCACAATGGTAATGAAGTACTGGAACATTTGATTATCTAGCAACAAGGGGGAAAAATGAAAATATTCATTTTTAATTTATTATTTACATTTTGTACATTTAAATTATATTACTAGCATGAATTTATATTTATGCCAATAATATTATAATTAAGTTAAATAATTAGAACACTCCTTTCAGACTTGATCTAAATGTATAATTTAACATGATTTAAATGATCAAAATCTTTGGTTATATATTATTTATTAATTCTTATTAGGGCTGGTAAACGATTATCATTTTTAATCTAATTAATTACATGATGAGGTGATTAATTAATTAATCGCACATCAAATTTGGAGAAATTACTCTTAAAAGATCATTTAAAGTCACTGTTGTGCAAAGGATAAACAGATTACAACGTGCGTTAAATGCGTTAATTTTAAAGCTTTATTTTTCTCCATAATTAATTAATTAATCTATTTAAAGTGTTAAATTACCAGCCCTAATTCTTATCTATAAATTGTATTAATAGTTTAAATGTATTTATGGTGGTAACAATTTGTAATTATAAAATATTGATTATCGATGATAAGTGAATTAGAGAAATGCAGAAACACTTATTTCCTTAAATACTGATAAATGTTTTGATTACTTACGATCTGCGGACACTTTTTCTGTGCCATCCAGTGGATTTAATATGCCAGGTATTTCCTCTCCAAAAGACAGATGGTCTATCCGATGGGAGAAGTTGTATGCTGAAATAAAAAAGTCTTTATTACCAAACGGACCTGTTGGACATCAGATTTAAGACAGCATTTGCTCTTTTAGTGGAACAGATGTTGCCTTCTGGTCTGGATTCAAAAGCAATAGATACGTTTTGCATAGAATGAGCCATTCAGATAATATCTATAGAATCAAAACCCCTTTTTCTAGAACATTGCTTTGTTAGTCCTGAAGAAGCTGTTCAGCTTACTCTCATGGCTGACCAGGGCCGCTAGATGGGCATGACCTCGAGGGTGTGGGATGGCCCTGAAATGAAATAACACATTTCAGAGAAAATATAAAGACAACGGACACATATCTGAACTCTACAAGTAGGTCTGCAGTACTTAAAAACAAGTTTTAATGGAGTGGATGCAAAAACAAGATGACAGGAGACATACTTGCCAACTGTGATGTGGAAATTTCCTGCTACTTTATTGACGTAAAGGTATCCGTGTATCCGGCAGGCGTTTAGAGGCTGAGTGGGATCATCTTCCCTACAGAGTGAATGGAAAATGACATACTCCATTAGAAATGACTGCGTTATATTCGCGCGATTCTTGTTTGACGTGTGGCGTAATACGCATCATGTGTTCTGACCTGGGTGGGAGCGCAGTGGGGGCACCTTTCATGACGTTCTTAAACAAAACATCCTGGAGTGAATGTTCCTCACGCAGACGGTTCTGAATGAGCAAAAGTGTCCTGAGGGACATAAAAACCATGATATATATGTATAAAATGACATTAAAAGTGTGTCCCAATGATGAAAATGTAACTGCTACATATGAATGAATGTGAAATTTACCTGTGCCAGAGCCTCTGCTGAGGAGAAAGTTCAAAAACAACCTGCCAAAGAGTTTTCAAATATGTTACGGCACCACTTTAGCAAGATATTAACAAATAAGTAAGCTCCGGTTACTCACAGGTTCATACTGCAGGCCATCAGATGCCACCATCGTCTCGGCTAGATCTAACACATCTGCTCCAACGACTGAAAATATATAAATAAAGATTATTTGATGATTTTATGCTAAAAGTCATACAACATGTTACTTAAAGATATACTTACACTGGCACCTCATGGCAACTGTGATATCAATATTAATTCGTAGTTTGCTACATGATGAAAAAATAAAAAATAAATGTTAGTACATCAAATAATGTATATATATCAACAAAATAAAATTTTCTGTTACATTATGGTAACAGTAAAGAGTCACCTTGTAAAATCCTTATCCACTTCATACTCGTAATTCATCCATGTGTCTCGATACACAAAGAACTCAAGGAAGGCCAAGAGTGCCATGGCCGTGAAGGCCAACACAGACACTGAGGAAGAAATCATGTGGGTTTAATTCAGTACCACAGCTGTAATATTTCAGAAGAGTCAGAAAGAAGATGTTAACTATTATCTACAGCAAATAAACTGTGATAATGTGAGAAATGTTTAAGGTGTCTGGAAATTATTTTTTGGTTTGACTGTATGTGTGTTTGTGAATAAATACATGCATTAAATAACATTAACTGAAATAAATTGAAATATAAAACGGTATCTGAAAACATTTAAATTAGTTGGCAATAATAGAGAGAGAGAGTTGTACTAGAGAGATGTACTAAAATAACTAAAAAAACAGGTTATTTCTTCAAATTTTATATATATATATATATATATATATATATATATATATATATATATATATATATATATATATATAAGACAGAAACACAACAGGGTTACTAACTGGAATGTGGAAAATATACAATTGAATATAAAAATGTAAATAAACTATCGATAAAATCTCAGCTGATCTCACCAGTTCCTCCACTGGCAGTGGTCTCCACATAACTCTCGGGAACCTTGGGGAAAGCGTCCAACTCCTTCACAAAGTTCAGTGCTTTCTTTTTGTTCAGCCTCCTCATCTTCACAGCAGTTGGCCGTTATCTTCCTCATGAATTTAAGCTGCGATTCATCATTTATGTCAATTGGTATATCGAGAGGAGTTGCACATTAATATACATTTGTGAACAGAATGTTACTTTAACTTTCTGTTATCAGACCAGTGCTAAATATGCGAAAGGTTTAACCACATATAAATTAGGACGTAGACCAGTTTTGATTTTTTTTTAAACGGTTTGTCTGTGAAGGTTCAGGTATTTCTCAGTTGTCTATGATTACTGTTAGCCAATGCTACCCGCGCACTGGTCTGGCTTGCCGTTTTACTTACTTCGTTTTCTGCTTACCTTAATATGCTATTTTAAACAGCACATTGTAGTTTTTGCAATTTTCAAATGTATAATCTCCTTGTACAACGAACGTTTAATGAAATAACGGACAGAAATCCAGAGGACTCGGAAGAGAGGTAAGCTGATGTGTGTATAGTCGCACGCTTCCGGTCTGGTGGATTATGGGTAATGTAGTCAACAAAAACATGGGGGGGAGGGGTGAAAAACTACTATAGCTCACTACGACTCCTACTATTTATTTACATTTTAGAAATAGTACAAGTTTAGACCACAAAATAAACGAAATCCAAGCAAATGAGTTTAATTAAAAGACTTACACTGTGCAAAAGCTTTTATTTGATGACATACTTTTCTGAATCTAGAAATGATACTAAATAATGTGGTTTTGAGCATGAAAATGCCACAACACAATGTAAACATGACTGTTTTTAAGTGTACCTTTAAAACTTTTCTTTTAATCTGCAAAATGCAAGTATGCATTATTTTTCTAAATTAAAATTTAAACCATTTCCGCATAGTAAGCATGCATCGCCCCACTGATACATACAGTGGCATCTGTATGTAGTAAATACAGAATTATACACATGAATCTAAATGTCGGCTGAATCCGGCCCCTCGTCCCGTAACACTGGCTGTTCGTGGCTGTCAGAGGTGGGTGTGCCGGTGTGCTCTTGAGACGGGTCTTCAGAACAGTAGCTGATGGTGGGCGAGATCACATCAGGGCTTGTGTCACATGACTCTGTGCTCTGTTCGGACGTCGCAGTGGTAGTGATGGTGGTGGCCACACTGGGAGGAACGGGCTCAAAGTCTACATCATCATCCTCCAGGTTTGAACATTCATTAATGTCTGTTACAAAGGAAGACAATAATTTTTTATTACTGTATACCCAAACATGCACAAGTGTCACGTGATCATTCTAGAATGCTGATTGGCTTCTTAACACAAATGTATTTTTATTAATATCAGTGTTGAAAACAGTTGTGCTGCTTAATATTTTTGTGGAAAATTTTTGTGCATTTTCTAGGAGTCTTTGATGATAGAGAGTTTAAAAGAACAGCAGTTTTTTATATATTGGTAAATATTGGAATTTTAAATTGTGGATTCTATTTTTTTGTTTGTTTTTAGATTATTTGTATAACAATTTAGCAAAAACTACAAAAGGATAATGCTAGATTTATTTATTTATTTATTTAAGATTTAAC
The DNA here is from genome assembly GCF_003368295.1 of Carassius auratus. Taxonomy (NCBI): domain Eukaryota; kingdom Metazoa; phylum Chordata; class Actinopteri; order Cypriniformes; family Cyprinidae; genus Carassius; species Carassius auratus. The sequence continues at coordinate 11,952,574 of NC_039267.1, read as the reverse complement.
CATTGATTAGTCTTTCTTAGATGTCACAATATTGTTTTAAGATTTATTGATACTGATTTTCATTTTTGTGTTTTACTTATTTATTTTGCCAAAATGGTAGTTTAATCATAGTGCATTATAATACAAAATACTGCTTTATAACTTACTGCAGAAGGCCTCTGGATATTGTTTCGCAACCTTGCCTTTTAAAGTCCTGTGGAAACACAAATTATCTTACGCATTGGAAATAACTAATGTTACACAATAATAAATTGTAGTATGTGACCCTGGATCCAAAACCAAATCTGAAAGCATAATCTTTCCATTGATGTATGTTTGTTTTTAGGATAGGACCAAATTCGGCCGAGAAATAACTATTTTAAAATCTGCACTCTGAGGATGCAAAAAAAGAAAGAAAGAAAAAAATCGAAATATTGAGAAAATGTGCCTTTAAATTTGTCCAAATAAAGTTCTTTGCAATGCAGATTACTGATCAAAAATTACACTTGGATATATTTACTGTAAAGAAAAGTACAACAAACCAGCTTGAATGTGTTCAATTTATCATACACTTGTTTGTTTTGAAGGGAGAAATGTTGATATCAGATCTTAGGTCTCCAACCTCATCATAATTAATGTCTTAAGTTGTGAATATAATACCTTATTCGTCTGAAAATGCTGTCCAAGTCTTTCTTCATCTCTATTAAAGTGCGGGTGTGCATCAGAAAGTGTTCATTCATCTGCTGTAAGCGCACATTGGACAGTCCGTTGAAGTTGATCAGCATCTCATTGGTCTTCTCAAACCGGTCCAGCCTACATGAATACATGCAGCAAAATCAGCTTGGAAGCATAATAAGTGACGTTATGAATATTATTAATAAAAATGCTGCCTAGGCAGGTCACTCGATAGGGAACCCCACATGTGTTTCTGAGCTTGAATGATGGCGTTCACGTCCTCAGAGTTCACCATACTGAGCATCCTGTTACAGAATATTCCCGAAGCTGTGGGCTCCATCATGACGCTTTTAATAAAACACGAGATACTAGTGTTAATAATAATTCAAATCAACAACGAACTGTTAGATGCGAGTTTAGTCGCTTACGTGGTAAAATATTCACTGACTAGTTTGCGTTTCGCTTGGTTTTATTTTAACAACGTCTTCATCAGACGCAGAAGCTTGACGCAAACGCTATATTTGTGAAACGAGAAAAAATATTACCGCCCCGAAAAGCAAGCAGACATTTTTGTTGTGATGTTCTGATATGATCACGTGAGAGTGGCGTAATTCGGGAGGCGGGATCACGGAGACTTTGGAAGCGTTGATTGGCTCTCCAGGTTAAAAATGGGTGTGATTAATTTTAATGATGACAATAATGAATCGAATAATTAATAATTTTCAAAATTTTTAAGCATAAAGAAAGATTTCCTAGATATGTAGTTATTTTTTTTACATAAAACAATGCTTTTTTAATTGTTCTATAATGACAAATATACTAGATGTGTCACATGAGGATAAATAGTTCATATACTATATATATGATGCACGTATAATGTATTTTTATATATTTAAAATTAAATTATAATGATAATTAAAAAATATTAATAATACAATTTAACATTTACATATATGTAAAAACTATTTTTATTTTAAATTATTATTGACAATGAAAATTTCAGGTAAAATAATGTGTCACATAAAGAAGATAAATAGTTTTGAAATGTAATATAAAAATATTTTTTCTGTCACCATAATAAAGCACACTGCAAGTATGTGCAATAATTTACTTCAACTCAAATCTTGATTAAGAGTATCTGGCTTGAGGGGCCGGTTATGTAGAGTCCTGCCTCATCTTTGTTCAACCAAACATTGATCTGGCACCGGTTGTCTAGTCTCAGACAGCCCTGAAGGCATCTCAGGTTCTGCTGGAGCTTGTGGGAAATGTTTCTGTGAACGGGCTTTGCATGATTTGTTTCTACCAGACATGAGCAGGTTCCTCCTCTGTCTTTGACCTTAGCAGATAACACTAACGTCTCATAATGTCATGCATAACTGACGAAAAGATGGTTGGTTTCTGATTACATTTACATTAAATCATTTAGACACTTTTATTCAAAGCGACTTACAAATGAGCATAGAAGCAATCAGACCAACGAGAGAACATTGGTCAATGGCTGGCGAAAAAGATGTGACTTTAAATGTTTTTTGAAAATGAGTAAAAACTCAGCGTTTCGAATTGAGATTGGGAATGATTCAAATGCCTGAGAATATGAAGTATTTGAGAATATGAGAACAAACCCTGCACCAATCCCCACCCCCAGTGTGTTTATTGTGTTACATTGCTATTTCAGTATTTGGTGTTGGTTTTATGTTATAATTAACACTCATATGTGACCCTGGATGACAAAACCAGTCATAAAGATCAGTTTTTTTTAAATGAGATTTATGCACACACACACACACACACACACACACATATGGGTACTGTCAAACAATTAATAACATCCAAGAAAAAAGTTTTTATTTGCATAATACTGTATATGTGTGTACTGTGTTGTTATGAATATATAAATACACACATGCATGTTTGTATTTTGAGCATTTTTGCATTTATTTACATACATATATGTATATTCATATGATTTATGTTATTTATAAATATATTTAATATATAAACATATTTTTCTAAAATACATACATCATGTGTGTGTATTTATATATACACAATACACATATACATCATGTAAATAATAACTTTTATTTTGAATGCTATTAATTGCAATTAATCATTTGACAGCACTAATATACATATTTATGAATAAATAAGCTTTCCATTGATGTATGGTTTGTTAGGATGGGACAGCATTTGGCTGAGATACAGCTATTTGAAAATCTAGAATCTGAGAGTGCAAAAAAAATCTAAATATTGAGAAAAATCGCATTTGACGTTGTCCAAATGAAGTTCCTAGCCATGCATATTACTAATCAAAAATTAAGTTTTGACCCATACAATGTTGGCTATTTCTATGAATATACCCATGCTACTTATGACTGGTTTTGTTGTCCAGGGCCACACACACACATACACACACACACACATATATATGTTTCATATGTATTAATAGTTAATAAATGAAAAAATATGATATAATAATCAATTAATATTAAATCGATAAAATATTGCAGTAATTGATTGCAGTTAATAATATTGTAGTTATATAAAAATATAAAATAACAAACATTTCATAATTCTATAAAAATATTCATGAAAATATACAAGTATGTATTAATATCAATAATTGCTTAATTTAAGATTAAGTGTACACCTCTGCTTGTAACTTAATGTAGAGCGTCATGTAGACAAGACCTCATTTATCAAATACTTCACTTTCTTCTCACGCTTCATAATAAGGGAATGGCTGTCTCCTTCCTTTGGATTCCTGCCCATGTGGGGGTGAAAGGAAATTAAGTTGTCGATATGCTAGCAAAAAATTCTATAAAGCATGAAACAGTAGCTGTACAAATACCAATAATTAGAGCAGAGGTCAAAACCATCTTAAGGTCACACTGGTTTAAATACAACATTGCACAGAATAGGAAAACATCCCACTGGATTATGCACTGTTTGTAATGTGCAAGAGACAGTGAAGCATATACTGTTAGACTGCAAAAAGTATGACGAAGATAGGGCAGAATTAAAGACACAGATGGATGGACAATGCATGACACTTGAGCATTTATTATGGAAAGCATCTGGGAGTATAAACAATTTATTAATTTTGTTCAATTAAGAATTTAAGAATTTAATTAAGAATTTAATAGGAAGGAATTTTCTTTTGTAAAGGTTTTATATATATTTTTTTAATTTAATTAATTAATTATATATATTTTTTTATTCACCTCTCCTTTGATGTCATTCTAATACCCACACTCCAGTCTCGTAGGTGGCGGTAATGCACAAGATGAGTTTCCAACCGCCATTAAACCCGAAAGAAGAAGAAGAAGAAGAAGAAGAAGAAGAAGAAGAAGAAGATGTAACTCAATGTACTTCCGCAGTGAACCAGTAAGTGGCAGTAAACAGATTCAAAGCTGAGACTCGCTCAGTGAATCATAATAGAAGAAGCCTTTCACGCATTCGAGCTCTTCAGAAGAGTTAATCAAAAATATATTTCAGTATACCAGTTTTTTGTTTATTCAACGGATTTACTTTTGACAACAGGTGAGGACTTACATTACAAGTTTCATTTGACCGACGACGATAAAAGTAGGTTAAAAAGCCGTTGCGTCCTGTAACGTTACACCGAGCTGGCTAACATTAGCATCTTCCCATCCCAAGCTAACGTTCAATACTCGAATTCATCTTGCCATAATTTCCCATATATTAATGTTTCCCCTCTTAAATAACTGTTTTAAGTTCTGTTTCAATATAAAAGTGTTATAAAGAATTTTAAAATCTCATTTCAGTTGGTCAGAATGGCAGCAGACTGGGTTGGCTGTCTTGTTTCTATCCACTGTGGAGCAACTTTAGGAGTGTATCAAGGAGAAGTGTCTTCAGTAGATCAGACCAGCCAGACCATCTCTCTCAGACATCCCTTCCACAATGGAGTCAAGTGCACTGTGCCCGAGGTCACCTTCAGGTGAGTAATAAAAGGAAGATCCTGAAAGGGTCAATGTTTATCATTGTGGTGTCTGTTTTTGATCCTTAATGAATGATTTTAACAGTGCCATGGACATTAAAGATCTCAAAATCCTGGAGATCCATAAGAGTTCCACTGAAGTCCCAAAGCAGAATGGTCCAGACACCAGCTCCACAGTGACTCTCGTTAGCGGACGCAAGGATAAGGGTGGTGGTGGCGCCCCGGTCAGTAGCACTCCTGTGATGGTCCCTAATAAAACCGAACCCAAACCACAGGAAGGAGGGGTGTCTCCGGTGCCACACTACTCAAAAAGTTACGGTGAACGTCACATGGACATGGCTGTCCAAAGTAAAGGCTTTAGACGAAGACACAACTCTTGTGAGTCTTCTGTGTCATTAGATATTGAACCTTATCATTTAGATTTTAACTGAATTTTAATTTCTAGATATATTATTATTCAGGTGTTATTTGGGAAATTGCAATTTAAAATGCAATTAAAAAAAGGTTGTTTGTAGAGTTGCTCAATTTGGCTTAAATGTTGTTATTAAATATAAATTGGATTACTTATTAATAATAAAATTAATAACTGCTTATTATTTATTTTGTTATAAAATATTATTTAAAACAAATTGTTACTCTTAAAACAATCCACTGTAAAAGAATAAAAGGTTTTAATTAAAATAAAATGATTTCATTTGACAAGGTTTAGTTAAATAAATGCTTTGTTGATTTTGATGCCAAACCATCAATGAAACGCATAAATATTATTAATATTAATAAAAAATACAATACATTTAAATTAATTAGTATTACAATCTTATTTTGTATAATGTTTCGGTTTCATAATACTCTCAATAAATGCATGATTATTATTTTATAGTCATGCTACATTGGAAGAAAACAGCTGGAATGTGGTCTATGAAAAGTTATAAAAGATTTGATTAACTAATGCCCTTTATAACCGTTTGTAGGGTCGTCTAGTTGCAGAGGCCCAAATCAGGCCACGCCCAAAAAGAATGGGTTGAAGAACGGAGGTCATATGAAGAACAGAGACGATGAGTGTTTTGGAGACGGTATGGACGATGTTCCCGATGAGGACTTTGATTTTGAGGGGAACCTGGCGCTGTTCGACAAGGCTGCGGTGTTCTCGCAGATCGATTCGTCAGAACGCCGAGGCAACGGCGCGAGATCTCGAGGAACGCCTGGAGAGCAAACGCCATCACGATACCGGCACGACGAGAACATCCTAGAAGCCAAACCCGTCGTCTACAGACAGATCACGGTTCCACAGAATGGAACCAAAGAATATAGCACTGGTAAGACTCTGACCTCATTATATTGTTTTATAATTTCTCTTATTTCGCCTTTATTTATGCTGTTTCTCCCAGACTCAGGGCTGGTGGTACCCAGCATCTCTTTCGAGTTGCACAAGCGTTTATTAGCTGCGGCAGAAAGTCATGGTCTCTCTCTGGAGCGCAGGCTTGAGATGACGGGCATATGTGCGAGTCAGATGGCCCTCACGCTACTTGGAGGCCCGAACAGGTTTGTGGGGGCTTAAACAGGAATTGCACAATCAAAAATATCTCCAGCAGGTCTGGATGTCATTGGTCTGGTTCTTCTCGTAGACTTACCCCAAAGAATGTACATCAGCGGCCCACGGTGGCCCTGCTGTGTGGACCACATGTCCAGGGCGCTCAGGGCATCAGCTGTGGCCGTCACTTGGCCAACCATGAAGTGGAGGTCATCCTTTTCCTGCCAAACTTCGTCAAGATGTTGGAGGCCATCACCAGCGAACTTGCACTTTTCGGGAAGACGGGAGGCAAACTGGTTTCTAATGTGAAAGGTGTGAAACTATTGCATCAAAATTTAATAATCATTCATGATACAACAGTGTACATTTTTGGGCGATATATCAGTAGACACGATTAACCAGTAGAGATTGTCTCATTTGCATGCATTTTTAAGCATAACATGTGTAACCGCATATTGGCATATTTTTGTAACTTTAATAAGAAAAAGTTTGTTTACATAGTGAAAAATATGCAGTGTTTTTATACATTTAATTACTTCATATAATGTACAGTATGTAGCAGTTCTTATTTATTTGTTCTACTGTAGTTTATTTTAATTAGTTTGTTTTTTATTCCTATTTAATCCCTGACTGTTTACTAGTCTTCATTGCAATTGAGTTTTATTATTTATTTTTGGGATATTGATGCAGGTAACAAGAATTAGGAGGTTTCTTTGGTATCAAACATTTAGATTCCATAAAAACCTAATTTAACTATTTTGTGACATATGTCATGAAATAAGGTTTTGGTCCTATCTCCCACCCCTAATATCTATGATATTTTCTTTAAAATGATCAGTATTACTGGTTGATATTGGAGATATACACACACTGTGTTTGGTAAGATTTTTTTTGTTTTTGAAAAAAGTCTGTTTTGCTTCATTACACCATTCTTTAGTGTCACATGATCCTACAGAAATTTGATACTGAAGAAACGTTTATTATTATTATCAATGTAGAAAAATATAGATATATAATATGTGACTTTTTACGATTCTTGGAATATAAAGTTCAACAGAACAGAATTTATAGAAAAAGTTGTTTTTAGTAACGATGATAAAGTTTTTGCTGTCACTTTTGACCAATTTAAGGCACCTTAGCTGAATAAACACATTTCATTCAAAAGGGAATCTTTAAAAATACTAAAAATTAACTCTTTTGATGCCCAAATTACATATAAATCGATCGATTTTAATTCCTAGTGTTATTTGTAATTTATTTAGTCAAAGTATTATACAGTTTTAATAGTTTATTTAACAGTTATCAGCTCTAAAATGAAAATGATAATCAGCTTCTCTTATTATCCAGAATTTTAATATTGCGCACCCCTTATAAACTTGAGCGCTCGTGATTGGATCACTAGGTGAAATCCGTCTGATTCCCCCTCCCCCACCCAAAGATCTGTTTCCATCAACACAAATTTTGATGACGAAACCAAAAACCTTTATCATGGTTTCTGTCTGTCACATATCTTCCTAACACACCCACCTGAATGCTTTGTTTAGATGGGCTTCGAAAGTCTTGGAAACTTCCACTCTGAATAGCAGGAACATGTTTAACTTTGCTCCCACCCACCCTCCTGAGATAGTATACCAGAACACTTCTGAACGCCAGTGGAGGTGTAAATGAAAAATACACATTAAACTGCATTATTCTTATCCACAAAATGTAATTTCACCCTCAGACTTGCCCGAGACGCCAGTTGACCTGGTCATAAACTGCCTGGATTCGCATGAAAACGGATTCTTGAGGGAGCAGCCCTGGTACAAGGCCGCCGCCGACTGGGCCAATCAGAACCGAGCCCCGGTACTGAGCATCGACCCTCCAGTAAGTGGACAGGCACATGCCGTGGAAGCAAAATGGTCACTTTCCCTGGGCCTCCCACTGCCTCTCTCCGAGGGGGCCGGCAGAGTCTACCTGTGTGACATCGGCATTCCCAGACAGGTGTTCCAGGAAGTGGGGATCAAATACCACTCCCCCTTCGGATGTAAATTTGTCATCCCGCTGCACTCCGAATAAGCCGTTGACTTTCACGGTCAAGGCTTTCTGAACCTGCCTTAAAGATTTTAAGAATGAACGGACCTCGGTTTGAATGTTGCAGCAGAACTGGAACTTCTCAGTCTGTATTTTTCTCAAGTTCTTCTATACTTCTGTGCTTATTCTCCTCAAAGGGAAGTGACGGAAACAATACCAGCTCTCGTGACAAACCTGATATGTTCAAAGCAGAACCAACATCAGTATACTCGCCATCTGATGCATTCTAACAGTCTTACAATAATCTTTCAAACAGCCGTTTTAATACACAAGGCTGATTTATTTATTTAAATCTTTTTGGGGAGGGAAATGAGAAAACTTTCATAACCCATTAAATGTGCAGTTATGTCACAAAAACAGCAACTGGCTTACACTTTCAAATAAAAATTTCCTGATCATTTACTCGCCCCCATGTCATCCAAGATGTTTACGTCTTTCTTTCTTCAGTCGGAAAGAAATTAAGGTTTTTGATGAAAACATTCCAGGATTTCTTTCCTTATAGTGGACTTCCAACGGCTTCCAGACAGTTAAAGGTCAAAATGAGTTTCGGTGCTTCAAAGCGCTCCACACAATCCCAGAAGAGGAACAAGGGTCTTACCTAGCGAAATCTTCATTGTCAAAAAAAATAAAATTAAAAGCATATGCTTTATAATCAGAAATACTCTGCTTGCACTGCTCTGCGATGCACATCCACGACTTGACGTAATACATCATCACACTGAAAAGGTCACGCGTGACGTAGGCAGAAGTACCAACTTGGTGTTTACAAGCCGTAAACTTATTAACATTTTATGTGTGTCATTGAACATACAACAACATTGGAACGGTCCTCCTCCTCCACATTTGTAAACACTGAGTGAGTCAAGCGTGACTTTATCAATGTGATTATGTATTACGTGAAGTCATGGACGGGCATCACAGAGCAGTGCAAGGCGAGCTTTTCTGTTTATAAAGCATATACAATTATTCTTTTTTTTTTTTTTTTTTTTTATGACCATTTCGCTAGATAAGAACCGTATTCCTCATCTGGTATTGTGTAGAGCGCTTTGAAGCTGCACTGAAAATGTCATTTTGACCTTTAACCGTTTAGTAGCCGTTGAAGTCCACTATAAGGAGAAGAATCCTGGAATGTGTTCATGAAAAACCTTTGAAAAAATAAAAATAAACTGTTTGACTGAAGAAAGAACAACATAATCATCTCGAATGACATGGTGGTGAGTAAATGATCAAGAAATTTTAATTTGAAAGTGAACTAATCCTTTCATGCGACTTAATTGGTCTTATGGCATTTTTGAATCATATTTTATCCAAAAAAAAAAAAGCTTTTAGTTCATAATTGCAGATGCTGACTTAAATTTGTCCCATAGAAAACAAATCTGCATTAGATGGGGGTTTCGTCCCCCCTTTTCTTTCTTTTTGTGCCAGATTGATCAAAGTCAGTGTCAAGGCACTGAGAGTTCATTGCATGCTAAATTTCTTACAAAGTGTTATTTGCTTTGTCGACCAAGCCCAGTGTGCTGTAAATATGTCAGATTGACTGGGATCTTAGCAGTGATAAATTGTTGCACACTTGAATGTTAAGGTAAGTGTACTAAAAAACTAGTTTGGGATGTTGGTTGCCATTGGACCAATTCTGAGCATTTAAAAGCAATCATTGGCCAATACCACCAGTTTTCTACCGCAAAATTCATTACTGTGCTTTACCTCATTTGCATTAGTTTCAGTTCTCAGTGCTCACAAATAAGCAGCTTATGAAATCCGGTTTTAAATGGGTTTCATATTGAGTCAGCACAGCCTGTTTGGTTAGCACAAACAAGGATCTTTTATTAAGAAAGATGCTCCATGTGTTGCAATAAACCTGCTTGCTGAAATTGATTTGTGATTTTATTACAGGTTGTATTATTATGCGCACAACAAACCCATAACACAGTGTGTGCTGCACACTCAGTTCTTTTGGGTAATGAATGAGTTTTGCAAAAGCACTGATGAGGACAGGAGTGGAAATATTTGTTTGAATCTGCAGATTACCGTATGCCTTCAGTTTGAATGAGAGGCACTTACGACTCGCAAATCCTCTATAAAAGATCCATATGCAACAATAATGAACTTAAAATTGTTACAAAACTGACACCAGGAAATAATGTACTGCTTTCATCAGACTAATTTACTTTTTTACTAAATGTTTTTTCATTGAAGCTTCATCGTGACGGCTTCTGAATTTGACTAGCAAATATTTTGTGTTCTTTTTTTTCTCTCAAAATTAAATTAGATTCCTTTTCGAGTGTTTTATCTCAGTTTTCTGGTCATAAGCCACGGCGCTTTTTTTTTTCTTTTTCTTTATGTTAGTTAAGCTATGTACAATCTAGGGGTAACCTCATTGGAGTTGACCACCCCAGATGTCTAATTTGTCTTGTCACAAGTGTTTAGATAAACTAGAAACCAACAGACCTTACACATCACCTTTTCTCATTCTTGAGGAAATTATAAAATTCTTGGCTTTTTTTTCCCCCTCTTTTCTTTTCACTGTTGATGTTTGTGTCTGTAAGGTCATTCATTGGTGATCCTCTGGCTCCTTGAAATTGGCTTTTGAGCTTAAAAACAAAGACGCCATAAAAAAGAGAGGCCGTTATTGGGCACATTAATAAGTTAATGATAATATTGAGATTGCACTGTCACAGTCTTATGGTGTATAAATACAGATAATCAAACATGTATGTCTAATAATACAGCAGAAACAGCACTAAAAGAGCTTCAAGTTGGTGCCAAAATCACTTTTTGCGACTTGTTACTTGAGATTAAAAAAAAATTATTATTACTGCTGTACAATTTTTTTTTTTCTTTTTCATTTGGTTTGCAAAAAACAAAACTAATTGGTTCTAATTGGTCGTAATATTCAGTTGAATATTGTTTGATACCCAAGCACTACGTGTGCTTACATGTATGGTAAAATGTAGTTTGATATAAATCATTCCTCTGTAGGAGTTTGCTTCTAAAATCTGACCAAACAAAAAAAATGTGGAAAATGTTTTGTTGTTCTACGGTGACGTTCATTTGTGTGGCTCCCCCACAGTGATGTCATCAAACATGCCTCTGAAGGCTTGAGGGGGTTTTGTTCAGTGTCAAAAGTTGAAAGCTACTTTTTGGTTTCTTTCCACAGGTTTCCATTCTTACGCCTTTTTCTTGACAAAAGCATGAGGTAAAGGTTGTTGGCATTGCGTCATTTTATCATTTATCTCTGCACCTGTTGTATAAGGCAAAACACGATTCAATATTGGTTTATACAGCAACATTGTTACTATTAATTGTAAATTAGTGACATATCTGTTCAGCATAGTTCTGATATCACTGGAAACCTTACATGCCTAACATTGTCGACTTTGAAGTGTAAGGATTGAATAAAAAAAAATGGAAACATAACTTTATGACTGTTGTCTTTTTTATTTACAGTTAATTAAATCTCTTTCTACTTTACAAAATTCCATAAAAAATACCCTACAAGCATGCATTTATTATGATAATTATTTTATTTAATGTGTGAATATTTTTATTGATGCAATTCCCTTTAAAAGCGCGTGCTGTCGCTACTGTCTATGAATCTTACCCATACAGTCTATGATCCTACCACGGAAAAAGTGGGTCATAAATATTAAGTTGCTTGGTCACCTTCCCGCAGCGTCCGTTTACGCAATCTCATTAATATTAACGAGACGTCATTAAAACATCAGTCATTGGCCAGCAACCTATCAACGTATTGCGTCAAATCACATCTCGTCACCTAATTAATATTCATAAGCCAAGCCTTACCGGTGAGACTCATGCTAGTGTTGGGAAGTTCGGATCATTTTAACGACTCGGACTTTTGAGTCTCGTTCAGCAAAATGAACGAATCTTTTATCGAATCATTTCGTTCATTTTAGCAAAGTGTAATTAAAATGTTACGTGTTACTTCCCCAACACATCTATTACTTACACAAACTTTGATCACACTACAAACAATACAAAACTAAAATGCTATAATAAACAGAAAATATTAATTAATGCTTTACCTGGGTCTTCAGTCTGTGATTAGCTCACCTCACCTCTTTTCAGACAAGTTTTCGGGCTTAAGACATTCCTTAATCACGTGACAGACCCATACGCTATTTCTTACGCTATTATAAGATATTGTAATAATTCAGCCAAATCGTGTCAATCTAAATAAAGTTATTTCATTAGAAGATAAAAAAAAAGCTTGTGATGATGATGATGTATCTCAGTCAGCAATTGAACAGGCAAATAAGAGTTTAAGAAATAATAAAATTCCAGGCAGTGATGGTCTAACCGCTGAGCTAATAGCCTATAAGATATTTGTTAAAAATGTATCTCCTTATTAAAAGTGTTCAAAGAAAGTCTTGAATTGTAAGCACTTCCACCAACTATGACACAAGAAGTTATCACCCTAATACCCAAACTCAACAAAGATAAAGAGTGTCTAGAAAACTGGAGCCCAATCACCCTCTTAAAAAATCATTAGAAAACCAAATTTTAGCTTCAGTTTTAGCAAGAAGAATTAAAAATGTCCTCAACTCTATTATTGATAAATCACAATCAGGTTTAATGGAGAAACGTCATATTACAAACAATTTAAGATTAATCTTAGATCTTCTAGATTACGAGAATCTCATTAATAACTTTTAATAAAGTTTCATGCTTTTCTTAGACTTCTACAAAGCTTTTGATTCGCTTGAGCACTAGTTCATATTTCAAGCTCTTGACAAATTTGGGTTTAGAGATCATTTTTGTAAAGCCACCAGGACATTATACAGAAATAATAATAGTGTTATTAAATTAAAATTTGGAACCTCACTGAGATCCAATTTGTCACGTGGAGTAAGACAAGGCAATCCTATATCTCCATATTTATTCTTACTTGCCTCTCAGTTTTTACATTATTTTTCAGTTTCATTATTTCCACGAATAATTTGCAAGGTATCACAATTGATGATAGACAAATTATTATTAGCCAGCTGGCTGACGACACTTTATTTCTGAATGATGCCTCCCAGATCTCACTTTGGAATTTTATCCCTTATTATATTTTCTCTAAAGTTGGTGGCCTGAATTTCCTTTTACTTTGTAATTATAATTTTTTTAAAAACCCCTCTCAAACTTTCTAGTTTCCATAAGCAGATGCTCTTGGCCTAGTCATTAATATACAAACACAACTTTTTTCTGCACAGATATTATTTATGGAACAATAAGGGCATTCTTTACAGAATAAATCACTTTTCTTTGACATTTGGGTTGAAAACAATCTTTGTTTAGTTGGACAGCTTTTTAATTCACAAGGCAGACTCTACAACTACTCAGATTTCTTACAGAAATATAATATGCCTGTATCTGCTGAAGAATATATGTGTTGTTTTCAATGCCATTCCATCTGGTGTGTCTTTTCTATTGCAACTGCAAGGTATTACATTTCCATGCCCATGCACTTACACCCTGAATTTAACTGACACAATGATCAGAAATGTATGCTTTTCTATAGATCAACAAAAAATAACTATTAAATTAGAGCTCTTTTTCAGAGAGAGATAATAATGATTCCTTACATAATACCTTATTGGAATAGCATTGTAGAGAACATACCTTGGGAGAAAGTATGGACCTTGCCTCATACAGCCTATCTGCTTACCAATAAAGTGAAAGAAATAACATTTAAGTGAATTCACAAATGTTACCCAATTAAAGCCTTTCTTAGGAAATATTATAAATATAATTAAGTATCGGTACTTTGCAGAAATATCGATACCAAAAGTAGCTTCCGAGTATCGATAACTCGATACTGCAGCATCTTTGTGCACACCCCAATGCGCACATCAATATCGCGTCCATTTTCTCATGCTAAACAACGGTATTTAATGTATCTGCATTACTCTAAGGGCAATCTAATTGGTAGAAGATAATATTTATTGTTGGTAGCTACCCTGTAGATGTATCTCTTCTAGTTACAACCGCAAATATAACATAATTACTGTATTTGCAGTACTGTAAGGCGACTGAACGAATCACCCCCGAGTCGACTCGTTCTTCCCGAGTCACATTAAAGATTCGTTCAAAAAGAATGAATCGTTCAAGAACGACACATCACTTACTCATGCGCACTATGCACTGGGCTGTCTAAAGAAGTGCGTTTCCTTTTCAAATGGCATGTATGTGTGTGTGTATGTGTGTGTAAGAGACAGCTGTAGCCCCTGGGTGTGCTGCGCTTCCGTAACGCTTAAAAACTGCTCGCTCCATACTTCAGTTCAGACACAACAACAGTTGTGTTTTTAAAGCCGAGCCGTTTGTTTCCTCGCGCATTGTGTTTTTAAATTGAAGCGCATTCGTTCGCCGCTGTATTAACGGCTTTTTGGGCAATATTTGTACGCATGGACGAGTCGATCATCTTTTGTCTTTACTGATGTTAGAGGAAAGCTCCCCGGAAGATATATTTTGCCGAATGTGTGACTGACCAGTTGTTGAACGTTAACTTCTGTTGATACAATCTAACGTTAGTGGGTTTGATCCTCACATGGACTAAGTGGACAAGTCTAAAACATCTCAACTTCAAGGCATTTGGACACCAAGGGCTGATCGTCTACAGAACGCGTAGGTACTGTTATGTTTTATGCTTGTTCTTAAGCACCCATTTGCTTCTTTCACCCTTCTGCATGTCTGAGAATGAGGCGCATTGTGTTTTTGAATCTGAATGCGATGGTCTGCTTCCCAGCTGTCCAAACAAGAGCCACTTGAGGCTCCTGCATGAGACAAAACGAGTCTTTTGAGGTCCATTATGATTTGTTAATCATCTTAAAGCATGTGTGTAAGATGCATTGTAAAATGCATTGGATGGTGCACAATGGACTAGTCTGAGATGTATGGTCTCATTGTCAGTCCTGACTGGATCAGCAGTGCAGTTGCCCATCCGCATCATTCTGGGACTGTTATGTTGTCATGGTTTTGTGAGTGTTTAATAACAATATCTTAATCTGGGACTGGTCTGTAAATAACTGAAATGCGGTTTTGGAGGCATACACTCATTTTTTGGGCTGTTATGGGACACCTGGGTAGCATGATATTGTACACTTATTTACTAGTAAACATACAGCTCAGTCACTTGTAACCGAACCTAGAATGGTTACATGATATTTGAAGGGGAAAAAAATCATATGTTGAAAGGGCAGTTATTCAAATCATAGTAGAAAGGCCTCAGTGTTGTTTTTTTTTTGGTCTTCATTAATATTAATGAGATGAATTTAGAAAGGTTGAAATCCAAAGGTCACTTCCTCCTGCTAAAGAGCAGATTTTAAAGAACCAGTTCCCCAAATTGTTACTGCCATGTTTCAAACCTTGTAACTGTATGTTTTTTTTTTTTTTTTTAAAGAATATCCAGACCAATCTTGTTTTTCGGATAATGACAGTAAAAAAATGCATAAAAATACTTTTATTCTATAAAAATGGTATGAAGGGGTGTTGGTAATTTAATTTCTGTGTACCCAGGTTTTTATATATATTATATATCTAATTACTTAATATGCAGTTATATAAATAAACTTGCTAAGGCAACATTTCTCATTTTTATTTAGTTTAACGTGTGTATTAAATTATAAATCAAATGGGCCTATATTTAACTTGATAAACTACAACTGAAATAAAATGAATAAGACATATAGGCATAAATTATATAGACATATATTTCAAAATGACAAAACCACACAACCAAATGTATGAATAAGTAAATATACAAACAAAAATGGAAAATATTAATAGCTGTAACAGTATAACACTGCTTTTTAATAATGTTGGTGTTAATAGTCATTAGATCTGAAAGCTTCAGAGCATGGGGAGATTAGATTTAGATTTATAGACTTATAACAAGAAGTTGGAATATAGTACAAAAGTATTATGACTATTTTATGTCCTATTATGTCATATTTCAAAGGCACTTCTAAGGCACTTTTGGGGATTCCCAGTTCCCAAATAAATTGTCTACAATGTCCCTTTTTATATTTTTTCATCCACTAAAAAAGTGAAGTCGCCTACAGCTTTGGAACGACATGAGGTTTGAATAAATTTTGATTGAACTGTTACTTGAGTAAGATATTCCAGAATATCTCCTTTGTCATCATTATATGTGTATCTATGCCTTAATTGATTCATTCTTCGTTGCTTAAAACTGTATCAACTGGCCTTGTCGTCGCACATATGGTCGTTAAAAGCAGAGCCGCTTTTTTTGAAGAGCATCAAGACAGCACTTCCTGTTCAGTTCCTTTAATTCACATCTGCAAGAGCTCCTCCGTTGGGCTTCATTGCGTTTTGAAGTGTCTGTCAGAATCAATGTCTTTTTGTATTACTACTCGGCTCCGTAATTTGCAATGGGATTTCCCCTGCTGCTAAACTCCTGTGCTTTTCAAGCGTTTTGTGGTGTGCTGCTCGTCTCATGTGCGAGAACATTGTTTTCTTGCTTATGTTGCCAACAGTAGTCAGTTTTTTTTACCGACATATGCTATTTCCTTATTCTCATATAATGCTCAGTTTAATAGCAACACTTCCTTACAGAGCCTGACACGCGATACTGATACCGCTCATTAATGTCAAATCTCCTCGCAGTGTTATTTTGGCATTCAAACCAAGGGGACAGATACTGTCAAGCTGTGAAAATGGCCATAAATGTTGTGTTCTGTTATATTCTAAGTCTTCTGTTAGAGGATCAGACCTAAACTGAAGTGGCTCTAGTTGCATGTTTGATTGTAGAGCTCTTGTCTTGTTTATGTTGGTCGTCTCTTTGCCTCCCTACTGTCACAGTGGCTTGTCGGTAGATGACAGAGCGGTGTAATTAAGCATCAAAGGGAGCTGGAGGAGCAGCTCTGCCCAGAGGGGAGAGCGTTTGCAGGGTCAGGCTGGTGTGAGACACCCCCTGCCATGACACTGGCTGGTGTGGAGCTTAAAAAGCCTTGTGTTAACAGAACTGAAGGAAATAACTGGGTGTAATTGTGAAGGCTAATGCAATGTGACCCTCACGTTGCATTACTAAGGTCTTGTATTTGAATTTTTTATTTATATTTAATAATGTCCTATCCAATTTTGTGAGAAAATGTATCTATCTGTCTGTCTGTCTATCTAGTATTTATTATACAATACTCACTTGTCACTTAGTAGTCTGTGTGTGTGTGTGTGTCTGTGTGTGTGTGTGTGTATAGCCTATATGTGAACCTGGACCACAAAGCCAGTTTTAAGTCGGTGGGGTTTATTTTTAGCAACAGCCCAAAAACATTAATGGTTCAAAATTAGCGATATTTTTTATGCCAAAAATCATTAGGATGTTAAGTAAAGCTCATGTTCCATGAAGATTTTTTAAAATCATTATTTCCTACCGTAAATATATCAAAACTAAATTTTTTATTAGTAAAATGTATTGCTAAGAACTTTGTTTGGACAACTTAGAATTTAATTTTTTAACAGAAATTGACACTTAAGACTGGGTTTGCAGTTCAGGGTCACATATCTATATATTCAGTAAAAATATAGTGCATACATACAGTATAAAAATGTGTTATTATATTAAATAGCCATTATAGTGTGTTGTAATCTCACTTTTCTTAGTTCACATTGTTTTAATGTTCAAGAAATAAAATTAATATTTAGAATAATGTAATACTTTTTATTTGCATTAAAACAAAATATATTCAACCGTATCCTATAATTTGTAATATTTCAGAATGAAAATGGCTATTTTATCAGCCCCAACACTTTGTTCCCTGTCAACTTTGTGGGACTGCTTTGTCTTCCATCACTGTGGAATTTTGCACATGAATATTAATGACACGCTTGAGGATTTTTCTTGGTGATAAACCAATAACATCACAGTGTCAGTGTTACTGTGTAATCACAAATGCAACTGATGATTATTACTAAAATACATGTAGAACAGTTTAATGATTTTTCTTGTTGCAATTAAGTATTAGTGTTTTTACATGTTCTAAAATGAAGAAAGGCCACATGATTCAAAACTGTTAGTTAAACAAAACATATTTAAATTTTAAATGGAATGCATTTAGAATCATGGGGCAGTAATTTTATATATATAATTTATTTATTTATTTATTTATTTTATTTTTTTTGAAAGAAGTCATTTATGTTTACCATGGCAATTTTTTTATGTGTGTGTGGATTATTTGCGTTCATTTTTTTAAGAAAGCTGAGATAACATCATGGTTATATGTGTTCATTTTGGCCTTGTTACCTTCTAAGACTGGGGGGTGGTGAGCAGAATACCCGAGGTCACAATCTCTCAACCTGTTGAATCTCGCCCCAATGCACTGATAGCACAAGTTTCACAAGAAATTCACATGATGTTGCTTTTCACTTTCATTTTCATCCTTTCTTACACATTTAGCGGCACAAGGCCAATAATTACCTTTTACAAAAAGTACAATAGTGGTGCAGTGACTGTTCCAGATTGTATGATGAGCAGATTCATGTAACTATAATTCTTTTCATTGAAAGAATTCTACAGCACCACCGTGGTACTGCATTCAAAAATCTGCTACTTACCATGCTCATTATTTTGGTAATATCAGAACGATTAGTACTTCTACTCTATATCCATGTTATAACTACAGACTAAAGCAGTTTGTCCAAAGCCTTTCTGAATAACCTTCAAGAGCAGTAACGCATGAAAACGAATATATACAAATGAATGGCTGATATTGAGCATTGTTCATAGATCCACACCCTGACACATTAGCACTTCATAACTGATCTAAAAATAGAGAGCATATCTCAGCGGCCCTCCTGAACTGTACTCATTAAATGAACACGCTGAACGATGCCCCATTTGTGGCAGAAAAGGAGAATTGAAGAGCATCCAAACGTTAGGATCATACGCTGTCGCTGACCCATTGAACTATTTTGTAAGCATCCTAATAGGTCAGATGTTTTGTTAAAAGGATGTGAAGTAGATGGATTTAGGGGATGAATGGCTGTGAGGCTGGAATCCTCTATCTCCGAGCACATCACGTCTCTGTAGTCTCTCATTGAAGCTGGTTTCCTGGTTCCTCTTGTGGCCTGAAGGCAACTGTCATACCTCCCCCACCGAGTCTCACTGCTGCTCTCACACGTGCTTCACTTTGAACATGACAGCATAAATCACAGAAATCATCGTGGAAAAATATGAGGGGAAAAGTCATAGAAATTAACCTTCAACTAACTGAATCTTATATATATATTATATACACCATACTAGCAAAGCAAAAAAGTAACAGCCACAACTTTATTTCTTTATTACTAAACTTTTTTTTTTACTTAAAGTAGTACATAAGCTTCAGTCAAGTACTGAATACTTATGTCTTTTTTTTTAATGCGACAAGCTTTGCACATCAGGATTTGGCAATTATCTGCTATCCTTCTCCTCATCTCTTCACATCTCAAGTAGGGTTGGGATTAAGGATTATTTTTTAAACGATTAATCTAGCGATTATTTTTTTCGATGCATCAATTAATCTATCGAATAATTTTTCCAGACCGATTCGATTTTGATTATCTCCACATTAATTGACTACTAACAATTTATACATGTTGATTTACATATCTGAATGAAAAAAACATGAATTCCTTAACATTGCAATATATGTTTATTGCTCTTAAAATTACAAAATAAAAGACTGACTAAGAATGCATTACTTTGCACTTGTATAGAGATAGCATTCAATAAAACCTTGAAGCCTTTTAAACGTATAGCTTACTGAAACAAGCTTAATGAACACATAGGGCCTAGCTTACTGAAAAAAAGTTCTTCTTTCAGATGAAAATAACAACAACTTGATCTAGCATTCAATAAAAAAGGTCACCCAAAATACTTGTTTAGAGCAATTGAAAGAATACAGTAACCAATGTAAACATGAGGGCTTTAAGCTAATACAGAGAGTGCTTTTCCAAAAAAAATATAAAAGAAAAATTAACAGTGGGAGCCAGCAGCGTGTCATGGAGAAAAAATAAATCTCCGAATGCTCCACGTGAAACTTTGGCGTTCCGCCCTTTTTCTATCGTGTCTAATGATTTTGGTTAATATGCACGAGGGGGAGAGAGAGAGAGAAAGAGAGAGAGCAAGAGCAAGACAGCACTCGTGTAGTTTGAAGACTGTGAGTGCGCGAGCGCACGTGGCACTTTGGTGTCTCGCCCTTTTTCTATCGTGTTTAATGATTTTGATTAATATGCACAAGTGAGAGAGCGAGCAAGAAGCGCTCGTGTTGTTTGAAGATTGTGAGTGTGCGCGCAGCCGGGGTTCTCTCTCGTACGTGCCCGGTCAGGCGCAGCAGTCATTCTATTCTACATCCCTCACCGATCAAATAAGGCTTTGACAGCCGCCAAAAAAAAAAAGATCAATGCAGAAAAACCCCTGGATTGGTTATATAACGTGGGACAGTATGTTGATCCGGCCATCGCGTATATTCAGCGCACATAAGGTAAACGTTTTGAAAACATTTTTTAGAGAAATAAAAACAGGTCGACGAATCGATGCGCATATTTTGCGTCGACGTATTTTTTGCGTCGACGTCATTGATGACCTCGACGCATTGTCCCAGCCCTAATCTCAAACTCTGTCAGGTTGGATGGGGGCAGTTGTACATTTCCAGATTCCAGATTAGAAATATTTGATTGGGTTCAAGCCCCTGCTGTGGCTGGGCCAATCATGGACATTCACATTTGTCTATAAACCTTAAGATCATTGTCCTGTTGGAAGGTGATTCTTCTGCCCAGTCTGAGCTTCTGGAATCTCTGGACTGGCATTTCATTAAGGCCATCTCTGTATTTTGCTGCACTGAGCATTTCTTCTAGTCTGAGTCCTTCAGTCATGCCACTGAATAACAGCCCCACAGCATGAGGCTGCTCCCAGCACACTTTACTTTCGGGATGCTACTCTGAAGGTGCCTGGTTTCCTTCAAACATGATGCTTCGAATTGAGGTTCATCAGACCAAAGAATCATGTTTCTCAGAGTTTGAGGGTCCTTTAGGTGTTCATGTGTATTCACTAAGGAGAGGATTGCTTCTGGCCATACCAGCATAAAGCACAGATGTTGCAGAAACTCTGTTTCTTCTATCTCCACATATGATCATGGAGCTCGACTACAGTGACCATTAGGTTCTTGGTAACCACACTAACCAAAGCCATTCTCCATCAGTTGCTCAGTTTGGCCAGCTCTAGGAAGAGTCCTGGTTGTTCCAAACTTCTTCCATTAAGGATAACACAGACTACATTAGGGCTGCACGATTCATCACATGTGATTGTCGGTAAAGCTGGTTCTGTGATTAGTACTAAATGTCCATCACCTGCTTTCAAATGGAGTGGCATTTACTACACAGAGCCGTAGTTCGCTGACAAGCTACGCAATACCGCGTCATAATCGCAGATGAATCGCATGCAGTTATGAACGCGATATTGCGTAGCTTGTCAGTAAACTACGGCTCTGTATATTAAGTGCCACTCCATTTGAAAGCAGGTGATGGACATTTACTGCTAATCAGAACCAGCTTTACAGACGAGACCCGCATGACAATCACATCTGATTAATCGTGCAGCCCTAGACTACAATCTTATGTGACCCTTCAACCTTTTCTGAACTCTTCCACAGATGTGTGGTTTGATGCAAGCCTGTCTCTGAGCTATACAGGCAGATTTTTTTTTCTAAGGGGCCAGGGCTTAGTCTTTGCTCTAATATGCCTTTTCGGCTATTAGACCGTATATTAAGACGGGTGTGCCTTTCCCAATCATACCCATTCAAGTGAATTTGCCACAGGTTAACTTCACTTAAAGTGTGGTAACTAAATAAGGGTATGAAAGCTTATGCAATGAAATCAAATATTTTTATTTAAATTTGCAAATATGTTAAAAACCTGTTGTTTGCTTTGCAGACATGGGGACTTGTGACTTGGTGACTTGAACTCGAGTCGACTCGAGTCGCTATTTTTAGGACTTGAGACTTGACTCGGACTTGGTAGTTAAAGACTCGGGACTTGACTTGACTTGAGACACGATGACTTGAATGACTTGAGTGTTAATTACATCATGTTTTCAGTTTGAATATAAAATATATAAATTATTTTTTAAAATAAAGTTGATTACTCAGCTGGAGCGCAGGCTGAGAATAGCGTCGTGACTGGATCAGGACACTATCATCAGTCATGCCCTCTCTACCTTACACACACCACGCCCACTTAAATCAGATATCACATCACATCAACATGTCAGCCTGAGAGGTACCGAGGGTCATCGCTTTTGTCTTCAATAGTTCGCGCCTAAAAACGCGTGGAAAACGCTAGTCGCGCCGCTTTCTCCGTCTTTCCAAAGCGCTCGGGCAGAAGTGCTCCTGGGGCGTCTGTCATTGCTAAGCATCCATGACACGCTCTCTCTCAATGAAAACGCGGAAATTTCAGCAAAGGATAAATGGATTTGCAGCACTAAAAATCGCTCGCAGTAGCTCTGCTACTAAATTCATTTTAAAATGGCAATCCATATACAGCTATGAACAGCTGTTCCTTCATCTTAGCTGAGCTTTCAACGTTGATACGAGAAAGGATGAAGCTGATTGGTTAGTTATTGTCACATGACCTGCGGTGCGCTTGCGGCATTCTGAAAAGTTTAGATGTTGAGCGCGTTGCTTCCATTATAAGCGCGCATACCGCGCGCCTACATTGGAAATAACGAACTTGCGCGCACAAAATACGTGATGTGAACAGCCCCTAATGATCCGCTAGCAGGCCGTCAAAAAAACGCATTCCAGGGGCGGCGCTAGGGTTGGGCTAAGGGTGCATAAGCCCCGAATATTTTGTTACCTTGTCTTTCTCATAGAGCAAAACAATTAATCAGAAAAACAAATGTAGCTGCCGCGATTACCCAGTCATGACAAGTGCATATTACATACATATATATATATATATATATATATATATATATATATATATATATATATATATATATATATATATATATATATATATATATATATATATATATACACAGTACAGAATATAAATATGACGTATTTTCAGTTGTTTCATACTTTTTTGTTATGTACAGTACAGACCAAAAGTTTGGACACACCGTCTCATTCAAAGAGTTTTCTTTATTTTCATGACTATTGACTATTGTAGAGTCACACTGAAGGCATCAAGGGCTATTTGAGCAAGAAGGAGAGCGATGGGGTGCTGCACCAGATGACCTGGCCTCCACAGTTACCGTCCTGAACCCAATCGAGATGGTTTAGGGGTGAGCTGGACCGCAGACAGAAGGCAAAAGGGCCAACAAGTGCTAAGCATCTCTCAGGGAACTCCTTCAAGACTGTTGAAGACCATTTCAGGTGACTAGCTCTTGAAGCTCATCAAGAGAATGCCAAGAGTGTGCAAAGCAGTAATCAAAACAAAAAGTGGCTACTTTGAAGAACCAAGAATATTACATATTTTCGGTTGTTTCACACTTGTTTGTTATGTATATAATTCCATATATAATTCCACATGTGTTAATTCATAGTTTTGATGCCTTCAGTGTGAATCTACAATTTTCATAGTCATGAAAATAAAGAAAACTCTTTGAATGAGAAGGTGTGTCCAAACTTTTGGTCTGTACTGTACATAACAAAAAAGTATGAAACAACTGAAAATACGTCATATTTATATTCTATACTCTGAGAGAGAGAGAGTGTGTGTGAGAGAGAGAGAGAGAGAGAGAGAGAGAGAGAGAGAGAGAGAGGAGAAATGTAACAGTTTAATGTTGTATGTAAACTGTGTTTGAGAGAGAGAGAGAGAGAGAGAGAGAGAGAGAGAGAGGTGTTCAGAGAGGAGTCTGTTGGATGTTTAGTTTTATGTAAAACATTTCAAACACTGTTGGCAGAAGTGAAAAATAAATAATTTTAGGAACTTACAATTTTGTTTGATTCCATGATGTATTTTACTGAACATGAGTATTTACATTTAAATTATTTTAATTTACTGACAGTTACTTATATCTTGTCTTTTAACTTTATTAAGATCAGATTCTGCAGGTAAAATAACAATATTAAGGTGACTTGACTTGGACTTGACTTGACATAGCTTGTGACTTGACTTGACTTGACTTGCCCAAGAAAAAAAATACTTGGGACTTACTTGAGACTTGAAGGTTAAGACTTGAGACTTACTTGAGACTTGCACATGTGTGACTTGGTCCCATCTCTGTTGCTTTGTCAGTATGGTGTATGGAGTGTAGAAGTAATTTAAAGCAGTTAAACATAAGGCTTTAACGTAACAAAATGTGAAAGAAATAAAGGGGTTTGAGTACTTTCGCAAGGCACTGTGTGTGTGTGTGTGTGTGTATATATTTTGCATTTAAAAAAAAATTGAAGAAATTATTATATTGTTCATAATTTTTCACAATCTTTATTTGCTTGATTTTAAACTAATTTTGTTAATAAGAATTATTTTAACAGATCAAACATTTCTCTCTCAAAGAGGAATGTTTAAAATATTAATGTATTCTAGCAAATTATAAATTGTATTTTCAAATAATTACTTTTTTAATTTTCTAATTTACTATTATTTTTTTAATAATTACAATAATAAATAATACATTTAAAGTCAAAGATTACTCTCACGTACAGGATTTAAAAATATGAATATATTTTAATAAATTATTAATAGTAGTTTCTTCCTAATTGTTGTTGTTAATTGCAATAATAATGAGTAAAAAAAAAGATTGCTCTCATAAAGGAATCATAAATATTAACAATAACATTTGTATTAGTAGTTGTATTAGTTTATTATTTGTATTCATATTTTAAAATATTTTGTTTATATTTTTTTAATTCCTCTTTGTGACAGCAGTCTTAATTTACATTGTTTACAAATATCTTCGTTACCTTGTATACTATACTTGTATTTTATTCTTACTTATTTAAATTTAATCTTTAATCCTTATCCAGTAATAACTTAAAATAATAGGAACTGGAACAGCACTGCAAAAAAATTCTGTCATAGACTTGTTAGTGCTTAAGTTACTCAACACCTTTACTAGACACTTATATTTTTATGTGAAATTACATATAAGATTCTGAAGGATACTGGTGTCCTTAAAACCAAAATGGATTCATTTGACCCAGTCTTGATAAAACAAGGTTGGAGCATCCAGTTCTGGCAAACAAAGACACTTTTGTCGAAGTCTGTGAATAAAAGGAAAGTCTTTGGTTCTACATCATACCCTCTGGAAACGTCCGCAGTCCGTGTCATCTTCGAGCCACCAGAGTATCCTGGATTCAGTGCCAGTGAGCTGACCGCTGGCCTCCAGAAGACTGCTGCAAGTTTTCAGATACTCAAGAAATGAAAAGTTCTCTTGTGCGAGGCGTAGCCCAGCCGATGCAGTCCTTAAACGATGATATCATTTGTAACGAGGGATTTGCCAAGGCACACCCCAAAATTGTTGGTGATCACAGAAAAGCCTCATTGATTTTGATTGGTGAATGCATTCCTCTTTGAATGTCAGCCTCTTGTTTTCTAAATGAACCATTTTTTGTTTTGTTTTTGTGGTTGGGTCTTGAATGTTGCTCAGATTTGGCAGTATCCTGCTTTTTTGATGTGACACACTTATTTGTCTGTGTGCAGCAACTTTAGATGTTTTCACATGATTGCATCATTTGTTTCCCTCTGTTACGGTTGTTTAGGGTGAGCTTACTCAATAACACCATCTGGACGATTTCCACAGCTTAGTGTCAGTGCGACAGTCAAATTATTTAATGCAAGTCGAAAATATGTTACTTCAGATTTATATTACTATTTATTTTTCTAGGTGGCTGGTTAGGTGTTATGGGCAGATTCTTTGAAAATCAATGTTTATTTTTTATTTTTTACAATTTCAGATTGAGTTCTGCATCAAAAGTGTGTTGCATGAGGTTAGAGGGATTATTCAAATCTCTTCCGCAAGTATACGTGACAGAGGATTTATGTGATGATGAATATTAACAGAGACAATGTATGCCATAACAAACTACTCTAATAACGCATCTTGTAAAGCACAGGTAGCTTCAAGTAGCAAATAAGTGGATAATGAAAGGGATATTAATAACTCGTTGCTTTAATTGACTAGTGTGGTTAAGAAAGGCGGTTACTTAAATTGAAAAAAAAAAAATCTTCCTGCCACTTTTTGCAGACCACCTGTGGCAATATGTTATTGCACAGTTTATTCCACAAACTTTTTTTTTTTTTTTTGCATCTTAGTTTTGTTTTTTTATTATTACTTTGCTTTGAGGTTTGTTTGTCTTGTTTTATCTTGTTTTCTAATTTAGTGTCACATTTTGTTTTGTGTTTTTTTTTATATAGTTTTAATTTTTTGTTGTTTATTTTTGTTAAGTAGTTTTGTATTTAGTTTTGTCTTGTTTTTGTTTAGCTTTCATTTGGTCTTTTTTTGTAGTTTGATCTTTTTATTTTTATTTTTTGGTTACTTTAGCCTTAATTTTTTTAAATTGTTTTGTTTAGTTTGTATTTTGTTTTGTGTTTTCTTAAAGCGAAACACTCAATTTTATAAAAAATTTAACTTGCTCCATGTCTCATCAAGGGGTTCTTGAACTAAAAAACAAACAAAATGGTTTCATTCTGCCTTGCAAAATGAGTGCATTAAATTCTTGTACGTTTACTCAGGCATTTTGAAAAATAACAGTTCAAACTGACAAATTCGGACATATTTGAAATGGCAAGCTACTACAACGACAGTTTGTTTCCTGTCTTTAGATGATTCATGCTATTCCTATGTTTGGGGAGTATAAAATTAGGTAGTCCGAGCAGCAAGGGAAGACTGTGTTTTTAAAGGGAAGTGTGTTATATCCTCACTGTAAGGGCTTCTGTGGATTGCGCCGACGTTGGCGCCCCTTTTGCTGTATGCTGCTCCAGCCAGCACCCTTCAACCCGTAGTTCTCATCACCCACCAACGCCTGCTTGCCAATACAGGAAGACCGTTTAAGTCTCGGCAGCTCAAACAGGAAGTGACTTCATGTTGTGGAGCTTGCTGCAGCTTTCAAGCCAGAGCTAGTTTGCATTGAACAGAATGGCAGTCAGCGTTGGTTGACATATTAATGAGGTCAAGGCACAGTATCACCGCATGCTTGTGAAAATAAGGTGGGAGGATTGAACCGGTGTGAATTTCACTGTTACACACAAAGAATGATAAAAAAACTGTTGCAAATAGCTGCAAAAGGTATCAAAACCAGCGTGCACAGTCTTTGAAGTCAACAAAATGGAGCCTGTTTACTTTCTTAATGACAATTAAGCACAAATGAATGGCACCGACGAATAAAATCAAGGCCCTCATCTTATTTTCATTGAAATACATCACATTACAAAACAAAATAGGTTGCGGATGCTGTTTCATGTTGACTTTTTAAGCTCTTTTTCTGTTTAAGAATATATAACTTGTTAGAGTTCCACTTCTAATGTAGAGCAGAAATGTTTCAGGTAAATTTGGTATCTGCTTCCAGGTGCAGCATAATTCCCGTAAGAATTCGTCCCTAACTGCCTGCTAATTTGTTCCCATGAGAGTGTTGCGTGACGATGGCAGACTTGCAGGTGGCAAGTTCAGTTCAGAAGTTTCTTCTCCCTACAAAACTTGTCATAGTGGATAGAAAGGAATAATAACTTCACGTTGATTCACATTGCTCATCGCCATGAAAGTGAAAAGTGTTTTTTTTTTTACTTCTCATTTCTGCTTTCTGCTGTTCTCAATTCTCAAGCTGTGGTGCGAGTTCGTTTTTTCCATAGTAATATATTTTTATTTGTGGAACAGCACAGTTTTATTTAACCTCGTGTTAACAAGAAGAAACCAAGTCTCATAGCCAGATCTTTGAGTAAATGGCACTAGATCTAATTTAGTGGCCGCTTGGACCAGAAGAATCAGACTGAAAAAGAATAACTAGTATTTAGTTTATTTAATTTCACATATTGAAGTATAAATAATTGCAATTTGTGCATTTGTGATTTATGGCCTATGTAGAGCTTCTGAGTATCTAAAAGATGTCAGTTATTGGCCATATATTCATCAGTACATTTAGCATTAATTAGAGGCTTTTCCAAGTCTAAAGGGTGTGATGGCCTCTGCTCACGCTGAATATTTAACAGGCTTTTTGCAAGCCTGCTTGCTGCTCAGCCCTTCTTCCTGTCTGAGGCATCGGAAAATCTACAGCCGCCACTTCCCTTTTGAAAGTGTGTGTGCTTGAACAGTGTTTGCGGACATGCTTGGTAAATCTAACTTTGAGTCATTGCTAAAGATAATTTTCTGTATCTGTATTACTTTTCAGGATTTAGCATTGAAGCACTTGTTTAGTGTTTTTCATGTTATTTGAGTGTTTCATTAAATAGTTTTGTTGTTTTAATTTAAAGTGCATCCACTAATTTCTTCTTATTTTTATTTGCAGATCTTTGGCCAGTTCTGGCTGCAGCTGTACACCTCAGACTCAGCTCTGATGTTACCGGCTGAAACGGGTCGACTGTGAGAGGACGACTTCCCTCAGTTATGTCTACCTTTGAGGTAACACTGAACTTGAAATGATGCCATTTGGCTATAATATGAATTATGGCTTATTTTTATTTATACAGCATCCTGTGTTTGTACATCAATGGCTTTTCCTTATATTCCCATTCCTCTCTCTAGACAATCTGGCCTCCCGGCACCGAGTGTGTAGCCAGGTACAACTTCCCTGGGACGGCCGACCAGGACTTGCCCATGTGCAAAGGAGATGTCCTTACTATAATTGGAGTAACTAAGGTAAATTTCTAAAATGAATGATAGACATTTTAAAGAGAAAGACTATAATAAATGTGCTATTCAATACCTTTTTGTGAAAAACGGACTGAAATCCATGTCAGTAGTTTTTAAAATTGATTTCCACTCCATTGAAAGGTGCAGCATGAACATCCTGCTAAATATCTATTCTGTGGTTTACATAAGAAACTGTCATATATGGGTTCGGAGCAACATATGACAAAATACATTTACATTTTTGGGCACCCATTACTTTAGAATTTGTCTGCTGGTGCTTCCTTCCAGGATCCAAACTGGTACAAAGCGAAAAACGCAGCAGGACGAGAGGGTATAATACCAGCAAACTATGTTCAGAAGAGAGAAGGAGTGAAATCAGGCAGTAAACTGAGCCTTATGCCGTAAGTACATAGTTTATTTGCATGCACTTATTTTTTGAGATATACACAAGACGTTTTTTCTTCACTGATCCTCACTTGAACTACGATAAGAGAGAGTGTTTGTGTGCATGCCATATTTAGCATGTGTCGCTGATATAATCACAGATCACCTACTGCCGTATATCTGTAATAATACACAGATGTCTTCCTGTGTTCCGGTCCACCACAATAACCCAAGGACTCATTTGAATCAGCTTGCTGTTTAAAATAGAAGGAGAAATCAGACAGTTATACAAATAGCAGTACTCAGAGAAGTAGAAAAAAGTCCATCTCTCAGCATATGATATGCAAAGGCCAGAGACATGCAACACGATTAGGGTTCGGTTGTAAAAGAGCATGCGATATTCTTCAGTTACTTGCAGCTTTTAGAAGAAACAATGGATATAATGACGCTGTCATCTCAGTTTATTCAGCGTGGAAATGCAGCATCAAGTGAATCCTTCAAACCTGATGTATGGGACCTGGATGTCTGCTTTGAGCCATGTGTAATGGAAGGTTTTGTTTTAGATGTGTAGCAGATTATGACGGTAGCAGTCGTTTTTATGTCGTCTAGTGCACAGCTTTGGTTTATTTTCGATGCTGTGTATGTATATGTGTGGGTAATTGGGAGATACAGATTGGATGTTTGTCATGCCAGGGAAGCCACAGAAGGGCCAGGCAAGGCCAGCGCTTCTTTTGGAAGCCTGTAATTTAGCTTCCTTTTCTCAGTCTTCTGCACAATATTACAGTATGTATCGGAATCAGAGTTTCTCACTAAATCTTCCTGATAGCTGGTCTTAATATATACTAAACAAGACAATACCATTCAGAGTGCTTCATTAAAAACTTCTAAAGCATTTGACTGATTCAAATGGATAACTTTCCTGAGACTTTTTGACTGATTCATTAAAAGAACTGGCTCATTAGAGTCATTTATGAATCTGAATACAGTGACTGAATTCATACTGTATTAGATTGAATTAATACAATTCACATCTGAGATAAACTACAATTAGAAACAAAACAATGCTATTTTGACACATTTTTCGGACACATTTTAATGTTACCATTACAACAGCAGTTTTTTGTTTTTAGCATGTTTCAAAGTGTTAACTCACAAGTTCACAAGTCTTTTTCACTTAATTCTCTTAAAGAAACAGCTAATAAGAGTCATTATTTTGTGAACTGGACTACATTTATTCATTTAGTATTCATCCAAACCAAGTTTCAAATGAGGAGCATCACAGGCAATTAGATGATTTCAAATTAAAAAATGTTTTTAATTTCTTTCATTTCAAACTGCATTTATACAAAAAATGCTGTATGATTTTTGTAGCATATATTACGTTTTCTACATAAAATACCAAGTATCTCAACAGATGACTTGAATAGCTCTATTTGGAAAAGAAGAAAAAAACATCAATGACCGGGTGGATTTTATAGGCGAGTAAATCAGCATAGAAATTAAGCTAATTGCAAGCATAGACAAATTTAATAGAACAAAGATACAAATAAAATAATAAATGGTTATATATATTATATAAGTAAATCGTAAGTCAGTATTCAGGTACAAAAAATGTAATGATCAAATGTAAAATAACACAGCATAGTCTTCACTGTATAAATAAAATTCAACAAAATTTGTTAAAGCTAAAAAAGTGATTTATCTCTCCGTTTTGATTAATGTTAACATTAAATTGGACTAATCTACTGTTACACATCCATTTTCTTTTTCAATTGTTTACCTTCATCTAAGCCATAAGCAAATGTGTTTACAAGGATCCTTGCAGAGACATGCATTTTGACATAGTTGTGAACAGAATTCAGTGTTCACGTGCATCTGCGTGGCTCTCACCGTGTCTACACCGGATGCAAGCGGCACGGCGCAACGTGACGAAACACTGTAGAAGCCATTATATGATGCTGTCTGACAACACTGGATGCAGCGCATAACGACAACTCCCCGACAGCAAACTGATGACGATCAGTGTGCTTAACATCGCACATCCTGCGATGTGACTATCGTGGATGCGCACATTGCGATATAGATGCTGAAACAATATATCGTCCAGCTCTAAGGTGTTTTTATGATTCAAAGCGGAACACTGATTAAAAATTATAACTTGTGGGTTCATGAGCCTTTCTTACTAATCCATTAAAAGAACTCTCTTAGAGTCTCTTAAAGTCCCCCTGAGGTCAAAAATTTTATCCCTTAAAACAACATCAACATGACGTATTTAAATGTTTTTTTTCTTGTGAGAATAATTTTGTAATGCCTTAAAATAACTTGAATGTAACTCTACACCCTTGCCTCATTTACTATATGCAGATCTATGAATATGCAAATTAGCCCAGCCTCCACTCAGTCACACCAGCCAGAGCCTCCTGATCCACAGATAATGACTGATAAAACAACTACAGTGGATACTGTAACAGTTGTTAACGTGAATTACTTGACGATGTTGTGAAGACTCGAATCCAGCCAAGTTTGTGATTGAAGTCAAGTCTTTATTGTCAGTTCTTCCACATGTACAGTACATACATACAGAGAATCGAAATTGCGTTTCTCTCAGACCCTCGGTGTATACAGATAACACAAACAGTAGAGCCTAAAAATCTAGATCAAATATAAAATACAAGATATAGCTATACAGTAAGGGAATGTAAGAATGACATATAATAAAATTTAATTAAAAATAAAGTTAAATAAAGCAGCGCAAGGCACATGGCAGAGTGAGCAGACCAATGCTGCATGAAGTGACTGGTGCATGTCATCGTATGTCAGTGGTGGGATGGTGCCTGGGGCAGAGGAGGGATGGGGGGGGGGTCAAATTCGGGAGCGAGATCAGCTTCCTTACAGGCCTGATGGATGAAGCTGTCCTTCAGTCTGCTGGTCCTGGCCTGGAGACTCCGCAGTCTCCTCCCTGATGGCAGCAGGCTGAAGAAGCTGTGTGAAAGGTGGGTGGGATCACCTGCAATGCAGAGTGCAATGCATTCCAATTCACGCCCGCGAGCATATGTGAGTGAAGTGCGGACGCCATTGAGGGAAGATGCGGGTCTGACCCCGGGCTACTTTTACACTGTTGCCAGGGGTTATTCTTCAAGTTAGTGGTTCCAAATACAAATAAATTTGCAGTTACAGCACATGCCATCACGAAAATAGTGAAAATATCAACAGCTGGCGAAACCTCTACAGAAAAATATGCCTTTGGGAAACTAAAGTTTTACGGAGAAAATACGAGCTAAGGTGTTGATTTAATATATTGGATCACTGTTTGTCTAAAAGCATATTAAAAACACCATATAGACAAATAAAAAACTTGATTTTCACTAAAGCGGGTAGCAAACACTTTTATCCAAACATCACAAGCAGTTTGTTTTCATTAAAAAAAAAGTATCTCTGGCCTTTTCAACTTGTAATGAATCGGTGTGTTAGACCGATGCAAAACTAAAACTTCTTGGTTCCTGGGTATTTCTGACTGATTCATTAAATGAACTCGCTCATAAGACTGACTGAAAACTATTATTCATCAGACCACAGCAACACAAAATATGCTTTGATATGACGGTATGTAAATGATGAACAGAGCAAACACATGTCTTTTATCTGTGGTCACTCAGATGGTTCCATGGAAAGATCACACGCGACCAAGCCGAGAGGCTGCTTTACCCCCCAGAGACTGGCCTCTTCCTGGTGCGTGAGAGCACCAACTACCCTGGCGACTACACCCTGTGTGTCAGCTGCGATGGCAAGGTGGAGCATTACCGCATCATCTACCACAACGGCAAACTGTCCATCGATGAGGAGGAGTACTTTGAAAACCTCATGCAGCTCATGGAGGTGAGGGTTACTGGCTAAGTCCTGGTTTAAGTTTAAGTTGTTGTTTTCGTAGAAAACAGTTCTATTTATGGTCTTATAGATGACAATCACACTCCAAAGTTAGCCCAGTGGGTTGTGAAACCAACAGGCTTCTTCCTGATGTCCTCTAACCGCCTCGTCAACATTTTCAAATTGATCGCCACACGCAGATACAAGAATAGCCTTATCAGGAAGTCAGTCCACATCAGACGCGCTGGATACAGAGATGGAGCAAGCTTTTATGATAGACTCCAGGAAACAATTTTTTACACGCACACCTTGTGCCTTGAGGTCAAAGGTTCAGTCCAGTCTTGCTGGAGGAAGTAACACTGCTAAATAAGAGCTTGATCAACTTGTTGAATGTCACACTGACTGACAGAACATCCCTCATGTATTTATTTACCATTGTATTTACATGAAACCGTTTGCAGCATCCTTCAGAGAAAGCTAAATGACATGGTATTTCTTCTGAATTATATTTATTTATAGAATGTTTATATATGCAGATGATACCCGGACCACAAAACCAGTAATAAGGGTAAATTTTTTTAAACTGAGATTTATATGTCACCTAGTAGCTGTCTTTCGTATTTTAGGAGACGATCATCATAAGAGGATCATTATATTTTTGGGTCCTTGACATGAGAAAGTTTAAAAACCCATTATAACGTAATGATGATATATTCAAATCTTCTTAGGCAAGCAAGCACCACTTAAATTTTCATGTGCAAATCCACTTTGGCAGCCAACATACAAGCTTTTTATTGGGTGCCAGTGTTGCTATGTGGTTGCTAAGGTGTTCTGAGTGGTTTTAGCGTGTTGCTGTGCAGATCATAGGGGGTTCTGGGTGGCGGCTTACTGGCACAAATCAGAAGAGCCCATTTTTCATATTCTGGGCAGTGCACAACTTTTGTCAAACAGGCCTCGTCATTTGAGATGAATTCAAGCATGTACCCTGATGAGAGCCCTTCTAATGAAAAGAGAGGCTTAAAAAGAACAGATTTTACATAGATGTAGGATGTAAATGACTGATTTGTATAATTTTACATATCTTTTTTTTTTCACTGTCCATTGGCCTCATTTGGGATGGTCTGTTTGATTAACCAGTGATCTGCTCTCAGTTAGGTGTCAATGGTTCTGCTTTGGTTATTTTCGATTGGGGTCTGGGTGACTTCAGCTGGGTTCCTCAAGTCTCTCCTCACCCATTCTATGACAGAATTCCACACATTCTTTAGTGTAATTTTGGCTACAGTCGCCCTCTCTCTCTTTCTCCCACCCTCATAACCTCAGCTGAACAGTTGTGCTCTTTCTAAAGAAGTGGACGAGTCTTAAACGGTCTACAATAAGCCTTTATGTTCATAGTGATTAAATTACTGCAGATGATATTCTAACCACAATCCACTCGATAAAAATTTCTCAGTGGAGAGATATTCAAAAAAAGAAAAAAAAAAAAAAAGAAAAAAGCTGTAAATGGATACTGTCCACTGTCATCTGTAATGGCTCATTATGGCAGCGTTAAATGTAACCAATAAAAAAAAAAATTACATTTATTCAGAAAGGATGCGTTGAAATTATCAAAAGTGACCGTAAAGACATTTATAAAATTACAAAATATTTCTATTTCAAATAAATGCACTTTTGAACTTTCTATCTATCAAACAATACTGGAAAAAAAATTATCATCGTTTCCACAAATATATTAAGCAGTGCAGTTGTTTTCAATATTGAAACGAAATGCTTCTTCAGTAGCAAAAATCTGCATATTAGAATGATTTCTATCATGTGACGCTGACTGGAGTGATCATGCTGAAATGTTAAAATTTTATCATATTAGTGTTTTTATTTTATGTTTGGTCAAATACATGGAGCCTCTGTGACATATTTTTTTTTGAAAGATTTATTTTTATTTACCGACCCCAAAATTTCGAACATTACATAAAACATTTAACAATCTTGTCATTTATGATGGTTAGTAACTTTAGAAACTCAGGTCTGTTACCGTGCTCATTTTTGTTTGTCAGGGAAATGATCAATACGTCCAAGAATGAGCGCAGTTTTTGGAGTTTAGACATGCAAATGTGTTGTTATTTTGAGCGCGCGTGTAACAGCGGCGCAGTTCCTGGAACAGTCGATAACGAGGAAGTGACAAAGAGGAAACGAGAGCAGGTTCCAGATCATTGCAACCGCCCAATCGATTAGTACCACGCCGCAAGGCCTTCACGGTTATAGCTTCCAGACACACAGAATCAGAAACACGTATTTCAGCACCGAAATGATAAGAATCTAGTCGCCTGTGTGGACTTGTTCATCTGAGGAGAGGAAGCGCTATCAATAATAGAACAGGCGTGATACAACGACGACCTCTGCTGGCCATTACCGTTTACTGCGTTAAAATGTGCTTGTCTTAAATTGTTTTGAAAGCTAACAAAACATTATATTTCACGAGTTCTTGCCTATTTAAATAGCACGTTGAAATCTAATTTATCTTAAGTCGTAAAGTGCACTTATTTGCGTCTTGATTTGCATAATTCAGTCAAATGTTCATTTGTTTGAATTTAATGTTTCATGGTATTTACATGCACATTTTACCATTATACTACCATGGTATATCGTTTGTAAATGAGCTTAATTTGCTTTTGTGTGTTTTAACAGCACTACACTAATGATGCAGATGGACTTTGTACCAGACTTATCAAACCTAAACTCATGGAGGGGACTGTGGCGGCCCAGGATGAGTTCTCCAGAAGTAAGATACATGAATTTGTTAATTCATAGAGAACTAAATTGCTGTATGGCTTCAGGGTTTGTTTAATAAAAGATATTTGAATAGGATGATTAATCTTGCTTCTCCACAGGTGGCTGGGCTCTGAATAGGAAAGAACTGAAGCTCATCCAGACTATCGGAAAGGGAGAGTTTGGAGGTATGGATACTTTTTTTGTTAAGGAATAACATCTAGAGTTCAGGGCCCAGATTTGACATCGTTCCGCTTACAAAAAAGAACACACTTTTATTAATAACACCATAAACTACTCCGGCAGCCTTACTTGCAAGTGTTAGAAAAATCTGCTCTGTTTGGTTCTTAGATGTGATGGTGGGAGACTACAGAGGCAAGAAAGTAGCGGTGAAGTGCATCAAACATGACGCAACAGCGCAGGCCTTCGTTGCAGAGGCTTCTGTCATGACGTACGTCCTCCCCGATTGACAGAGAATACAAAATAATAAGGATTTTTATGTTTTTATATTGAATTTTAAATATTCACATTGAATGTTACAGGCAACTACGACACAATAACTTGGTACAGCTGCTGGGGGTGATCGTGGAAGAGAAGGGCAGCCTCTTTATCGTCACCGAGTATATGTCCAAGGTCAGTGAGTGATGTTGGACTGGACGTATACATTTAATCTTGTCTTTAAATCATATAAATCAGTATTGGAATGTCTTCATTTCTTTTTTTCAGGGTAGTCTAGTGGACTATCTGCGCTCCAGAGGCCGTAGTGTTATTGGTGGAGATCGTTTGATCAATTTCTCAATGTGCGTTTTCTTTTTATCACATCTTTTATTGTGTTTTTCCAGCTAAATGAATCATTTTTCAATGATTTTCTTTTGTAGGGATGTCTGCAAGGCGATGGAATATCTCGAGGCCAATAACTTTGTGCACAGGGATCTGGCAGCTCGTAATGTTTTAGTGTCAGAAGACAACATGGCAAAAGTCAGCGACTTTGGCCTCACCAAGGAAGCATCATCTACTCAAGATACAGCCAAACTGCCTGTTAAGTGGACTGCCCCTGAGGCCTTAAGGGAGAAGGTATGTCTTCGGCTTTTGTTTGAATATGTTTAGAGACGATCCTCTTTGTCTCTTTTTTTAATTTCTCCCTGTCTGTCTGAAACAGGCGTTTTCCACTAAGTCAGATGTATGGAGTTATGGCATCTTACTGTGGGAGATCTATTCCTTTGGTCGGGTACCTTATCCAAGAATTGTAAGTCTCTTCAAAACATCACAATTATTATTATTATTATTTTATAATATTTTTGTATTATTAGTTGTTGTTCATAAATACAGTTCGTATTTCTTTCACCTAGTTAAAATTAGAACTACTAAAATAAATAGAATATAATAATCAGTACATTTTAATCCAAATTCTATACACCTCAAAACAGAAACATGTCGTATAAAGTCAATTATTATTATTATTATTATTATTATAGTTTTATTAAAGATTGAAATGCATGCAAGGTCAAAAAACACTTTCATTGTCTTATAATATGCATTTATTTTTTCCTTAGTTGCTCAATGACTCCCAAACGATTCACTCAATGTTTCCATTTTTCCAAACTCCTCTTTTACGTGACTCTTATCTGCGTTGATTAGTCCGATTGATCTCATTTTAATTTTATCTTGCCTGTAATGACTGATAAAGCAGCGTTTGTGAGCGCTGAGCTGCTTTGTCTACTGCCTTACCTGGAAAAAAAAAACTATTTTTACCGCTTCAAAATCGCATCTAGTTGCAAAGAATGAATTTGCATTTTCATTCAGATCAAGTGAAAAGACCATCATGTGGGCGAGCAATATTCTAATGATTCATGTTGACGTTAACATGAAACGGCTTGGGATTCTTTTAAAATCGACTCGTTTTAATGATTCTACTCTTGAGTCGACTCTTTCTTTTGAGAGACAATAACTTTATACATGGTACACTTTCAGATTTCAAACTTTCCAGGATGTTTTCATTCACTTAGAGCGGTGTTACACACTGCTTGAAAGGTAATTAAAAAAAAATCCATAATAAGGGCGCTTTAAATTTACATTAAATAGTTACGAATTAAAGTAGATGGTAATATAATACATGCAATACACAAAAAAAGAAGCATGGCCAATAAAAATATTGTAATAGTAAAGTAGTTTTTAAAATTATTATTATTTTATTATTAATATTACTGTTGTTGTATAAGAAGAATAATCTAATATAAAGTAAAATAGTATATTAAAATCTATAATAATATATATTTTTTAAGCTAATAGGTCATCTTATAGCAAAAACTTGACCAATAAGAGATACATTTGTAATTGTTACTTTACATAATAACAACAGCAGTAGTAATAATAATAATAATAATGTAATTTAAAATAAAATAACTAAAAATAGGATATTAATACTCAAGTTGAAATAAGAAGTAAAAAATATTACATAAAATACATTTGTGATCATTTTTATATATTTTTATATAATTGATACTATTATTATTAGTAGTAGTACTATTCAAATTTTACTGTAAATCATCAAATGTAAATTTAAAATACTCTTAAAAAAAGAATAATTGGCATATTATAATTAATGCATTTTGTAATGTTATTTCTATGTGAATTCAAAAAATATATATATTGAAGTGTTTCACAAGATTTCTGAACATAACACATTATGCCTACAATTGTAGTATCAAGGCAGATTGTACCAGTAGAGGACACATTTGTGCTAAGTTGTGGTGTCCTTCATCCTCTGCTCTGTTCTCTGTTCAGCCTCTGAAGGAAGTTGTCCCACGCGTAGAGAAGGGTTACAAGATGGACGCCCCAGACGGCTGCCCGGCGGTGGTGTATGACATGATGAAGCTGTGCTGGACTCTGGACCCTGTGCAGCGTCCCAGCTTCAGAGAACTGAGTCAGAAACTTCAAGATATCATAGCCAATGAGCTTTACCGATAAAAGACAAAAACTAAAGGAAAAAAAAAACAGAGGAAGACCTTCACGGGACCATTCTCTTACAGTCTGACCAAAATCTACTCCTAAAGCAGTGGACTTGGAAAAACATCAGCCGAATTTGTGCACTCTTTTTTTCTACTTTGCATCGCTTTCATGGCTTGATTTTCTTAATTTTGGGGAGGCTGGCCTTCTCTACAACAACAACTCACCTCTTTTTGATTTAGAAGATCTTCAGCCTCCTTTGATATTTCCTCATACGCTCCCTTATTTTGGGCTTCTGATTAGTATATTCTGCAAAAATATATATATATAAAAAAGAAAGACAAATCAGCTAATATCATCAGACAATAAAAATCACAAGAAATGCTATATAACGGCACCCATAAGGCTGGTTGTCTTGAAAATCGTATAACCAAGAACAATAATTGGCACTTAGGGAGACCGTATGCTCATCCCAAACTGTTATCCGTTTCATTAGCCAGTGAAATCCACCAGAGAATCTTTCTTCCATTTCACAGTGCCTTTATGCCAGAAGTCAGTTTTTTTTTATATTTTTATATGTTGTTAAGAAGCGCTTGAATTTCCTGCTGTCTTGCTCATCTTTTCAAACATGCATCAGTCTGAGCCTCAAAACTAGAAAAGATGAATATAAACATTGTGGGCCTTTAAAAAGAGATGTGGCTTGTGTGGAAGAGACAGATTGCTTTAAAAAATTGCTTTAAAGAAAAAAAAAACCTTAATAAAACTGAGAAATGTTACAAAAAGTCAATACAGATTTGAGAAATATTTGTGATGTATGTTGACTTTTGTGAAGGACCTAATTTTATCTTCGTACTTTTCATATTTTTTTTCTTTGCTGCCATATTTCATAAAAAAAATTCATTCCACCTGACCAGTTTGATAAAAATGAAAGATAAAGACAAAAAATAAATAAAAAGGCTGCCAAAAAGCATTGAATGTGTGTTTGTGCGTTTAAATGTAACTGTACTGTTTTTCATTTTAAAGGTCAGTCAGGGAAGCTCTGAATGCACCCAGAGAGGAAACGCTTCTGCCCGTTTAGCAGTGACCCAAACAGTCATGACACGTCACACATTTTAACACCTCATGAAGGGTACTTGAGTTCAGTGATCCAGAGTCCTGTTGAAAGGGGAAGTGTCTTTCTGCCAGGACAAACTTTCTCAATGCCCTGGCATTTATCTGAGGGATCGCTGACCCTCATATAAGAACTGTGGCAAGTTTGGGAAAGTGTCTCTGCTGTTTGTTTAGATGCTAAATTCAATTCATTATAGTCTCTTGTTCTTCACTGGACAAATGAGGACAAATCAGATTGCAGCTGGTCATGTTTAAAACATATATGATAATGGATTCAGTGTGGCGTCTCTGAATAAAAACTGATGTTAGCAGAGATTTCCATCTGAAAGCAGTTAGATTCAGCAAGATGAATGTTCACAGCAAATGGAAATGTTAAAATTCCTCCAAATGATACAAAGCGTTGACTCACTGGTCTCTCTGGGAAAGGTCATCATATCAACCACAGAGGAACTATTTAGACACGATTTGTTCATGTTTGAAGAAAAGCGATTTGTCAGTTCATCTAAACAATATATAGATGACAATGAAAAAATGAATATTTAACAAGTTCTGTATCAGTTTGTCCCAAGCAAGTTCCTTTAGCTTTTAAAATATAAATTTTCATTATCTATCTATCTATCTATCTATCTATCTATCTATCTATCTATCTATCTATCTATATAATAATTATAACAATGATTAATCACTTCCAAAAAAGGTTTTTGTTTACACAATGTGTGTACTGTGTATATTTATTATGTACATATTCTTTATATTGGTATATGATTTATATTAATTTGATTCATACGATGTCACATATTTTATATACATATATTATTATATAAAATGAAACCAAAACACAAAAACGTAAATGTATTATTGTTATGTGTCATCTATTCACCTCCAACATCTTTAAATAATTATATTTAATATATATTTCATTTATTTTAAAGTATACAGGCAAAGAAAATAGAGTTTTGTTGTATTAACCCAGTATAGCTACAGTTTAGCTAGTATGTTAGCTGACTGATACTAATATTTGCTAGTGTCAGTTAGCATATATCTGAATATATTATTAATTTCTAATGAATTTTCCTACAGCTGTAAGACTGCACGGAATGACACAGACGGTGGTGTTTTACTTGAGCAGACAAGTGACAGTCAGGACAGCTGCTCATCATTACTCACACTGACTCAAAAACAGGCCCACAGTCTCAGAAAATACACTAAACCAGTGGAAGGATTTTCTGTCCACAGATGCCTTCTAATAGTTACAATCTAAATATACTTTATATGTATAATATTTTATATTCACATTTCTGTTTACTGTTTACATACATGCCTGTGTTTGTCGGCACGACTGTCTCTTCATGACAGGTCTCTGAAATTGAGCCTTATAACAGCAGTTCACTGCCCGCTGAACCTTGTGTACATGGTGAAAAATATATAACGTAAAATATTGTGAATTTGAACACTAGGTATAATGCACTATAAAAAAGTAGCATAGATTGCAGAAGGAAAGGCAG
Source organism: Carassius auratus (assembly GCF_003368295.1). Classification (NCBI taxonomy): domain Eukaryota; kingdom Metazoa; phylum Chordata; class Actinopteri; order Cypriniformes; family Cyprinidae; genus Carassius; species Carassius auratus. The sequence continues at coordinate 11,910,992 of NC_039267.1, read as the reverse complement.
AAGGAGAAAAGTCAGAAGCTGCAGGGAAGGCAATGACACGAGACGAGTTCGAGCAGTATCAACAACAGCTGGCGGAGGAGAAGTAAGACTCCTCACTTTTATATTTTTATAAATGTAATTAATTTCCAGTCATAGTTTGTTCTTTTTTTTCAACAACAAATTCCACTTCATGAACAAACAAACTCAAATAATAAATAAAGTGCATGTTCCCTTCATAAACATCCAGACACGCATGAATTTTAAATGAGGACCCGGATGAATGTCATCATAATTATTTTCAAACATTTTATATCACATTATAACATCCCTATCCCTCCTATTTGAATTTAACACACACAATGCACAGTCACTTGTTCAAATGTAATACAAGCAGATGTAGAGAAGGTCTATGTTTATCTGTGGTTTAACCAGTACTACATATCACCTTGTTCTCCAGATCCATGTATCTCTGGTTTGGCTTTGAGGACAGCGACTTCTCTGGAGAAATGCATATGCAACTGTTTTTCTTTCTTTATGCTCATTTTGGCATCTTATTACATTGTCCTACACACACACACACACACACACACACACACACACACACACACACACACACACAAAGGTTCAAATGTACACTAAAGAAAATTTTATATTGGATCATGTCTGCAAAATTATTTCTTAAAAAAAAAGAATATTTATCATGTTTATTTATTTGTAATATTTATGCTATTTAAAACTATGATTAGCAAAACATTTACATATATAAAAAATATTTTTTATTCACAAATATATTAACAAAAATGTTTATTTAAAAATGTTTATTTAAGTTTAACCGACTTTTCTTTACACACTAGAATGCCAGCTGAGCGAGCCACAGTCAGGAGCCACTTCAGGAATAAAAAATAAAAAATGATGCACTAAAATAACTAAAACTGAAATGAAATGATTAATACCTATGTATATACATGACCAAAACACAACAGAATCACTAAAACTAGAATTACTTAAATTAAAATGAAAGTTTGCCGATAGTTTAATTTGAATATGGATGTGGGAACCATTATTAGAGGTCGATGTTGTCTGAGATTCATTTCTGTAACGCAAAGGCTGGTGCCTCAGGAAAAACATTCCGTCTGTATGTGTCAAAATTAGTTCACTCAGTCTCGATCTCACACGCAGGAGTCCATTCAAAATACACATTTCATAAAGTTACCGAAAACTGAGATGGATACCGAAGCGGATCTCTTCTATCGTCAGCTGCCCAAAGTGGTACGAAAAACATGTATAGGTCCATTAATAAAACGGACATTATCCTTTAATGAGCTCAATCCAATGCATGTAAATAAATTAATTCAAGTAATTACACTTAATTGTTTTTTTTACTTTCTTTCAGGAGTTACACGCACATCTTAATGGTTCTGTCAGTTTTGAAACGATGGAGACGCTTATAAAGCGCAAGCCTCATCTGAACATCGAGCACAGCATGACCGCCATCCACCGCGGACAGAGACGATCACTGGACGAGTGTGTGACACACACACACACCACATAAACACACTCCACATAAACACACTCCACATAAACACACTCCACAGCATGGACGGTTAGGACGAATAAACTGATAATAACCTTTCAAACAAGTCAGAGAAAAATCATAGAAATCGGCCGCTGTCGAAATCGCCTATTCTCCGAATATGTACTTCATTTGAACAAGTATGTACTTAGTATGAATGTCATCCGGACGTACTACATCCGTGCTTTTGACAATTGTCTGTAAAAACATTTGGGCAGTGACATGATTTGAGTTATTCTAAAAAAAAATTCTGCAAAATGTTATTAAAATAATTACAGATTACAGATTAGTTAGGTAATTTAGTTTTTCTGTAAAATATGTTTCTAAATGTAAAGTTTTTTTTTCCACTGTCATGTCCAATTATAAGTATCTTCAACTAATGTGTTATTCATTATAAATGGTTATATCGGTGAATAACTGTGTATGTTATTGCCTTTTGTTATTGCCTTTATGTTTTTTGAAATAATAACATATTAAAAGTAATGTCCAGATGATGTGCCACGGTATATGGTGAGGTTTAAGCCTTTTTGTTATTTACTTGTCGGATTGGATCCAACATTTAAAGAATAGTGTACTACACCTAGTCAGACTATGAAATAACAATACAAATGAACTATTCCTGAAGTAAATGTATTTCTCCAACAGGTGTTTTCAAGTGTTTAAATTGATTCATCAGCTGGTTGATTCAGAAGAGGACATATTAATGGTAATGTTTAACTCAGTGTTTTATTCTCTCGCACCTTTAAAAAAAATTTTTAAAACAGAATTATGATTATCAAACAGGTTGCCAAAGCAGTCATTCAGGAGTTTGCGGCAGATGGTGTAAAATATTTGGAGTTGCGTAGCACGCCACGGGAAGTGACTGAAACAGGTACTAGAAGCATTTTAAATGTCAAACATTTATTAGCAGCTCATTTCTGCTTCTTGTTGACATTTATTTTTGTCACAAAAAGGTCTCACTAAACAAAGATACATCGAAACTGTGCTGGAAGCCATCCGGCAGTGTAAACAAGAGGAAGTTGACATTGATGTCAGGTAATATCAAGGTATTTATTCTGGGTGACAACCTGCTTCTTTTCTGGTCACCTGCTGTATTTTTGAATGTTTGAACAGGTTTCTCGTAGCCGTGGACCGCAGACACGGCCCTGTGGTTGCCATGGAGACTGTGAAGCTGGCAGAGGACTTCCTGCTTTCCAGCGATGGAGTGGTAGTTGGACTTGACCTCAGCGGAGACCCAACAGTGAGTTCAGGTTAACTGCAATTAACTTGATACTCGACTTGTTGCTTCTATCTGCTCTCTCCATATCTTTGATTTTGCAGGTTGGTCATGGAAAAGATCTGCTCTCCGCACTTGAAAAAGCCAAGAACTGCGGTCTGAAGCTGGCACTACATCTCTCAGAGGTCAGAGAACATGGAAACTTCTTTAGATTGGAGTTATGTTTTGGTAAACCTAATGCTGTCAATTCGATTAATCGCGATTAATTAGATCCAAAATAAAATATATACGTCTGTGTGTGTATATGTGTGTATATATATACATATATACATAATACACAGTACACAAACATATATTATGTTAAACACAAACTTTTAATTTGGATGTGATTAATCATGATTAATCGGTTTGTTAGTATAATTTGACATGGTCTAGGTAGGAGTTCATGTGTATTTCAGGTTCCTTCTCAGAGGGATGAGTCTGAGCTGCTGTTGGACTTGCCTCCTGATAGAATCGGCCATGGCACCTTCCTACACCCTGAGTTTGGCGGCTCTGACAGTCTTGTGGATAAAGTTTGCAAACTTAAAATTCCTATAGGTAAGAGTTTTCCATTGTACTTCCAAAATTATATACTTGAATATTAAAGTTTTTTTTTTTTTCAGGTTTCCTTTTTCCTTTTTTTATTTTATTTTATTGCAAATTTTACTATTTCTTTTTTGGTTTAACTGATTTATGTTTTTAACTAGTCATCCACCAAATTTCAAAATTACATACTTGAATACATAATTACATACAATTTTGAATAAGTATTTTTTTTACTTTTTTTTTCATTTTATTAACTATTTTGTTTTTAATTAGTGTTCTATCATAATTCCAAAATTACATACTTATTATACATAATTACATAATTATTATTTTTTAATATTTTACTATTTTATTTTTTATTTTGCTTTTTTTCGAACTTTTCATTATATAATTGTTTCCATAGCTGAACTTAAATTATTTGTAAAAAATATAATTACTTTATTTTTTTAATTTTATTACTTTTATTTCATTTGATTATTTTTTACTAGTTTTCCCTTGTTATTCAAAATTACATACTTGAACTATTCTTGTTGATATGTTATATAATAATATTATATAATAACTATTATTATACATACTATTCTATTATTTTATTTGTATTTTATTAACTAATAGCATTTAACTAATTAACTATTTTACTTATCGATTGTCCTGTCATAATTCCAAAATTACATACTAGAACTTCAAATAATTTATTTTTTAAAACTGTGTTTATTTAAATGTAACCATTTTGAATCGCAGAGATGTGTCTGACCTCTAATGTCAAAGGTCAAACGGTGCCTTCATATGACAAGCATCACTTCCAGTACTGGTATAAGAGAGGACATCCGTGTGTTCTCTGTGTGAGTTCTTTTTCCTTCTCTTTTGCAGACACTTTATCCCTCTAAAGCCTGACAAATTTCACTCATTCCATATCTCCCAACAACATGTCTTAGTAAGTTTTGATCATGTTAGTAATTTAAAGGCCTTAGAAATGTAGGCATTGTTGGTTTAATGTAAACTTTTTTTTTTAAAGTGTTAAGTTAAATAACAAGATGCCTGTTCCTCTTGTTCCATCAGACGGATGATAAGGGTGTGTTCTGCACGGATCTGTCTCAGGAGTACCAGCTGGCTGCCTCCACCTTTGGCTTGAGCCAGGAGGCCGTGTGGACGCTCTCCCGGCAGGCCATTGGATACACCTTTGCTCCCGAGCCAATCAAACAGAGGCTGGAGAAGAAGTGGGCGGAGCTCAAACAGCAGATCCTCCAGTGAGGAATGACAGCTGTCAAATTTCACCAACAGTCCTACCTCAGAGTTTGTCAAACAGTGGTTTTTCAAACACAAAAACACATTGTTGCAGCTAATTATAACGGTTTCATCCATTTCAAAGCACTGCATGAATATCTGAAATAATACACACACATGTTGTGTGAAACACCTTGGACTGTTAAAATGACATCGATTTTAATATTTATAATAGATAATTGAAGATTTCTTGAATATTGGTATTGTTTATTAATACAACAGTATTAAATCTAAGTTTATTAATTACGCAAATAGTGTGAAAGTGATTTATTTCATTTGACATTTTCAGCATAAACAGTTGTACACATTAAGAAATACTCAATATTGGTTAAAAAAATAAAAATATTTGACGAACGCAGCAAGCGATCTGGATTCTGGATATTCTGTCAAATCCTGAAACTAAATACAGAAAGTTTACTGCATAAAAGGCACATTGTTCCAGCTAATTATGTAAGTTTCCTGTATTTTAATTTCTGAACCAGTATATAAACTGTTATTGAGGGTCCTTGAATATTAATATAATTCAACTGATCTATTTAATATTCAGTTTGTGTGAAAAATACAATATGTGTGCTTTTAAACCATCATTGCTCATTAGTAAATAATTCATACTTGGTAAACAAGCGGTGTTGTACTTAAACCAATGGAAAGGTTTTACCACTAGAGAGCAGCAGTTCATCTTTGAACTGCAAAGCAAGAAAGTCTTACATGACATTTCTCTCCTGGATAACGCTGCACAGCTCAGATCTCTGTCATGTTGAGCGCTTGATTAGATCTGTAATGGCTTTTGTTCTCAGACTATATATCTGTCTCTATTATCTCCTGTTCACTCTGGTGCCTGAGCTAAACGTGTCTGTAGAGTTTAGCATGCAGTTAACCACTTAAGACTACAGTACTCACTCTGAGAAGACAAAAGAAACAGAGCCATGGATCCTCTAACCCTGGTTTAGTCCTTGCTTTTATATTAGGCTTGTGAGGGGAATCTAAAGGGATGATGAAAGGAAGGACCCCATTGCTCCCGGTTGGGCACCTCAGGTGTAACACCACGGTTGATTTCTCCAGACGTTACCTTTGGGGGTCCTACATCTGTAATAGTGTCTTTGTGTGTGTGTGTGTGTGTGTTTGATACTGGGTAAAATCAATGTCAAAATGCATATTCAGATTTTTCTCTAGCTGCTGTTGCATTACAGGAGAGACCGGGGCTAGTCGTCACACCTTTTACCTCTGTCATCAACTGCTGAAAAGTTTGGGGTCAGTAAGTAATAATAAATTTTTTTTTTTTATACTTTTATGCAATAGAGATGCATTAAATTGAACAAAAGTGACAGTAAAACATGCATAATGTTACAAAAATGCTTTTCATTTGAACTTTCGTTCCATTTATTGAAAATAGTTAAGCAGTTTCCGCGAAAATATTACGCAACAGAAAGTAAGAGCAATTATTCCTGATCAGATTTCTAAAGGATCATGAGACACTTAAGACTGGAATAACGATTTAAAAAATTTGGCATCACAGGAATAAATGGCATATTAATATATATTAAAATTGAAAACAGTTATTTTAAATAATACCGGTAATCATGTTTCACAATATTACTGTGTTTTTGATCAAATAAATGCAGTCTTGGTGAGCATAAATGACTTCTTTTTAAAAAAGTTTTGATTTGATAAAACCCGAACCCCAAGCATTTGTCCCGTAAAGACCATCGAACACTTTCACTGTTATTGCCCACAGCTAGTCTGCAGCTGCTTTTGTGCTGGTTTTGCAATTGTATCTATTTTAAGAGAGGACCTCCTATTGTACCTTTTAACATGTCACGTTTCTCATTTATTCACTTGTAGCTTTGTTCTTCTCTGCCCGGCAGATGTAAAGAGCAGAGGTCAATCCGTATTGTCATCTTTGACCATGACACCTGCACAAATGAGGCCACACATTAGATTGTTGTTGTTCAGCACATTCATCTGTGTGAAAAAAACTTGTATTAGGTTTTAATCTCCTCAAATCAGCCTGAACAGCTCGAGCCAATGTCAATATTAATGCAATATGTTATTGCTTATAACAATAACACGGATTGCATTGTTAATGACCTATTGACCTTATGTTTGTAGGGGAGTTTGACTATTTTATTGGTTTATTCTTTTTATAATAATAGCAATAGCTTTGAATTCTTTGCGAAGAGGTGTGGTATCACATTGTTAGACGTGATAATTTCCTTTCTTGGCTAAAACAGCCACATGCCGCTGGCAGCTGTCCAGTGAGATACTCCACAGAGGCATATTTTCTTCACAAGGCCCCTGTTATGCTGCTTCTGTTTGTAAAGCTTATTCGACAAGCTGGTAATGATACCAGACACATACAAACTGCGAAGCTTGTCTTGCTGATGTCACCTCAACAATGCCCAGATGCATTTGCTGTGTTAGCAAGAGCTTTGGCTCGGTCTGCAAAAGCAGTTTTTTTTTTTTTTATTATTGTTTGAAAGCAGCAGAATGCTCAAGTTTTTCTGATTTCAGGAAGACATGAAACTGTGAGAATGCACTTGTGCACAGAGCTCTCCGATGATTTTCATTTTTTTATTTATGCATCTAATGCATTTAATGCATCGGACACAACAGGATCACACACTCCTGAAATTAATCGATCCCGATTTTTCGTAGACTAGAAAGCATTTTGATCTGATGTAAACAGTTGGAGATATACAGCAGGGTCACCAAATCCAAATCGATTACCCTCCTGTATTTCGCACAGAAAGGGTTAGATGTTACACAACCTTCCACTAGTAATATCTTCATTTCACAATGTGCTGTTAGAGAAAACTACTACACAAAATAAAAAGGTGGTTCAGTTGGACAGCATATTATTCATCTAATTAGCACAACATACCATCTGCGTGATCATAAACAACGCAAACTGCATTCAATGTGTCGTTTTCCTTGTGGATTGGAAGATTATTATTGAAAGATTACATGTTGCAAATGCACCCACGCTGTTCCTTCACTTCGGAGTTGCCCAGGGTGATGATTTGTTTTGAAACAACCTTGCAAAATGAGCACCGAGCAGAGGTGTCTTGAGAACGCCTTGGCTGCCCTTTCAGGGTCTTTAAAGTCACTGTAGCATGTAATTGTGGCAGGAGTGCCAGCGAAAGAGAATTGGATGGTAGAATGCATTGGTGCAAACTGGGGTTTCAACGGAAATAGATGCTTCTTAATAAAGGCTGAGCAGGTTTGTTTTCAATAACAATCTGGTTTGCGCCCTAGAAATTGACCCAGTGGTATGAACATGCTGGAAATACTTAAATTGCTTGGGGGGGGGGGGATCACATAAAGTGAGTTTTGTTGTATGTATGGCTAAATTTAGTTTGCGGTATTCCTGACTTCTCTTTACTATAGAAACAGGGCTGTAATGATCCTATTAGCTCATCTGGATGAGTAGCGTCTCAATTTAAAGGGACCAAATAATCCATGTATGCTTGTCAGGGTGTGAAATTTCAGATTTGATCTGAAGCTCTATGAAGGAGGGTGAATGACTTATTGATTGCTGCAATGATATGCTGTCATTACAGTGGACATGTCAAGCCACATCTCTTGTAGTTTACATGACAACACATAGTTTCTGTATTTTACACAGGCATCAGACTAGAAAGATCTTTTGAAGACATGTCATACACGTACAGTATTTAAGAAAGCAGTTAAAAAATGAGATGGGCAATTTAAAGAGATATGCATGTGCTTGAAATCCAGACACTAGATTTGTGAAGAAAAGACTATATTTAAATCATTATTCACTGAAAATCCTCCCTGAATTGGAGTCAGTGTGTTGAATTATTGAATGGAATTGAATTTTCAGTACAGTGTTTGGTCTTCACATCAGATTTATTTGCAAATTGGGTGATTAGTTAATGCCAATTACTAAATATACTAATTTTGCACATTACTTAATTCATTATGACTGCACAATGAACAATAGTATAAATTAATTATGAATTAAATATATATATTTTTTAATTAAATATATTATTACATCTATTGCATTATTTGTTAACGTATAGGATGCATAGAACTATATTGTGAACTATCACTGCTGGAATTATTAAATAATATTACTTAAATGCACTTTTTTCAGAGTTGCCTTGGAAGTGTTTTTAGATCCCAGTTATTTGCGTTTCTTCCAGGATATAGTATATTTGAATATATTAAAGCAGAAACAATCCTTTCGGTCGCCCGAAATAGCTGGTCTTCCAGCAGCAGAACCCTGGAGTGCAGCAGGATTTCATTCTCTCTGTAGAAAAGCGTGCAGCCCACGGCATCCTCATTACAGCAGACCTGGAGGTGAGCCTGAAAGGCGTCATATTTACAGAGTCAGAGCTGTTTGCTTTCTCTGATAGACTCTGGAGCTGAGAGATATCGTGAGAGCTATTGTTACTCACGAACTTGATTTAAAAAAAGAGAATGATGATGGACAGACTGTCTACCCTATTGCTCTTTCGTTCTATCATTCTATCATTCCTATCTATCTATCGTTCTGTTGATCTATCTATCTATCTATCTGTCTGTCTGTATGTCTGTCTGTCTATCTATCGTTCTATCTATCGTTCTATCATTGCATCATTCTCTCGTATTGTTCTATCTATCTATTTATCTATCTATCTATCTATCTATCTATCTATCTATCTATCTATCTATCTATCTATCTATCTATCTATCTATCTATCTATCTATCTATCTGTCTGTCTGTCTGTCTGTCTCTCTGTCTGTCTGTCTGTCTATCTATCTATCTATCTATCTATCTATCTATCATTCTATCGTTCTATCTATCGTTTTATCTATCGTTCTATCATTGCATCATTCTCTCGTATTGTTCTATCTATCTATTTGCCTGTATGTCTGTCTGTCTATCTATCGTTCTATCTATCGTTCTATCATTGCATCATTCTCTCATATTGTTCTATCTATCTATCTATCTGTCTGTCTCTCTGTCTGTCTGTCTATCTATCTATCTATCATTCTATCGTTCTATCGTTCTATCTATCGTTCTATCATTGCATCATTCTCTCGTATTGTTCTATCTATCTATCTATCTGTTGGTCTCTCTGTCTGTCTATCTATTATCTATCTATCTATCTATCTATCTATCTATCTATCGTTCTATCTATCGTTCTATCATTGCATCATTCTCTCGTATTGTTCTATCTGTCTGTCTGTCTGTCTGTCTGTCTGTCTGTCTGTCTATCGTTCTATCTATCGTTCTATTATTGCATTATTCTCCCGTATTGTTCTATCTATCTATCTATCTATCTATCATCTATCTATCTGTCTGTCTGTCTATCTGTCTATCTATCGTTCTATCGTTCTATCTATCGTTCTATCATTGCATCATTCTCTCGTATTGTTCTATCTATCTATCTATCTGTATATCTGTCTATCTGTCTATTGTTCTATCTACCGTTTTATCTATCATTCTATCATTGTATCATTCTCTCGTATCATTCTATCGCTCTCTCTTTCGTTCTACTGTTCTATCATTCTGTAGATCTATCAGTGTATTGTTCTATCTATCTATCCATCCATCCATCTATCATCCATCCATCCATCGTTCTATCGTTCTATCTATCGTTCTATCATTGTATCATTCTCTCGTATCGTTCTATCGCTCTCTTTTTTGTTCTACTGTTCTATCATTCTGTAGATCTATCAGTGTATTGTTCTATCTATCTATCTATCTATCTATCTATCTATCTATCGTTCTATCTATCGTTCTATCTATCGTTCTATCATTGTATCATTCTCTCGTATCGTTTTATCTCTCTCTCTTTTGTTCTACTGTTCTATCATTCTGTCCATCGTTCTGTAGATCTATCAGTGTATTGTTCTGTCTATTCTATATCTTTCTGTCATTAAGATGTATGTGTTTTTGAAGGGGGCCGTTGAAGAGCTGTCTGAAGTAGTAAGACTTGTGGTCTCTGCTCACTGCTCTGCAAGCAGGCAGATGCCAGCCGAAACAATGACAGTGTCACCAAAGTTCTGCTGAGCCTGAAACTCCTGCCACCTGTCAGCTGAAGATTCCCACCGACTGGACACAAGCAGGTGACATCTGTCAATTATACAGGATTTACCACGGACCTGTTTACTTCCTGAGGTGACAGACATAGACTTAAAGTGGTGACACTGGATTCTTTATTCCTGTTCGTAGAGCTATTTTTATTTTACAGAAGGTAGGAATTGTTTCAGCCGGTAGCAAAATATACTTTCCATTCTGTACTCCATGTTTCATGCTCAGTTTAATTTGGTTAAATCCACCATATGACCACATGGTTTCATTCCACACAATACAAACCAGATGAGGTCTGCGGATTGTGCCGTGATTGACCTTTGCACCCTATCAGTCTCTAAAAAATTCATTACTGCCATGAGGGCCAAAAAATGCATGACCTTGATCTTGAATACAGCCATCAGGGCCAATGTGTAGGTTAGAAAATATTGTAAATTATAAATATGTTGTATCAGCACATCAGAGTAATGCTTTTGCTTCTATTCCCAAAGTGCTCTGCTCCATGTGGGACAGGTCAAAGGTCACAGGAGGTTGTTCATGTGAATAATACAGGTGATGAGGATTGCAGTATGAGTGGCCCATGATGTGGGAAACTCTGATATGGTCCCAGATTTTAACTGATTGGAGCAGCACACACACAAACCTTAAGTCACTAATGTGGCAAGGGACTCAGTAGCCCCAAGAAATAGATTACCTTTCAGGGTAATTGCCAAATGCACTGCTGATAATGTTCTTTCCCCATGTCTGTAGAGTTTTGATAACTGGTTCTGGTGTGGGAACCCAATGAGGAGTTTGTCTTTAGAGGGCCGAGAGTCAGAGCCCACTAGAGGTGCAGGAATGTCACAGCAGCACCTTCGACAAACAAACTGAGTGATTCTCTAGACAGTGTCGTCAGTTCAGACAGCCCCAACACTTTTTTTATTGATTCAGTAAATGTTTTAGTACATTTTATTGCTCTCTGTGGTGTGCTTTAATGTTTATTGCAACAGAAAGATTGTAGTTTTGTTTCACACAACCATTTCTTTTACCCTCTAAACCTTCAAACAGGATGCATTTGATAAGATACTTATAAAACTTAAAGAGACAGATTACACAAAAAATTTAAATGTGTCTCCAAACCTGTAAGACGTTCTTTCATTTTCGAAACAAATTAAGATATTTTTGATGAAATCCGAGAGCTTTCTGACCCTGCATATAGAAAGTAACACAAACTGATATGTTCAAGGCCAAGAAAGGTATAAGGACTTTGTTAAAATAGTTCATGGGACATCAGTGGTTCAACATTAATTTTATGAAGCTACGAGAATACTTTTTGGGATATTCAGTCATTTTTGGGTGAACTATCCCTTTAAGAAAAACACTGACATTTGCTAATATGTTTACTTTTGTGTAAGATTTATTGAGTGTTTTACAAGAGAAAACTATTTCAATCTGTCTACTTTGAAATTTCATGTTTAATTCAATGTGCTACTTGCGCTTTCTTTTTAGTTGAACATTTCTAGCTATTTCTGCATGAAAATTGTTTCTAAATTTTGTGTGTGTGTGTGTGTGTGTATAGCATGGACAGTCATATATTTACATGCTCATTTTTTATATTATGAACATAGTTACTGAATCACACAATTTTTCAGCTTAATTCACAATCAGTATGTTGTTAAACAACAGTACAGTTAAACACACCATGCATCTATCCCTCACAGCAACGTTTTCATTCCTGCCGGAAATCAAATATTGCACTGACCTGACTGAAGTCTATTACACTGTAAAAAAAAAAAAAAAAAAGTTTTCTAAGTAGTAAATAAAGATCATTGCAGTACAATTTAAGAGAAAATACTGTTTCAGTTTTCCTATAAAACTTCCAATTTAATTCACTCTGTTACTTATTATTTCCATGTAAATGTTTGTGGAATTTACTAGCGATTTCTGAGTGAAAATTGCTTCTATACCAGATTTTGGTCAGTGCAGTTCAGGAAAAGCACATATCATTTCAAAGCTTTACAGATGCATATCTCTACATTACAATTAAGTGCAATCAGTGGTGACTGTAATGTCCATATGGCAGAAATGTACAGTTATAAAATGACACAAATCTTGCAATTCAGGCCAATTTGTTTGAGCAGAACCAAAAGCATATCAAAGCAATGATTATATAACCTTTTGTGACCATAATGATTATGATGTTTGTTAAATTTGACAGATTTGTATTTAGAGTTGGTTTTATTTTGAAATCAGAGTTGGTGTTTTCTGAAGTCCTCGCAGGGGTTGATGTGATTGATTCGTTTTTTATTTTATATTTATTGTTTGGCTTCTTTCATCCAGTCGTAGGATTTCATACACGTTTGATATTTTGAGCCGATTTTAATAGACAAATGATTTGATTTATCATGTATCTCCTAGCAACAAACCCCATGTTTCTACATGAGTTTGTTGCCTTCGAAACATCTTCAAAGTCTGGTCGTGTGTGTGATCCAAAGCTATTTAACCCAGTTTTCCCTCTGTAACTATTTACAAAGTCGACAAGGGTATGACTATGGCACCTAGTGTTTTACAATCTGTTCAGAAGCCTTTAGTGAAATGTCACGCACTGGGTGGATGCACTGTGTCAGTGTTGTGTGGTGGTCCGGTGAGCCAGCAGAGGTCAGTCGTGTGAGCTGAGACAGATCTCCACCTCAGTGTGCCTCAGAGAGCTGCTAGCTTCGAGCCTGTGGGGCTAGGTGCTCTCATATACTGACTAAAATCCGACGAGGTTACATTTTCTTTTCGCTCTCCAATAAATCACCATTAATATTGACTTTTTGTGGGCTGACTCACTTTCTTTATCTAAATTTAGAAGACCGAGGCAGCCATCTAAATCCAGTTAGAGGACAGAAAGTGCCATCCTTTGAGAAAGAACTATTCATTTTGGCTTTTGTGCTATAAATAAGTCTGTCTGAAGCACCTGGTGGATGTTTTATCTTGTTTTAGAAGTTTAGTTCTCTGGCATGGGTCAGATTTGTGTCTCACCTTCAGAGATAAGCAGGTCACATGCAATAACGAAGTGTGATTTCCATAAATAGCCAACTCTCCTGAGTTTTATTAGTTTTGGTCCATCTGATGCAGTTATTGACTACCCAACTGAAATGTAGGCCTATGTGCATGATGGTCTTCAAAACATGTTTTTTACATACTTGAACAGCATTAGTTACTTTATTGTTTGTTTGTGCACTGAATTTCAGGCTTGAGGTTTGGTCTTGCAATCATGCCGGCGGGGCTGTATGACATCATCATCGCTTTTATCCACAAACCTCATCATTGACCGAACTGCTATTTGATCTCCGGGTAAGAGCTCCATTAGTGAGCTAAAAGAAGCTTCTAGCACTACACATGAACTAATTATGTATTGGTTGGAGATCCATACAAGGAAGAAGTGCAGCAAATGATTGAGTCCAGGTCTAGCTCAGTCATTGATAGATTTGCCACCCTAAAACTAGACAGAAAAATCGTATTAACAATGACATCATAAATCAGAGTAGATGTCAAAAGCTAATAATATGAAACATCAATAAGGACTCTTCAGTAATTGCATTAAATTCAATATGAGCCAGCATTCCCAACTGGTTTTACTGTCTAGTGTATTTGCAAGTGAAAATGTAGGTTGTAAATTCCTATTTCCTATTCCCCAAAAAACTTTGCATTTGCTTAGAAAACTTGAGAACTTTTGAGAAGTTTCTCAGGTTTTGTGAGTGAACGCAAAATTACTGTAGGGAGTGCAATACTTTTGCAAGAAAAAACTAGGAACACTTTTGTACAAGGGCCAGTTAATAGTATTTACTGCTGATTAGCATGCCTATTATTAACATCTGTATGACCGTATTCTACATCCCTAATCCTGCCCAATACCTAAACTTATCAACTATTTTACTAACTATTAATAAGCAGCAAATCAGGAGTTTATTGAGGCAAAAGTCGCAGTTAATGGTTTGTTGATAGTGAGAATTTAACCAAAATAAGTAAAAATTTGTGTGACCAAACAAACGTTTGCAAACAGCATTTAAATATATTTTTACGTAATAATAACCTTATATTATTTTTCAAGACCATTTCCCTTTAAAGGGTTAGTTCACCCAAAAATGAAAAATAACCTGTTTTACTCACCCTTGAGGTATCCAAGGTATATATGACTTTCTTCTTTGAGACGAATCCAGTTCAGAGTTATATAAAAAATTGTCCTGGCTATTCCAAGCTCCATCATTGCAGTCAGCGGGTGTTACAGTTGAACAGTCCACAAGTCGTCAAATAAAGCACGTGCATCCATAATAAAACTTGCGTAACACAGTTCCATTGGGCGAATAAAGGCCTCTTTGTAGTGTCATACGCAGAAGATAACAGAGGTGAGAGAAAAGTGTTTGTTACGTTTGAAATATGAAATGTTGGACTGTTGGCTAAACATCTGATGCATATGGGACACAAAAGTGGAAACACTTCAGGAGTGACAAAGTCGTCATCGGATTGGTTGGATTCTACAGGATTTCCGCGAGACATGTGTGTTGCATTCTTTAATGTTCCGCCTGGAAACAAAGATACCATAGGGCCAAACCCCCTCACGAAAGAAGAAAGCTGTTGTGTTTACAACTGTGACGACGAGCGCTTATCAGGATCAACTAAATACTTCATCTTCAAGTTCGCGGCATAGAATCCTTAAAATACATCAGTGAGTTTTACACTACAGTTTGTTACTGTAGCGACATTTCCATGCCTCGAAACGTGACGACATACAAAACAAACTATGATTTGTTGTTTGACATGGCGGTCAAACGGCCTCTTAGGCGGGCTTAGGCTTAGTGCTCCTGCTTCTGTTAGCTTTTAATATACGGTTTTATTCTGATTCAAGCTTTAATACAGCACAGCAATGTATAAGGCTTCTCATTGCTCTGTGAAAATAAGTGTATAAATGGAACAGTTTGTTGGAGCTGATCTGATGATCTGAGAGAGAGAGAGAGAGAGAGAGAGAGAGAGACAGAGAGAGAGAGATGCAGAGCAGGGCAATGTGAGGAACAGTATTAAGAACCGCTGCATTAGAACAATGATTTTGAAACTTGTGAATCTGTTAGAATTGTTAGAATAAATAATTTTTTGCATTTGCACCCCTAGTTATCTGTTCCTCTTCTCTAAAGCAGCACAGCATGGCCTCGCCCCCTTTGCATGTTCCCGGGGGTGGGGTTTATCTGGATTTGTGATGTAATGGATCCGGGAAGAAGCTCGTTTTAGTCCCTTACCAGATTTTAGTAAGCATTAAACTGACATAATTTTAAAAGACAATATCTCCATTTGCATTGAACTTTCAGTGCTGCAACTTTGCAGATATTGTTTATGCCCAAACAGCAAAATTATACATTAACTAACTTTAAAAAAGTGAAATTGCAATCAACCACCCCTTTAAAGATGAAGTAGTAGTTAATTTTGAAGAAAGATTGTGAAGACAACCCTTTTCTTTTCATATGAATTACACTGATAAATTGTGTGCAATACGAACATGCATTGAATTTATTCTTCACCCAACAATGTAAACTGTCAGTCATCAGTTACTCATCCTCATATTGAGATGTCTCACACCTAAGATGTCTGTTCCTCCACTGAAAGACCATAAAGGTGTTGTAAAACGAATCCATATGATTAAGTGGTTTAATTTAAGTCTTGTGAATAGATATGAATGATGAATAGATTTAATTTAGGCTTTTATTTACATCTAAACAATGATCGACAAACGTACATAAATCACATCATATATGGTAAACATGGATGCTCAATAAATCATTCTTATCTCCTCACAAGTCTTGGATTAAACAACTCAATTAATTTGGATCCAGTGAATACATCTTAATTGACATTATGAACATTAACCAAAGATCTGTTATGGCAACTCTCGGAGGGATTTGCCTGGTGTTAATGTATTTGGTCTTGGCGGAATAGATCTGCTACTCTGCTGCTGCAGCAGACCAAGTACAGTGATTTGCTACTGCCATTTCATCCATAACATGCAGCTGTGAGCATGTGTGAGCATGTTAGAAATACTGCTGCTGCACATTTAACATTTACAAATAACCCCCATAGCATACATGATCACCCCATAGCAGATCTATACCGGTTGAGCTGAGTAAGGTGGAGGTTTCAGCAAGCACTCGCCAAGTATTTGAATCTTGAGCCGCGAGCTCATTGGCTACCGATACAGGAGAGAACCAATCAGCAGTGACGTGATAATGTCATTATATCAGTTAGACTCTATGGACTGTACCATAGAGTTTCATGGCAGAACCTTGTATTTGTATTGTTTGAAATGCAGGAAGGAGAGTGATGTCAAAAGTATTTAAAAGTAAATAAGAGTATGTTTTGGTTAAAATGGAGATGTGTCACTTTATCTTAAATATCTTTATTTTTATTGTTCTACAGATATTTAAACCGTTGCAATAAACTGCAGTTACTATTTACTGCTGTTCATTAAGGGGTTTTAGTAACTTTAAGTAAACACTATTAGATGGTGAACCTGCTGAGATATCATCTTGGACAGCTACGTCAATGGTTACGTTCAAGTAAAGGACCTTGAAGAAAATGTCCCATATCGCCTTACATTTTGGACTGGAGAAGAGATTTCAGGGCTGTGAGGATTGAGCAACAAGAAGACCTGAATCATATAGATCAATATTCTTTTGTCTTTTTCTGCAGTGAATAAAAAAACAATTGGTTATCTTGTGGCCAGCGAGGTGAAATGAATTGCTGTAAGGAATAGCGAGCACTACCTCATGCTGACGGTGAAGAAATGAAATGATGTAAACTGACAGTAATTTATTATAAAGCAATCAATATGTGCCTTCAGGATAGAGTAGCACAACAGCCTCCGGTACATCATTTAATCCATTTGGCGGTAGAAGTCTATTGTTTTGGAGTTTCTCAAGTCGATAGACAAAATAAAGTCATAAATAAAATCTGATCAACAAGAGAAAGGTTAATCAGTGTGGTCTTCTGGACTTAAATAAATTGTTCATGCAACCGAAAAAAAAAAAAAAACACTGAATGGGCTTGTTGTATTCTCATACCTTGGTAAAATAGGGCAGTGCAGCACAATGATATCATTCTCAGTTTTATAAATTCACAATGTTCCTTTAATCAGTCAGTCCCCAGAGTCTGAATTTATTTATGGACTGAATACTTATTTATAGACTCCTGTTCAGCGTCATCCAGTAAACAAGCATAAAAGAGTGTAGTTGGATGACATAAGTCTTATTTTAGTGTAAATGAGGTACTATTATAGTTTTGTTAATATTTTACCATGATTATTATTATTATTATTTGCCCATAATTGTTTATTAATTTATTTATTTTTAAATAGTGTGGCTGGATACAAGATGGCTGAAATTGTAACTAATTACAGGTAATAAATAGATTGTAAAAATAAAGTAGCCTTTATTAATAATTTAAATATTTATTTAATTAGCCTATATCATTCTTCACATATCATACATTCAAATAGTTGTTTTAATTAAACTTTGATGTTTATATTTGAAATAATTAAGATGACTTGCCATACAGTACTTCACTGTATTGTGTTTGTCATGCAGAACAGTTTTAGCTAAAAATTTAATAGAAAAATATAAATTAAATGCAAAATGAAAACTTGGACCTTTAAAATGAATTAATTTATTTGTAACATTAAATTATGAATTTCTTAAAATGTGAAGTAACTTTAATAATGTGATTAATTTGACTGGATTGATTAGGCTATATGATAAGGCTATGTATGGCAAGAAAATTAACGAGATGGAAAGTAATATTAAAGGAACATTCAGTATTTTGTAACATTTAGATTACAGAAAATAAAGAAACATTGCTTTTTTTCATTATAGAAGGTGCACGGCAAAAACAGTAAAATGTTAAAATGGTGAATGTGACAAAAGAAAACTAAAATGATTTCTATTCTTAAAAGTGTGAGTTTAATGTTTTATCCAGTATATTAAAACATGCATAATGGGGACATGAAAGCATAAGCAATGTCCCATTTAATATCTGTTAATGATATTTATTATAGCTAAGTTACTATAAAATGTTGTTATCCAATTGGGACATATGATGGCTCCACTAAATTAGAGCGATCTTATGCCAGTTCATCCGATCCGAGATAAATTCTATCGTCTGTTACAAAACATGTCAAACTTGAGCTTCGTCAGACTTTGATGGGTTATTACAGAAGCTGTTGCTTGGCAATATCAGCAGCAGCATCGGTGTCCCTAGAGAGCGCGCGAGAATAGAAGCACAGGATGCGCACGCCCAACACACACGAGCGCCGCGCGAGCGTTCACACATCTCTCCAAACACCGCTGCCAGCCGCTTTAAAGTTACACTCCGACCGTAGATAGGCGTTTTATTGCGGGCTGCGTTATATTTACCTTCCATGTTTTAGTTACTAACTCGCTAGTGAAATCTGAACCGTTGAATTCAGCTAGCATAAAACCTTATGGAGCGCCTACAGCGGCACATTTGAGCCTATGAAGATTGTTGAGGTAAGTGGTGCCTGTGCTAACGGTTTTTTCGTGCTTATTCCTACAGGAAAGAGTAGAAATATATCCCCCAGGCCAGAAATGTGAGCTTCAAAGAGGTAAGAAAGTACAAATGTCCGAGTGTTGAGGAGTGAGGAAACTGAGATAAATGTGAGAAGTAGAAACGCTGTCAGTATCGTTAGTTTGGGTTGCAGTTACTTGCAGATATTGTTTGAAATTGTTTAAATATTGTAACGTATTTCTGTATTTAAACATAAATATGTTTAAATAAGTAAGGTTAATGTTGTTTTATTCAATTGGTTGCTCAGGTGAAAATGATGAATGTCACTTTAATGAGTTGAACAAGTCGGCTTTCTAAGCATCTGTTGGACTGGAGTCTGACTCTAACCGTTAGACTGAGTGTCAGCAAGTCAGTGTTTTTAAATGATGCTTGGCTATTTATTTTCAATTGGATTAAAGGGATAGTTTGCCTAAATTCTGTCTCAGTTTATTTTGTTTACTGCTAATTAACTGGGAAGTCTCACTGAGATTAAAATCTCTTTTACAACAGAGACCTTGCCAAGGTAGCAGCCAAGACAAGATTTTAAAATAAAACAAATATTAAGTATGAATAAATATTAAAACAATACTTAAACATAATATCCTTTCACAAGCCTCAATGACCAGTCTGCTTATGACGCCTTTAAATTCACCAATAGACACACATTTATCAAGTTTTAGATCTTTTGGCTAATTATTTCATCCCAGGGTGCATAATACGAAAATGCAGTTCTGTACAAACTCGAAGCACTTAAAAAAATAAAACACTTGGAATGCATGAAAACTCAAAAAAGCATCAGTCATTCGCCATTTCATTTTCCCCCTATGAACTATAAAGTGCATGGTGACTGCAAAGAAAATCTTTTCGAATGACAGAGAGTTGTCATTTTTAGGTGTACTGTCCCTTTAAGAGAATTTAGTTCTAATTCCAGCATGCATTTAAATTCACTTTTGAAAGTTCTTTTGGAAAAAGAGCCTCAATTTTTTATTGCCCGTCACAGTTGGAAACAAGCGCCATGTGTGCTTTTCTGTCTGTCCAACAGATGCCACATCCATCACTGTGATGTTCATGATATAACTCACACCTTTTTAGAGGTGTGCTTCACTGTCTCATACAGATGGCTTTTGAGGCAAAAAGAGACATTCCCCTTTTTCATTCCGTAGGACTCTGAAAGGGAAGATTTAAGAGATCTTCACTCTGATTCCTTTGAATTATTTCTCGGCAGGCTATAAATAGGATGGTGACATGTCCCCACCAGCTTCTAGTTAAGAAATAGATGTGCTCAGAGGACAAGACCTTCTAGCACATGTTCTGTGTTTTCAACAGGATGATGATAAACCAAGGAGTGGTTGATACTGAAACAATTTGACCAGCCACTGTCTCATGTCTATGTGCATTGTGTCATAAGTCATCCCGAAAAGATTTCAGAAAAATAATTTGATGGAATCAAGTAAGTGCTGAGTTTTTAAAATGCCTTTTGATTTTTATTTACTCTTTTCTTCCAAATAAATACATAAAATATAAAATAAATAAATTAAATATCATTTGAAAATAGTGAATGGGGCCTTTTTGGAGGACATAAAAGCATAAATATGAAGCTTACTGTAAAAAAAAAAAAACTTTTTTGAAGTAAATAAAAAGATTATTGGAGTATATTTTTACAAAAATAAAATATGTTTCAGTCTTTCTACTTAAAAAAGAATGTTTAATTGTGTTAGTTTTTTGCATTTATTTGTAAAATATACTAGCAGTTTCTGGGTGAAATTGGTTTAAAAGTAAATCCTACACCATTTTTATTGATAGTGTAGTTTTATAAAACACTTAAACACTTTAAAATATCAGTTATTCTGTTAAATGTATGTCTGTTTGAGCTGGAAATTTGTTTAAACCATCTTTATAGTCATTTTAGGGTTACAGCATTACATTGTCATAGCAATACATTTGTACAATTTAATATACAAATAGCTTTACAAAAAATGTTATTGAACAGTTGTTTTTCACCTTAAAATAATGTAAGCACATATTTTGTTAAATCTAGTGGCTATACTATTGAAACTATTTTACTATTATGCATTGGCTCCGTTCTTTTCAATTACTGTCGATTAAGCTTAATTTGTACTAAACCCCAAATATTTTTTTAAAGTCACTTTATATGGCACATCTACCAAATGCATGTCTCTTTTAACAATTTAAAAATGAATGTAAGTTTAATCTTTAATCTGGGTCATCAACTATTCACCCAGTGAGTGAGTTATGACTGTCAGAGATCTTCTTTTCCCCCTCAAGGGGATTGATTTGATTGGCTGCCCAACATTTGGTTATTATCGGATCACTTTGTCTAGTAACAGTTTCTCCTGTATTTCACCCTGGTCTATACATAGGGTTATTTTCACTGTCACTGCCACTGCCACAGAAATTGCCTATATTATAGCCTCCTGAATTCTGTGGAAATAATACTTGTTGGGCAACTCATGCATTTTTTAGCATTATACTAATGGATGTTTGCTGTTTGCGGAGGGCACAGAGAGTCGTAACATTTTAAAACAACCACTTAAGTACAGAAATCACTTTGGTTTCTGTTTTGGCTGTATACTCGGTGCGTTTAAGATGACGGGATCCAGTTGTTTTCCATCATACATTGTAAATATGTTTGTGATGCATACTTTTTGAATTGCCATTATCTTTTGCTGCTTAGTGTTTATTTGTAGACCAAACATTTTAACAACAGTAGCAGTCATCTGGCAAATTATTTTAATCTGATGTTGATTTAGGTTCAATTTGGTGTCATTGCCATTGTTTATTAAAAATAATTAACTGCACAATTAATTGGAAAAAGGACTAAATTGGACTAACTTTTTTTTTATTTACAGTGAAAAATTACTAAGTAGCAATAGTAATATTTACTATTACATTTTTTATTTTAGCATTTTTATTTTTATTTAATAATAATAATAGCTTTTATTTTTACTGTTATTATTATTATTTTATATCCATATTGATGAATAATTACAACATTTTGGCCAAATTGTGCAGCCCAAACACAGCAAACCTACATTTTTTAAATCTGAAATGTAAAATTTATACCTGAATTTTGTAATTCTGAATTCTGAAAAATAGCACTTTTTTTTCCCCCAAATCTTGGAGCACGTCTACAGACTTAAGTCTGTTATATTTTGTTCATCTGTAACCATGGAGGTTATAAATTGTTATTTAAACCTTGAAGGACTCTATGGACTGGTGCATGTTATTGACTTCTAGTGCTACAGTAATTGAATGACTTCACCGACATTTCTTTCAATGATGCATGTTGTATTCAAAAGTGGACTAGTAACTCAACAATATAATATCAATTTATTTTCTCAGAGCACTGCAGTAATTACTTGGACAGCAGTTCAGCCCTGCTTGACAGAGTATCACTTTAATGTTTTGTAATAGCTGCCAGAGAATCCAAACCGGAATTACACACACACATTCCCACACTTACACAAGTCTTCATCAGCTCTTCAGCCCCACACACCTCGCACCCACACAGTATTCCTCTGTGAGCCTCATGACAGACTCTGCTGTCTGAATGTCAAGGACAAAATCAGAAAGCTCAGAGAGAAGGTAAAAAGACAAGTTCTCACTCTTTATGATTAGTCAGGCCCTGAGAGGATGAGGGGTTTGACATTCAAAAGATCTGCTCGTCACACTGTCTGAATGGAATTGAAGCTGGTGACATAGGCAATGCAGGGTGAAACTATGAAGACTGCTATGTGCAGATATTCCAATGCATATCTTGTATTTTTATTCTTAAATAATTCACTTAAACATGCTCTCCATGAGCAGGGTATACAATTGGGCAGTGTGTGTGTGTTTGTGTGTGTGTGTGAGAGAGAGAGAGAGAGAGAGAGAGAGAGAGAGAGAGAGAGAGAGAGAGAGAATGGTTTATCTTGATGAATTAAGTAAATACAACAATTTGTGTTCCAATTTCACTTTCACTTTTCATTCCGTAATGTTGTAAGAAGGGTCAAGATGATGTTATTTCTCAGATGTCACAAATTTAAGGAATATTACATTGGATTATGGATTATATCAAAATTATGCATTTGAATTGACCTATTGGTAAGTCCCGCCCCCCTTAGTTACTGTTGCTCTGTTGAGCAATGAACAAACAAAAGGAGTTGATCATTGTCTTACAATGTTGGCTGTCAGTTTGAAAACCTTGTCCCAAGAAGATACATTTTAGACAAAGAAGGACCGCCTGTCATTGAGGCGCATTCATGTGGGACTTAAATATGCCATGGAGGAATATATAAAAATCTGAGTGTTTACAGATCACAGTGCATGCGAGAGAATGTTATGCCGATGATACACGGGGAAACTCTTTGAGCAATTTTGCCAGGCAATTTATTTTGAGCAATTCGGCTTATGCACATTTTTTACATTGAGAATGGGTAACAAATTTATATCTGGATACTTTAAATGGGTTGTGGGTCTTGTGTCTCACCTGGTTGCCCGCTGACACCAATATTGCTCAAAAACTTGCCCCGTGTATCATCAGACTTTTGGCTGTCACGATCACAAATGACAAGGTAGAAGTAAATTTATTTACATTTAACTAGTTTAGTATTGAGAGGCACTTAAATGTAGACCTTGGAATAATTCTCTATAACGTGGAAACCTAAACATTCCTGAGTACCCCATGCAATTGATACTCAACTGCCACTGGCTTGTCTGCGTTCGAGGGGAGGGGCAATAGTTGATAATGTCAAAAACTCTGTGGTGGGACACACCAAAATTTCCATTTTTAGGTAGGAATGTTTTCTGTGTTGATGAAGTTAAGTCAATTCTGTTTTTATAGCACTTTGCACAATATACATTGTTTTAAAACAGTTTGAATAAAAGAGATGTTAATAAAACTGGATACTTTTAATGCAAGCTTAATTTTATGTTAGATAACAGTCCTTTGTACAAAGAAATGTGGTATTTGTCTCTAAAGCATTAATAAAGTCATAGGACACAAAGTGTGCATCATTAGTGGTATGTGCCTAAAATAGATTTCCTGCCATTAAGAACCATACATTCAAATGGCTGCATATAGCAGTTCTCACATTGCTTTTGCTAATTAATGAAGCAACTTAAGATCAAGCATAATGTAATGTGTTTTTTTTTGTCATGGCTAAACCCTGTCCTACCTACCAAAGCAAAATGTGTTTATGGGTTAATCTGCAAGTTGCACTTCTTTTTTTTTTTTTTTTAAATTTGCCTTCATTTGTAAAATTATTTCAGCTCAGTTTTTCCTTTCTCACTAGTAATTAAGGTATTGATTAGAGATGAGGAAACTGGCTTAGACCACCAGTTACAGCAACATTCATGGTCAGGGGACAGTGAGCTTTGACCAGCATTAAGGAGAGGGAAAGATGTGAAAAGTCTGGAGCTGTTGTTTAAAGATCATCCCTAGTAAACATCTGTCTTTTGGAGAAGCGTGCCACTGCACAGTAATATTAGTGTGTAATTTATTTCCCTCCAGGGCCAGAGTACCTCATGTGTAAGGGAGGTCAACATATGGTGCTGAGACGTGTGTGTGTGTGTGTGAGAGAGAGGAAGAACTCGAGTTGTTAAAACACAGTCGGTATTATGTAGTGAGCAAGCAGAGTGTATTTTGCGTGTGTATCGGATGAGTGCACGGGCCTGTGTTCGCCCCAGTGCAGTGACTGATGTAATTTACACTGTCACAACATGAGGCCGGTCACAAGATGACAGGAGAGAGGGAGAGCAAGGCATAGTGATGACTGACCTGTCAGCACTGATCATTTTGTGTGTCATGTGCAGCTTGGGAAGAGAACCTGTAGTGCTAGAACAGGACCTGGATGAGAGTTTCTGCTGGGTGATGGTCATATGTGTTGACCATGATTTGGCCAAGCAGGACATGTATTTGGATCAACATCAAGCAAACATGGTAACTATTAAAGGAATAGTTCACACATAAATGAAAATTTGCTGAAGATTAACTCAGTCCATCCAACATGTAGATGAGTTTCTTCATTGGAACAGATTTGTAGAAATGTAGCATTATATCACTTGCTCACCTATGGATCCTCTGCAGTGAATGGGTGCCGTCAGAATGATCCAGAATAATCCACATACTCCAGTCCAGCAATCAGCATCTTGTGAGGTGAAAAGCTGCATGTGTAATGAACAAATCCATCAAGATGTTACTAACTTTAAACTGTTGCTTGCACTTAAAATACAAGTTTTCTACCATTATATTTGTCTCAAGTGAAAATGTTGTATTTACTGAATCAGAAGCGAAATATGTACAGATTTAGCATAATGTACTAGTCATAAAACTTTTGGAAACAAATATGTTGGTTGATTTTGATGTGAGCGGACAACGGGATGGATATAATGAATTATATGGACTTATATGGATTATATTATACTGTATATTTTAGCCAGAAGCAACATTTCAAAGTTGAAATGTTTTAATGATGGATTTGTTTCTTACAGTCATGCAGATTTTCATTTGATAGGGCATTAATTTTAAAGGACCCTCATTCTGACGGCACCCATTCACTATAGAGGATCTACTGGTGATCAAGTGATGTAATACTAAATTTTTCTACATCTGTTCCAATGAAGAAACCATTTATTTAACCACCCTTATATTTAGAGGGATATGATAACTAAAATCATGCTGATTTTTTTTCTAGGACCAACAAAAATGTGAAAATGTCCTGCTTGAAAAAATCATAAAGTCAATGGGTAGTAGAAGGATAAAAGAACCTGAGTGAGAGCAGTGGCAGACAGTAGCATCTGGAGACTTGCATGGGGCCGGTTACTATGGCAGTGAATCTCTTAGGACATTAGGGAATATAAACTCAGCAGGTTGCATCTTAGTCAAATTAGACGCCTTACTTAATTTGATCCAAACGAAAAAAAGGACTGTTAAAGATTCATGGTTCATTAAAACATTTTATTAAGGATATGATAGCCTTCAAATGGAGTCAGAATTATCGTATTTGCAAGAAATTGTATATTTTTATTAAATTGCAATTTCAGATGATGCTCACATTGCCAGTGTCTGTGTGGAGCAGAGCAACAAACAAGTCTCTGGTAAATGTTAATCAATCATTTTGGAATGTATTGTAATTTTCTGTGCTGGATTTAAATAATGTTTATGCCTTATGGACAAAAATTTTAAAGTTTCCTTTATGCCAAAAAGAAAAGAAAGAAAGTTAAATACCATGCATAAATGATAGAAATGAAAATGATATATAAGTAAACATAAAAATATAAAAAAAAAAAAAAATCAGAAATGCATGGCATTTTGCAATAATAAATGACTGAATAATGAATGCTAAAGGTTCCCACATGATGCATAGTCTGTATTGATGATTCACACCACACAACACTCTAATGACTGATGAAAGATCATCTGCACCTCATGACAAGGTGTTTTGTAATAAACAGATCACCCTAAATCCCAGTTTAACAATCACGTGGTGCAAGTAATTACTGATCGTTGACAGCTATGGATTATAAGATATAGCCTACAATGAACTGTCTGCAAATACAGTGCCATTGTGTTTGATTTATGAAACCAAAATGGGTGGGCATAGATTTTAGATACGAGATGAGATGAAAAAGAAATTGAGGAGATTTTTGAAATTCATGCTCTTTTTACAGATTATTCAGTATATCCATGCAGAAGGCAGCTGATGGATGAGGGTCCTGTGTACACATAGGACCAGGTTTAACCTCCCTCTCTGTCCTTCCTTTGATCCCCAAGTAATCACAGCCCTTCCTCCATCATGTTCTAGCAGGAGTTTACTTAATGAAAAAATGCTGTGATCTGTAAATAAAAAGGCTTTGGCGAGTCTCCAATCATTAATCCACCCAGGTTAATATCACAC
The DNA here is from genome assembly GCF_003368295.1 of Carassius auratus. Taxonomy (NCBI): domain Eukaryota; kingdom Metazoa; phylum Chordata; class Actinopteri; order Cypriniformes; family Cyprinidae; genus Carassius; species Carassius auratus. Next base: position 11,883,843 of record NC_039267.1, on the reverse strand, counting down.
ATGCCTGGGAATCAATACGGTTCTTCCCAAGCAGAGGAAGATTGGGCAAACCTTTTTTATTCAGATTTTTTTTTTTTTTTTGCTGAATGTCCAGAATATAGTGATATCAAGCTTTTTTTTGTATATTACATAAACCCATAGTTCACTACCAACACTCAAACCAAAAATGTGCTCCTTTTAATCTTTAACAGTATATCTGTTATTTTATAATTTATAATAGTCAGATATTCTTATTAGCTAGTCAAACAGTAACTAATCAAATATTCTTACATTACATATGTAAAACTTTTCTGTATTTTTAAAGTTTGGCTCAGGTGCCAATATACTGGTCATCCACACAAATATACATTTGTCCGCTTAAAAATTTACTTAAATTGTTAATTAATTAATTACAAAAATGTAATAGTTATTGTTGTTAAAGATAATTTGTTTATTTCGTATATTTTATAAAATAATACAGTCACTACTATTATAACTACTAATAATAATTATTGTTAGTAGTAGTGTTAATATATGTATGATTAATAACAACAATAATAATGATGATTATAAAAATACATTTGAGATGATCGTAAGCTTTCATGGTCTTCAAAATATAAATATAGTTTATTTTATATTAACAGATACATAAACAATAAATATATAGAAATATTATTAAGAACGGTAAAAACAGCAATAATTATTAACATTGTTAATAATGAATTATTATTAATTTATATGTAATTTTTTAATTATATATCTGTTTATTCCTTTTATGTTAAAGTCGTTATTTCTTTTTTTAATAGGTATAATACCCCACTGGTGTACACATACCGCTGGTTGGGAATCACTATCCTAAAACCCTGTATGATTGGAAAGCATGAGCCGTGAGTCGTGCATGCCGCAGTATCATTTTTATTCAGTGTGAGAGCATCACTATAATGAGACATCTTTCATTCACTCCGGTAATACCTAAGGAAGTGGGCTGGAGAATATTTCAAGGATAAGCTATTTTCTCCTTTGATGTAAAGTATAGAAAATAAATGCGCAAGTGAGCATGAAAGCAGATTTTTGATAATCAAGTTAATAATGCAAAGGAGTCCCATATCTCATTTATATAAAGATCTATTGATTCCTGTCTGTGTGGCGAGAGTGATTTATTTCACCATTTCGATATGATTAGGGAGGAAAAGTTATTTTAAAATCAAGTCATTTAGGTAAGCGTACTGTGGAGATTCTTCACTTTTCATTTACATTCACATTGCATTTCAGTAGAACAGCGTGTTTTTTTTTCTAATAAGAGCCAATCGTTGTAAAAATCTGAGCCTTTTTTACTTTTTTTTTTTAGCAGATCTGCTATATTTATATAGCACACTTGTTAATGTTCGAGTAAATCACCTAAATGCTCAGTAGATACCATAATCCATGAATCCAAAGGTTCTGACATCACTGGGTCCTCCACAGCTTTCAGAAGACTTTAGAAACTCTTTTTGACAATCAGTAATTATATTGTAGGTAGGTTAGGATTGATTTTATTTACATATATAAAAACTTTATTTGACAACTTGGATTGAACTAATCATATCATTTATCACAGATAGCAAATTTTGTTTAGTCTCTCTGTGGTTATTGAAATTACTGGACAAATCCCAGTCCTACAGTGCCAGTTCTCTGAACAAAACTACCTGAGCACTAGGGTTGTGCCGATAGACGATAGTATCTTGTATCGACAATGCTCAGAGATATCGATGATATCAGATGTCTTTGTCGATAGTCAAGATGATATTAGGCTCATTCTTCTATTAATGTATTCAATTACAATAAAAATACTTATTTTTATTTTTATTAGATGACCTATTATAATTCAGCTATCAAATTGCCCCGCTTTTTCACTTTGGCACCGTATTTTACATGTTAGTTTATCAATATGTTTAACATTTTATTTTTTGGTGCATCCATATAGGCTCACTCTCGTGCACATGCATGGTTTAAAACACTAAATATTTATGCTATGACAACTCTCTTGGCCCATTCATGCACGATAATATCGTGTATCATTGATCTCATGGGCTGACGATATGCTGATTTGAAAAATGACCATATCGCCCGACACTACTGAGCACAGAGAATCATCAAATGATTTTACCTTGGAATGGGAATTATTATTCAAAAAAGCTTGTGGTGATAAACGCTGCTTTTTTAATAAGATTACACTGAGATTATGTTGACAAATCAATGCAATATGGTTGCTGTGTTTGAATGTTGTAAACTGGATCAATGGTTTTAATCATTTCTAGTTTCAGAGTACTGATTCAACAGGGTAATAATTGCAAAAGTGAAGTATAATATTCAGAGCAATGATGAATGTGTGTTCGGCAAGGAAGGACGTGGAGTGGGAGTGGGGGAGAGAGACGGTGGGGAGCTTACAGTGGTATTGATTTGTGAGTATGTCCTCCATCTGTCACTGTAATGAATGTTAATGTGACACTACACAGCGTACAGAAGCTTGGACTGGATACACCAGTAATTTAAGAGTCAATGCTCTTTTTACCTTACCTTTACTAGGAACTCATCTTTTGCAGAACTCAATTTGCCGTTCTTGTTACATCTACATGGCCTTGCATCTTTTGTAATTAACAGCTGTCCAGACAAGTGATACAAATTTGATGTTGTCTGTTTATGGAAATACACAAATTTAATTTATGATGGGTAATTGCGCACATCTGGTCTTTGCAAGTCTGTGATGTGGTTACAACTTCCAAATATCCACCAAACTGCAATCAAACATGATTGAAACCAGCCACTGTGCTGTACCTGAATTACTATACACAGTTTATTAGCACTAGTATATGACTTCAGACTTGACAGAAAATGGATCTTATTTACTTTATACATGCTCCTGTTCAAATTACATCATATGTGCATGTAAAGAGAAATGTTTGATTTGTGATCTTTCATCAGAATGTAATAATAACTTGCTCTGCTCTGAAATAGTGCATTTTGACTCACTTTTAATAGAAGACTTAAAACTTTTTTTGATGTGGTGAACACCCCAAAATGATCCCTCTATGATGAAAAATATACTTGTGTATAAAATATAATTTGGAAAAATATTTAAATTATATTGATATTGTTGTTGTTTTTTTCATTGCTACTTTAGATGTGCTTAAAATAATTTTGATTAATCTCTGATAGATTAACCATCTTTTACAAGGCAAAATGTTATTTTATTATTTTTCTCTGAACCTTGAACTGAGCTTGAAATTCTTACTTTTTTTGGCCACATGGTTATTAGAATAACATTTCTTTAAAGTGACTTATTTAAAGAATAACTTTTAAATGTAATTTCCATATTTTGCATGAAAATTTGAGTCTGACTAATGGGCAAAAACAACAGTTGCATAAAAGATCTTGCTGAATAAAAGCAATAATTATAAAAAACTGTCAAAGTGGAAAAAACGTAGCCCTTTCGACCTGGGTTTGAATTAGAAGTATAATTACAAGTGGATGTCAAATCTAAGATCTTAAAGGCAGGGTAGCATCTGGTGAGAGAGCTGCTTTCATTAAAAGAAGATCCTGTGGCTCTAGTAAGGAGAGCAGCTCTAGATTACATCCACAGCTTTCCTTGTGCTACTCAAGACCTTTTTAAATCCCGCTATCATACAGGTCAGGGATCAGCAATATTCTTGGACTGGGGTAATGGGGGAAGTGGGGCAATCCAGGAAAAAGCAATCAAACCCAGATAAAAGGAAAGGAGGATACGATGAAGGAGCAGGTGCATGGGGTGTTTTTTTACTCAAAGCTGTTGTTTAAGAAATGTAACCCCCATCACCTCAGCCGTGATTGCCTTCAAAGATATGACTGTACACGTCAAGCTGCAATTTTGGTGTTTTGATGTGGGAAGATGATAAGGCCAGTTTCCATCTGGCAAAGGTTTGATGTTCAGTTTTACAGTGGAAAATGTGGCACTTACTTTTAAGTGCTGAATGGAAAATGCATTCAAGCAAATGAAAATGTCTTTGCAAAGCAAATGAAGCTACATATACAATGCTAACATAATTTCTGTAATTGCTAGGCTTTGGTTTATTCTGATGACATGGGACAAGTTCACATTTTTTTCCCATTTCAGAGGTCCTCACTTACATATATATATATATATATATATATATATATATATATATATATATATATATATATATATATATATATATATTTAGACATGTCCACAATTGGATAACAGGTTTGCAAACCTCATATAAAATGAATGGAAAATAAAACACCTCATGTAAAATTCAGTTTGACCTTCTGAAGTTGACTTCAGTCATTTTCTGAAGATTAAACATTTACTTTTGCTATTTTTTTAAAAAGAGTTTCAGGCACTGATCTATAATCGAGAACTGGAAATTTCTTTCAACATGCTATCTTAAGGGTGGGAGATGCTGTGTGTATCCAGGTAAAGCAAAAGCACTTTATTTGGCCTTCCGATAGTAGATGCATTTAGGAATCTTTAAGTTTACTTACAACAGAACAGCAATGCTTTTTATGGACGACTGTTTCATGAACCTATGAGAGGAGGTAATTCTAACTTCGCTATGACAATCTGGCGCTTCTGAATCAGCTACTGGAAGTATGTTTTGTTAATAGTTTAAGTATTTTCTATTGACTGTTCAAAAGTTTTGCGCGTCGTGTTTGTGTGTTCATGCGTCTGTGTGTGTGTGTGTGTGTGTGTGTGTGATAGAGAGAGAGAGAGAGCATCATTCACATTACAGTGGAGTCAGCTGTCTTTACTGTGCATGGCTTGTGTACTGCAAACACATAGGAGCTTCATCACTGTGTCTGTCACGCAACTCTGTTCCCCTTTCTGGCTTGAACTGACAGTAAAATTAAGGACATTATTAACTGTCTTTACATTTATTTTGAAAGTTGAAGGTCGTGATTATACATTTCCAACAAGTGCTTGCGGTGTTTGGCCAATCACAATGCTCTGGCTCAGTTGGCCAATCAGAGCAGACTGTGCTTGTCTGAAGGAGGGACTTTGTAGAAAGCAACACATTTGAGAGAGGCGGGGCATAGAGGACTTACAATAATGTACAGTATTTGAAAAATAATGTTTTTTGAATATTAAAGCATGTCAACATATTCTGTTACACCAAATACACAAAATAATGATCTTTAAAAAAGCATCATATGATCCCTTTAAGCACCTTTATTTTTATGAGTGTATATAACAAATGACAAAGTGCTCATTCTAAAATTTGAATAAAGATTTATGCTTTTTATACCTTTATTCACATTGTAACGTTACAGTTATTCATTGTTTATGTAATTTTGCTCGTTTTTATTCATACAGTATGCTAAATGCAAATGCTTCAATAATGATTTTGTTAACAGCATTCATTTTGAAACAGGTAGTGATTTCAACTGTGTTTAAATTAATGATGAATTTAACATTTATATATAACATTTTACATGAAAATGGTAATGCTAGTAAAACACCATATTTGCACAATCTTGGACTTTAAAAATATACAGGACCATAATATATAGCAAAACTTCTTCATAGAAATAACTGACTACATACAGTATGGACTTAGACAAGAAGCTTTATTTCCAAGATGATGCATGGTAAGCTTTTCATTTCAGTACAGCATAAAGCAATATAGCAACAGAGGCTTGTATTGTACTGTATTATTATATTTAAAAATCATTTTCTGAATCTAATAAGTTCATATTTGATAATTCCTGAATAATTACGTACATAAAGAGGCTATATTTTGTCTAACGTTATCCTGTGTCGGCAGTGCACAGCAGACATACCCACCTAAATGATTTAAATATAAAGCTTACCCTGCCCAAAATGACCATAAACATTGCAGATTAACATTTACATTGCACATACTGTAGACATAACAAAAACTCATCCTGTGTGACTGATTCGCTTCAAATCGGGTGATTTTAGGTCAGCAGTTTGATGGTGCTCTCTGCCAATAAGGAATAGTAAGATGGCGGCTCGAACACTTCCGGTGGCTTCAGAACGCGATCAGCGATCCAGTCATTATATATAGATCAGTGGTTTCAGGCCCTATTTTGCAGTCTATTTGCGAAAAATGCCATTTAATGTTATTATGCACAGACCTATTAATAATGTTAGAAGCAAATTAATTCACATCAGTCTATAATTTCTTCCTCAGTGCACCAGATTTGTTTGGTGTTAAGCTCCGTGAGGCATATTTTATGATGAATGTTTGTAATAAGAATTTATGTTTGTGTGGGTCGGTTGAGTCAGGGAGTCTAATCTCACAGAGTGTAGGATACACGTGGAACAGGCAGGGCAAGATGTTTCGTGTAGGCTTCAGGTCCCTATAGGCATGGAGCACATGATTCTTTATGGTGCTCTCACCTGCTGAGAACAGCAAACCTGGCACACACTGTGCCTCCCTTTCTCTCTTTATTGTTCTCTGCCTGCATCCTCTCTTATGGGAAATGGGACCTTGCAGTCAGCAGAATATTCATCAGATAAATCTGCAAAAACACAACACGCTATTTATATAAATGCATGCTCACTGTAGTACGCAAGATACAGAAATAAAAAATTCACAAATGCAGACAGCCAATTGTCCTTTTCAATTTATAAGTGACTGAAACTAATAAAAGTTTTCAACAGTTCCGAACAGAGAAAATGTGAGTCCTGCTTGCGCATACAAAACTTGGCTCTGTAGTTTTCTGGGTGTTACAAGGTGTTCAAAACGTACCCTAAAACTTCTAGTTGCTGACCCTAAGACCAGCGGCTTTGTGTCTACCTCGTCTTGCAGTAGTAAAGCTGTAACGACTGCCTCAGTTGCTAAGGCACAGTGTTTTTTTTCTGTGTGTGTGTGTGTGTGTGTAGGTCCCACCGTCAGGGCCGTGCGTCACAGGCCGTGATGTGGGTAGAGTGTAAGGTGCTGGAAGCTGGCTGTGGAGGCAGAAGGAGGTCCCTGCGATCAACGGTCATGAGACTCCCCTGCTCCTTTTGGTTCCTGCTGCTGGTAGGCGCTGGAGGTCTTCTTCTGCTGCACCTACAGGACCTCACAGAGACACTCCAGCAACAAAACCAAGGTCTGTGTAACATCTGGCTTATTTTTGAGGAATGTGTTCACACTTTTAAAATGTTCTGATCTTAATGACTGTCAAAAATTAAGTGCTTTTATTAATGTAAAAATATAATTGAATATGACTTAATACAGCTTGCTGCTCACAAGGTTCAACAGAGATAAATCAGAAGAATCCAATAACACTTGTGGAAAACAATTTCCCTACATTAATTTTGCTTTCATTTAAATTTTCATTCATCTAAATAAAAATATTAATTGTGATAAATTGAAAGAAATCTCATAACACTTGTGGAAAATAATTTTAACCAACATCACCACAGCATAATAGACAGGTGACAAAAGATAATAATATTTCTAATAATAATAATAATAATAATAATAATAGAAAAAATACAACATATAGAAATCTTTTACAAATTTTAATATAAAGTAATCTCCTTGAAGCTAAAAATTTATATGGTTTAATAAGTAGGGGTGTAACGGTACACAAACGTGTATGATTTCGGTACAGCAGGAGGAAAAAATACTGAACATATATATATATATATATATTTTTTCCAATGTTTTACTGAACAAATTGCTCTTTCTTTAAATAAATTAAATTATAATGAAAATTTTATTTAACTCTACCTCATAAAATAAATAAGAATCTATAGTCCTAAAATTCTACCTCCGCTTCTACTCTAAACTATAGGGCGCCTTTTTACATTACCATAAGGTTACAATTAACAACAGAGCGAAAACTTTAATTTAATTACTATTTATTTTTAACTGTAATAATCAACACTCAAATTAAAAACTTGTATGCAAACATGAAGATAGAAATAGAAATACAATGCTACACTGTGTCGTCAGAGTTGGTATTGTGGCTTTATCAGACACTTAACATTTTATGAAAATCTAGATGGCTGTGTCGGAGTGCATCACATTAAACAATTTCATCAATTTACAGGTTAACTTTTATTGTAGCTATATGGGTGCTTAGTTTTTTTTCTTGTTGTAGTATAATACACTTGGCAAAAATATCATAATATATAAACGAAAAAAGTAAAGACCTAATGGCTACAACTAGACGGTAAAAGCTTAGACTCTTCTCCACTCTTCAAACACACAAAAAATATTAGCCTTTACAGACATTGGTTACGTCTCAATCAGCTCCCTAGCTCCTGAACTCGTGTATCAGAATATTGTGTACACGAATTTGGTCACTGGGAAGTTCCCTGACTCTGATTGGGACAGTGATCACTCGAATTCCAGTGACATGATTACTTACAGCGTCATCGGACAACATTGTAGAATGTCACCACGTGAATTAATAAACAGCAGGCAGGACGATCTCTTTAAACACATCATTCTGTTACATGTTCTTTCAACATTTCAGTCGAATATTAATTATAAATGTTAATTAGATGTGTTCATTTCCTGTCTATTGATGAGTGTTTTTAAGGTGCATCTTGTGATTTATTTCATGGTGCGAACGTTCCAGTGCACTAGAAGAGTTTCGCAAATGAGACAGCCCTTAAAATTGCTGATTCCCTGATCAGTGCCCTGACTACTAAACAAGGGAGCTGATTGAGACACAAGTTTTGAGGTTTCGTTGAAAGTTTGAGGATCCAATGGTGTTACAAGCTTTAGTGACAAGCTTTTTTAATGCTTTTCAGTGGAAAAATATTTGTAAAACCCACAAACAAACATAAGAAAGACCAACAGCACTTATTTAAAATATGATAAAGAGAGATGAAGTTTGGATCATTTTTCACAGCACATCTGACTGGTCTAGGGTATGGTAACTGCCATTCTCTGCCATATACAGAAACGCCACCCCTCCCGATACCAATTTTTTTCAGTAAGAATACGTGTACCATAACTCCAATATTAATAAGTTATCCTATATTTAAGACATGGTGAAATCCCAGTGTACACCTCTGTAAGAGCTAACGATGTGTTTGATTACTGCCACTTTTCGGTTTATTTGAAGTGCTTGCATGCGGTGAAGTGGGCTTTAAAACTCACTGTGTCTTCCCTGCAGAGCCATCAAAAGCTGCTAATGTTGTCTGTTTCCGTCTTGCGACAGAGGACAATTGTTAGCTGAGCGCGGAAGCTCATGAGAATGATATTATACTGATTGCGAGAGACGCGGGGGAGATATTGCGACGTCTCTCGGAAATGTGGGTCAATGAAAAACTCTTCAGAAGGTCTTAAAGGAAATTTGCCTGTCAACCTCACTGTTGTTTGTTGATGCAGTATTTAACCTTTTCATTTTAAATCAAATTAATTTGCTGGGAAATGATTTTAAAATGCGTTTATGGCGATTCAAAAAAAAAATGAATACAAATAAAACAGTAAACTGTTCATGAATTGTCATTCCTGACATATTCCCTACACATCCTGAGTAATTTACATGAGCCTCAAGCTTAAACGCTTGACAAGACACAAACAATTTACGTTGAACTTCCCTAAATGCATTACATTTGAGACGTTTGTTGCTAAAAAAGTAGAGCACTTTAGCGCATTAGAATCTAATAAGGGAATGACTAACCTGAGATGATTGAATCTTGCGTTACTATTGACTGAGGGATTGTGTAAGCAGTCATTGGTGGGGAAGCTAAATAACAGTTCAATAGTGCCCTGGAAAGGCAGTCTATTCAGTTTCATCTCTCCAGTGCTGATTGATCTGTCTCTCCATACCCTCTGATCTAACCCGCCCAGTCAATGACAGCTGTCTCTGTGGACCCTGAATCATTGGCAGTGAAACTGCGGCTCAAACTAAGTTTTGGCACAGAGGTGTTTCAATCTGTTGAGGGCTTGTGTGGTTTTTCCATCTTAGAAGAGAAGAATTTTTTAAAAATATTTCTACTGAACTAATATTTGTTAAATTATATGGGGACAAGCAGAAACTTGACAGAATACACTGTAAAATACAATAAAATATATTACTGATTACTGAACTCTTTCCCTGGCAAACACATCATTTTCTGGGTTTCCACGTTCTTGATGTTATATGCTGAAGGGCGCTATTAAGCAACTCCTGAATGAGTCCCGATAAAAAAAAAAAAAAAAAAAACGAGGAAGATGCAAAAATTATCAATCTCCTTTGCAAGCGAAAAAATGTGATCATCAACAATAAACAGCATATAATTGAAACTGCCTAAAGTTATTGAGTGAAGTGTCGATCCAGGAAGTGGCAAAGGACTGTGCAAGCTTTGGGGGTGCTGATGGAAGCGATCTACTACCTCTTTGCTTTGATCACCGAATATGATTCAGATGCAGCATTTGATAAAAAAAATTCTCAGCTTTTTCTCTCAGAATGTTGCTTTTTTTTGAGTGAAACTAGCCTACATTCAAGTGTTGATAATTATTTAAGATAGAATTAAAAAAAAATATTTAAAAGTAGAGGCTCTGTTCTTTATTTTGCTGTATTGCATGTTCAGATGTGCATACAAAAAAATATTCTTGGGGTCATGCAATTTTGGTGAAAATGATAAAAAATGCTTGCAGTGCCTGGCATTTTTATAAAATATAGAGTAATAATAACTTTTTTTTTTACCATATTGAAATCTGTTTTTGGAAAAGAATTGAATACTTTTTTATTTAGCAATGATGTAAAGTATTAAGTATTTGTGTATTTACTTGTTTTTCCCCAGAAAGACATATTGGATTTTTTTTTCTTTCTGTTCAAATGCATTTCGTAATTTTTTTTATTTCTCAAATTTTCAGCAGACTCCCTAGCAGCCCTCTGGAGTTTGAAAACGCCTTGATCATGTAGTCCTCAGTGTAATCTGATTCTAATTTGCAAAAAGTAGAGTTTTGATGATTGGCTCTTTTGTAAACATGACTTCCTGGTGGATTAATAAAATCCAAGGTTTTGGTGGGTAACTGGGCATTAGCATGAACCCATTATTCCCATCTGCTACTGCAGATACTGTCTAAATACACTATCTAGACTCAAGAAGCATAATTTGACATTCACAGCTATTCAAAAGAAGCTGTGGATGGACTGCCTATAGCTCTATTAGCTTTCATATGACTCTCCAGTCTTGCTGTATAATACTAGCATTTATTTCAGAGCAGTTACAGTCAGTGGTTATTATACACTTGCCAGTACAATGACCAATTGCTTTCATCCTAATACATCAGCAGCGATGCATTACACAACACTTTCAGCAATGAGACGGTTGGTGAAATAAACTAGTGGAGAATTTGAGTGTTGGAATATTGGCCAACAGAAATCGAAAGAAATGCTACAGGCCCTGGAGAGGGCATATCTTCATTAAGACATGCATGAAAGAGAATGAATCACATAAAGACGGTCTTATTTATCTAATTACAGCTGTGGATCTTTCAACACTTGTCTAATTTGATGTCTTGCTGAAATTTACAGTTCTTACATTGTTTCCTTAGACTTTGTTGATGTGTTTAATGAAACATAGAGAAATAAAAAATGCACCAGGTGTTTTCTTACATAGATGGGGACATGGTGTTTTATGCAGAGAGGAAGCAAACAGACATTTCCTCAACCCAGACATTTAAAACTGTGCTCTAGAAAGTCCAGTCTGAACCTTTTAGCCCTCTTCACAATTATCAGATCAGTGATAGACACTCCATTATGAGGTAATTACTACATAGTTACAGTGATAACATTGCAAAGTGCCTGAGAAAGAGTTCTCAGCTACCAAAAAAAAAAGGATGTGATCAGTCACAGGTCAATCAATTGTATTGCTTTCAGACAGTCTATTGCAGTCAATAGGATTATAAAGAACTACATCATAGCACATGCATTTCCGACCGGTCTCCTCACCTAATTTGATTGCCGTTGAGCTCACTTTGCACACCACTTAAACAAGATCAATAGTCATTTACAGCCCTGCTAGATTTACAAGGCAATTTGGAGCAATTATTCAAGTCAATTTTAACCCCACCTCTGCAGAACATTAACAAGCTCCACTTCCCATTTAGGGTATCATTATTGTCAATAATTTGATGAGTGCTTAACCTTTGACCCATAAGCATCAGCTTGAAGTGTGTGTCATAAGTGAATACCTAATGTTACTGAGACACAAGAACATTGTATTATGTATTGAATTATAGTTAACTACCATTTTCTATAAATATTTCCATAATGTAAAGTGTTTTTGTTAGTTTTTTAGGAAGTTCAACACTTCTATTCAGCAAGGATCCATTAAATTGATAAAAGTGACAGTGATGACATTTGTATGTCTATTTAAAATCGGTTTAAAATAAATGCCTTTCTTTTGAACTTTATATTCATCAAGGATAAAAAATACCTTTTGTGTTTGAAAATACTATTTAGAAATACTTTTCTTCATCAAGGAATCAAAGATTGCTAAAAACTGACTGTAAAGACATTTTTTTTTGTCACGGTACCAAAATTTCAGTATTTGGTACCGATACCAGTGAAAATCCACGGTTCCCTTTCAGTTGGTCACTCGTGACGCCACGTCGGTGACCGACGCACAATGGGATACTGCTTCGATAAACAAATCTACTTCGAGTGTAAACTAAAGGAGCCAAAGCACATTAGCATGCAATTATTGCATCCAGCTGTATAAGAAAGTATAAGAAGGCAGCAGGTGCAATGCGTACCAGCTTTTCGCTTCGGAGCCGAGCGTTAGTATCGTTCTGCTCAACCGTGTCTGCCTTGAACTACGAGTTCAGCATGCTCTCGGAAGCTTCATGTGTTGTCGTTCCTGTGTCGAGTGAATTGCACACTTCAGGCTGCACTACCCCTGTCGTTTTGCAGCATTTCCTAAAGAGCAAATTTCTCTAAAAGAGCTTCACAGTTGCGTCTTTGTAAAGCAGACGGATCATCTTTAAAAGGATGTTGTTTCACCCGTGATGGTAATGATCGCTGCCTCACGTGTCTGGGCGTCGAGCATGCTGAGGTGGCCTTCGTGGATGAGTCATGTTCTCACTGCGAGAACATGACCATCTCGGAGCTGCAAACCATGCTCTGCTACCTTCAGGGAGTGGAGTCCCGTTGCCCTGATCTGGGGCTCATTCTAGCGGCTGAAATACGAATATATATATATACCTCTTCCGGCAGTAGCGCGGGTGGTTTGAGGATTACAGTGGTGACAAAGCTCACAGGGAACCAAGCCTCTGGGGACCATCACTCCTCTTGCACCTCCGATCCAGTGGAGCAACCCAACGGAACACGCTGGGCCCTCTTTAAAGAGCGTACCAGCGGTATCCAGTGGGCCTCCCCCCGACCAGATGTCGATCTCAGCATCGGAGGGAGAGCTGAGCTGTCTGGTGAAGATTCGGCCGCCCTCCGGGACGGTGGCAAAGCCTGAGTCAGATCCAGAGATGGCAGCTATGCTTTCCCGGGCCGCCGAGATGGTAGGGCTCTAGTAGTGCCCCTAGAGCAGTTCTCCAGGCATGCTATGGTTTACACGGATGCCTCAACCACCAGCTGGGGGGCCACGTACAATGTACATGCAGTCTCAGGGGTTTGGATGGGCATGTAGCTGCAGTGGCACATCAGTTGCCTAGAGTTGTTAGCAGTGCACCTTGCCTTGAACCATCTCAAAGGTCTCTTACGAGGCAAGCATGTGCTGGTCCGAATGGAGAACACAGCGACCATTGCATACATCAACCAACAAGGTGGTCTGCGCCAGGCCTTCATGATGAATCCGTGAGAACCATGGAAGGCTGGGTTCCATATTGAGATCTAAGGGGTACTCGTTTTCCCAGTGTTATCCAATCTCACCCAGTGAGGTAGTGCTTTGACAATGGTGAGTGGAACTACTTTTTCCGAGCCCTGGCCAACACCTAATAGGGGCGCAGGTGGCTCGCACAGGGCACTGGAAGGGGCAGCACCCATGGCGCTTTGGTAGGGATCCCATTTTGCGTCGGTCACCAACGTGGCGTCGAGAGTGACCGAGTGAAAGGGAATGTCTCGGTTATGAATGGTAACCCTGAAGGAGGGAACGGAGACGCCATGTCCCGTCGCCATGGTTGCTGTATCGCCGCTGGGCTGCCAGGTCTCCGGATCAGCTCCTCAGCGAAAACCTGGCATGCATTGCACCTGCTGCCTTCTTATACTCACGTTGCCTTCTTATAAAACACTTTATCACTAAAAATAAAACCAATGCCATTCTTTATAGTTATTTACAATTGTGTTTAAAGTTTTTGTACAAGTAATATAATTATGAAAAATGGTAAACAAGTTTCACCCAAATGTAATTTGTCTTTTAATTAATGAAATTTAAACACATTAAATTTTTTGATAAATAAAGGGGATTTGCTATTAAAATTGAAACATAAAAAATAGTTTGATTTATTTCTTTAAAAAATAAAGTGTTTTCAACAGTAGTATCAGTGTCACATACATTCTACTAAATAATAGTAATATTTCTAGCACAATGCCTTAAAAATAAAAAAGCTAAAATGTACAAATGAACTTACTTTGACGGTTTGCTGTGAATACCTTTAAATTGACACTGGTTTTACTCAAATGAAATGGTAAAATGCTTGTGAAGTGACTCAGAACAGTTCTGGTGATGTTGTTTATGTATTTATGTCCTCATTGAGACGGCAGATGCTGAAATTACTGCAAGCGTCATGCGCTTCAGTCTATATAGTAAACAAACCTGCACGTCTCTGCCATTCATTCATTCACAAAGAGACACACAGAACATGCAGGATTAACATTTACAGATACTGTTCCATATGGAGATTTGATTTGATTGATTTATGCTAACTTTGACAAATTCTGTGACTGTCCATATTAAAATGTAAGTTTCATTTTCATGACTGGATTTTGTATCATGGAAATCATAGCGTTGTATGCGTCAGGAACCGGTACTTAAAAAAATCTGGTACCACCACATTTTCATTTTTTTAGTAACGACTTGGTACCAAAATACTGGGTCTTTTGACAAAACTACATCACAGAAATAAATAATATTGGGAAATATATTAAAATAGAATTCATTATTTAAAAATGGAAAGTAATTTTAAATTGTAATAATAACAAGTCCTTTAACTTGTGAGTTTAAAAGCAATTATGGCATAATGTTAAGTTATTGATACTTGCTAAACCAGCTAAATGAGTTTCACTTGGTTTCTGTCATGGTTCTTTAATTGATATGCCTCAGCAGGTCAGGATTTAAAGAAATGTTTCTCAGTGGAAAATCACATGGCAGTCTTTTCATAAATGCACTCATTCCAATGCGACAATACCTGAGGAGACAAACTTTTGTTAAAGGTATACATGTTTGAAACAACACAAAGGTTAGAAAATGATGACAAAATTTTCATTCCCTTTGTGCCAAGATGAAACTGTGAGACATATCATGTGACTTGATAGCATTTTCCTCCTTTCTACTTCAGATGTGTGAGGTTGTAGATTACATGCTTTCCCCAAGGTTCAAAACTCAGAGGTGAGAGGTGTGTGAAAATCTCCAGCATCCCGGATCAACACTCAAACATGTCTCTGCATGGGAAGGTCTCACCGGAGCGTCTTAGTTTAATTAGAGTTCATGCAGAGTGAACCACTCCACAGTCAGGTTTAAGAAGAGTCCGTAGCCTGAGAATATGAATATATACTTGCATTAGGCTCCTCCGGTGCTTTGAAGCAACTTTCTCTCAGATCTATCCATGGCTCACATCCTCACAATTCTGATAACGTTACGAGATTATATCTAGATAAACCTGATTATGAGATTCAAAATCCAATTATGTGTGTATATTTTTTAAATAATTCATGAGTTAATTCAGTGTAAGAGAGTGGGGATTGTAAAATATAACTTTATTAGGAGCTGCAAATTTTTAAATACATTTACATTTAAATAAATACATTTAGTTGACTAACTTTCAACCTTTCTAGCTATCAACCTTTCCAACCTATGTAGCTAAATAAAATTGTTTGCATCCGCTTGTAGTGTAGTAAAAAAAATTTCAGTGTGGTGAAAAATGTATACTTTATCATTCATGTTTTTGTGAACGGTTGGAGACATATTTGATTCTGTGATTGACACAGTGAATGTCACAATGAAACAAAAGGGTTGTAGAATATTACCGTTACTATTATTATATAAAAAAACTAATAATAATAAATATTTAATATATAAAATTATATATACATATATATATATATATATATATATATTAGATATACATTTATATATATATATATATATATATATATATATATATATATATATATATATATATATATAAACTAATTAATCACACTTTTTTTCTAAAAATGAATCCCGATTAATCCAATATAACATTAAAGTTTTTAAATATTCTTTAAAAGTCCCTATGAAATCAAAATAAAAAAAATAGTTTGGGTGTTAGTATCAATACAATAGTCTTAAGGTTATCTATAAATCAGTGTGCTCCAAAACAGTGACAAAATTCGGATTTAGAAGATATAAGCATTAAAAACTTGCAGATCATCACTTCCGCCAAAACAGATCAACAAAATTCCTCTTCTAATACGATTGAGAGTGCATGTAAACACTCGATCTTATTGAACCTGAAACTGAAAGGACTGTGCATGTGCAGTGACTCAGAAATAGCGTATTGATGCGCGGAACGAACGGCTCTTCTTTTTGAATAAAAAACAACAAAGACAGTTTATTTGTTAATATTTGTTTAATGGCATCTTTTTTTATGACTGAAGGCCATGACTAATTGAGAGCTATCAATTTTAACATTTGTTAGACTTTAAAAAACAATTTCTAATTTAAGTGAACCGAAACAATCTTCACATAAACCCAGCAGAAATATACAGATTTTGAATAAAGTTAGCAATCAATAAATTCTAAATTAAATATAGATGTATCTTTAAAGCTATATAAAAGTTATTGATTTCCTCTGTTTTCTTTTTCTTTTAATTAAAAGACATCACAGCAACTGGGTTATTAGGATATTTGGCTGCTGTTTCTTTGATAGCTTTAAGCAACTTTAGACAGTGCTGGGTTAAACTGAAAATATTAATCACCTGTGTTTACACATGAATTTTAACACCACTAAATATATAATTTTATATTATAAAAGTATTTAAATAAAATATTTTGCTCTAATATTAAATGATACACACACACAACTTAGTTTACTGTATGTTAGTTTTGGACTCTGGATGATGCATTTGTTAACTCATTTGCTATGGGGATCTGTGGGTCTTTGATGGTCGGATGGTCCAAGGCCAACCTAGCTGCATCTGTCTGCAAACTATTTTTTTTTCTTCACATCACAAATGCAAACAATGCTTTCATTGTCTCCAGAGGTGAAGCACTTTTTCAAGGAGATCTCAAATTTGTACATGGCCTGCATTTATTTATTTCTCGAATCAGAATAAAACCAGTTCAATGCAACTCTCCTACATACAATCACTGCCTCTCACATGTCCTTTTAACCTCAAGTAAAGGCTCAGTGATGAAGAAATGAGGTAAAGCACAAACCGTGGAAAAGCAAGCAAAGATAGACTGTTAATGGTTTTGTGAATCGTTCTGTCAAACCCACTCAAAGCAGTGGGCATGGAGGTCATCACATTTGAAAGATGTTTTTTAGTGTTGAGTATATACAGCTATTTAACATTCTGTCATACTGCTCGGTAAGTTTGTTTAGGCACATGACACGAAGGTCAATTAGTATCGCATTCACTGTGCAATTACGGCTCTTGCCGTTTTAAAAGTGCACATACTGTGGCTCTTGTCCATTTTAACTACGTGACACCTATAACAATGTAAGATGGGAGTTATTCTCTTCATATAGCACTGAATTAATGGAGGTGAATTACCAGACAGCTTTGATTAAGGCCACGCGCTTTTACCCAGCCTCATTCTTCACCTTGCTTCATGCATAAATTGCAGTGTTAAATCAAATGGGTTCGATACTCTACTTCATGCGGCAAAAAATGCAATTTCAATCTCTTTATTTATAGAAATCCTGATATTGGACCCCCTCCCATGGCCCAGTGAGGGTGCTGTGCTGTGTAGGTGCAGCGGTTTGTGGCCGGGGTATTTATAGATGAAAGATGACAGAGAGACTCTCACACTTTCTATCGGCCAGGCATGACTTGTGGTATCTGAGCACAAGGCTATTGCTTTCCTTTGAGAGGGGCAAAACTTTCCCAGCCACTAGTATTTGATCCCTGTTCAAACACACAGTAGCTGCTCCTCCTTGCACTCGATGTAGAGTCCTGTGAAAGCGGAGAGTCTTGACACAAATAGGCCACTGGCTGCAGTCCATACAGCAGGTGTTTCCTTAATTAAGATGAGAAATGAGGGAATACATGGTTGAGTTATTTTTTTGTTAGACTAGCCATACTGAAGTGGCTTCACAAACTATTTTGTCACAGTATGCATAAGCTTGTGTGTATATAATGCATGTATAAATATATATATAATATTATAATATATAATATGAACAGAAATACTGTTAATTCTTGGAAAAAAAACACAGTCTTCACAAAAAAAAATATAAAGCACATTTTCATTGATGATAATTTAATTATATTTTCTTTGATGATAATATTTTTTGAGCAGCAAATCACCATATTAGAATGATTTCTGCAAATCATGTACTTGAGTAATAATTGAAATAAATTACTTTTTAAAATATATATAAAAAATCAAATTGTAATTATTTAACAATATTATAGTTTCTATTGCATTTTTAATCAATTAAATGCAGCTTTGGTGAGCATAAGATACTATAACTGAGTACCCTGCATTTTTGACACAATATTGTTGGTAATTTGTCTGTTTTTTGACATACAGAAGTGATGTTACCTTCCTAAATGAATCAGCATTTAAAACCAATTTGTTTGATAAACTATTTAATGACTCACTCACAAAGACAGTCACTTGTATCGTTCCTGCATGAAGCAGTGTTTCTGAACTAATAGATTGTGTTAATGATTCCCTTACTCACTTGTAAGTACAGTCACTATGTTTCTTTTCTGATTGAATAGCTATTTTTAAATGAATCGGTTGAGTGAATGATTAATTTACTTACCAATAAAGACTTGACGCCAGCTATGGGTTTAAGAAAGTAACTGCAGAGTTGCTGTTTTTTTTTTTTATTAAATGATTATTACTATTGCAATATTAAAATTACTGTTTCTGTGAGACTCACCAAATGAGAATATAAATGCTTGTGGGTTTTTATCACTTTTAAGACATTTGTTTTGATAGAAATGACTGTCTCTGGCAGTGTAATTTAAAGCTTAGTCCTTTTTCATTTTTTGCCTAAATTAACTCACGGCTATCCTCCAAGGCCTGAAATATGCTGATGCTGTACAAGTGCATCTCCGGCATGTGGATGAAGCATTTATTCATGGTAGGAGAAGCTTCAGGCTTCTATATTAGAGACTAGCTACATTGCATGTAAATATCAGTGTCAGATAATGAACAAAACACCTGTGCTGACAGTATCTCCTCCCGCAATAACTCTCCCATAAGCTTTACCGGACAAAATAACAATCTCTGCAAGGTTTTGATTAAATTAAACCTCCAGGCCATATGTGAAGTGATAGGGTTGTCTAGCATAAGCTGATTATGTGTTCATCTGAAATGCAGCATCAAAACAACAGGTTATTTCAAACGATGCCAAAATTAACACAAAGGCATTATTCAGAATGAACGTGCTACATATTTTAAAGGAATCGTTCATCCAAAAAATGAAAATTCTGTCATAATTTATTCATACTTGTGTCTTTCCAAACCTGTATGACTTTCTTCTTCAATAGAACACACAAGGAGGAATTTGCCAATTTACCAATAACAACAAACAAAGCATCAAACAGAATGCAAATACACCATAAAAGTATCTTAAAAGTAATACATATGAATCATAGAGTAGATTTGCGTTAGAAACAGACTTATATTTGTGTGAATATTCACACAAGTCTTTTTCTCACACTACACAAATCCTTCACTAAAGGAATGAGTATGGTTCAGCGAGTTTACAGGGTCAGGGAGATCATAACGGACAGGAGGAAGGCGCTCAGCTGTAAGTCTTTTATCTGATCTGTCTTGGGGATTCTGCATCATCAGAACAGAAAGCATCGCTCAACATGTAGTTCAGGCAGAGTTCAGGGGCACAGGCATTTTTCTCGTAGAGATGGCGTCTATGTGAACTCTAATTTGGCTCTTTGATTTTTGAAGGCAGTGGAACTTAGTACTAGCAAAGGATCAAACATGTATTAATTTTGTTGAACATACAGTACTGTGCAAAAGTCTTAAGCCACTAATATAACAGCAGCCAGTGCTTCACACAGAGATCTGATTTCATCATCATCAGTCCGTCTGGAGTAACATGAAGAAACAGAACAAATTGAGAAAGACTCAATCCAGAAGAACTGTGACTAAAGGCCCTATTTTAACGCCCTATTTCTAAACACAAAGTGTAAAGTGCACGGCGCAGGTGCACTCAGGGTGTGTCCAAATCCACTTTTGCTATTTTAACAACAGAAAAATGGTCCGTGCGTTGGGGCGCATTTTTGGAATGGGTTGTCCTGATTCTCTTAATGACTATCCATCATTACATTTTTATATTTATGTAGCCTAGACAATAATATTATTTTGCTCTGTAATACTTTTGTTTTTAATATTTGGCATGTTTGTGTGATGCGCATCCCTGTGTGTAATAAGCAAAGTCAACACGCACTGTGGACCCGCCCAGAGGCGCATTTTCTACCAACGCGCTCTTTAAATAAAATAAATATTGTGCCATTGACTTTAAACTTTAGACCAGGTTTGAGTTGGTCTATGGCGCAGTCTATTTTCAGCACCTTAAAATAGCAATGTGCCAGCAATGCACCTAAACACACCTCTTTTTTAGACCAGCACGCCCATGGTTGCACAAATGGGCACAAATGCATTTGATAATTAAACGCCATGGCGCTGGATGGGAAAATGCGAACGCTGCTGGACTGAAACTAGCAAACACACTTGTGCTGCGCCTTGCATTGCCAGGTGTATGATAGGGCCCAAAACTTGTCTCCAGAACGCTTCAAGAAACCTACCTGCAAAGCTACAGTACTGTGCAAAGTTTTAGGCACTTGTGTAAAAATGCCGTAAAGTGAGGATGCCGTCAAAAATAATGCCATAAACAGATTTGATTAATTAACTAAATTAAATCAACATTTGGTGTGAACACAATATATGTAAAAAAAAAAGCTTTTGTCCTAGTTGCACTTGCGTATTGTTTTTCAGGTAGCTTTGAAGGTAGGTTTCTTGAAGCGTTTTGGAGACATTGCGACAGTTCTTCTGGATTGAGTCTGTCTCAATTTGTTCTGTTTCTTCATGTTATTCCAGACAGACTGATGATGGTGAGATCAGATCTCTGTGTGAAGCACTGGCTGCTGTCAGACTCCTTGTACAAACCAAAGTCTCACTGGATTACTACAATTATAGTGTTCGGAAATGTAAACTGATATTTCCTACTGACACACTACAGCAAAAGATAGAAACAACTGACTTAATCCATTTTAGTGGCCTAAGACTTTTGCACAATACTGTATGTTTCAAGTTTTCTATAGGGATACTTTTATAGACATTTTATGAACAAGCTGTCATATAAAAACATATATATTTAAAAAGAAAATTGGCACAGTTGTTCCAAAATTAGCATGAAGCATTTCAGTACAAAAACCTGTATTTTATTTTTAAAATACTCAGAATATTCAGATTTTCTCAGAATACACCCAATTATTAATCTCTGTTGTCATATTATACAATTTATTTATTTTTATAAAAAAAAATACTATATTAATTGAAAAATAGTATATAATGTGTTGTTGTTGTTTTTTAAAAATATTTTATATAGAAGTAAATGTTCCTTAATTTAGATTTGAAAATGTAAGGGATAATGTACATCCAGCTGGTTGTTCTCTTAGAATAAACCCCAACAGGATGATCAGGACCCCGATATATATATAAACCATTATTAAAACGATAGATGCATTCATTTAATAAAATTAAGATTTCCAGTCTGTTTTGACCATGAACAACACGAGTGTGACTCCTAAATAACCAAAACAATACCAGAGGTTTAATATTAATATTAATGTCAATATTAATATCAATATTATTGATAACAAGTATAAATACTATTGATGTTGTTACTATTATTATTATTTGTTACTATTATGTGCTATGTTTTGGGAAAAACAATACGTGTTTGGAGAACCGTTATGGTTAGATTTTTTTTCCACAAACCGTTCCACCCCTAGTTACTATTATTATTATGGGTATGTTTTCACTGAAAAGAAAGAAAATGCTACTTACTTTAGTGAATCTGTGCTACAACAACGCAGGCAGCATGTGCAATAATGTGTGAAATTTGTAAATTTCCCCTGGAAGTGCTGTCAGTGTATGATCTTTGGTTTTATGTCACTGACAACTCCTTGAAAATTCAACATGTATTCTAAATGTGTAAAATCCTGTCATATTGTCCCCTACCGTTAATTAATTTGTTGCATGCAGACTTGCTTAAGACTCAGCAGCCAGAAATAAATGTCAGCTAAATGTCATATTTGAAATTACTGTGGATAAATGGATCCAGCTGAAGAGTGTTGCAGTCAATGATTTCACTAATTAAATTGAAGAAGAAAAAAGATTTGCATGCTCTCATTTGATGGTAAACACGTGACCAATACATATTTTCCCCCCACATCATTATCGAGGCTTCTGACTCCTTAAAGACTGTAATCTTTCAAATAAGGCAGTAAACTTTCAAAAAGTTGTGACAATTTGGTGTCATTTTTCAGTAACTAATGGTCGTTACTCTAATTAGATGAAAGCAGCATCCCTGCACATCACTTGTCTTGTCTCGCTAAATGAAAGGAAATTATTTAAAGAAGAAAGCAAAGGACTCTGTCATATCTCCCTTAAAGAATTTTGAAGATGTCTCTACATGGCTGTCTTTGCCACTTTAAACTCCTAAAATAGCTCTGAAAGGTTATTTATGCCAGATTCATTGAAGCTATAAAGCAGTGCCCTGGTCTGAATCTCATTGTTAACCCAGCTAGAATTCAGTTCAGTGACAGTACAAAGACTCATAAATGTGATATATCTCAACCTTTTAATCTGTAATCATGCCATTTTATAGATATGCATTACAATAAAAAGATTCATAAAGCAGTCGGCTCTCTGTCTCCTTAACTGCATTACAACATCACATTTCACACTTTTGCCAATATCTCAGTCTTTTTTTATTTTTCGAAAATAGCCCCAATGCGGTACTTTTGCACTGCAAATAGAATTTTAATAATTAGTATTTTGATTTACATTTTAGAAAAACTTATAATTTTGCTTAAAACAACAAATTTAGCTTGTTTATAACATTAAAGCTTGTTTTCAGAGAATATACATTTCCGTTTAAAATTTTGGGGTCAATCCTGAAAAAAAGTGTCACATTCTCCTCAGAAACATTAAGTAGCACATCCGTTTCCACATTTATAATGATAATAAATGTTTCTTGAACAACAAATCATCATTAAAACGATTTCTGAAAGATTATGTGAGACTGAAGACTGGAGTGATGATGCTGAAAATTCAGCTTTGCATCACAGAAATAAATGAAATTTTTATATATTAAAGACAAGATTTCACAATATTACAGTTTTACTATATTTTTGATAAACGAAATGCATCCTTAATGAGCATAAGATACTTTTTTTAAAAGACACACAAAAAAACTAAAAAATAAATAAGGTTACTGCTTAGAGGAAATTTTGCCATTGGAGAAACTTAAAGATCTATTCTTACCCTGTATATTTTTAATCTTAAAATGATTTATGATTTATAGGGGTGTGATGAAACACTTATCCCACGAGAAGAGACACGAGACTGGGTTCACGAGAACGAGAGGAGACAAGATGAGATTTTAAAGAAATCCTCATTGATGAAATATGTAATTCAACTGAAAAACTAAAAATTCAAAAACAAATTTCCTCAGAAATTCTGTGTTGTGTATTTTCATTTTTCTGGTTATCAAATGAAGGCATAAAACATTATTTTCATCATTTATCTTTTAATTATTGAAAATTAAGAAAGTTTTATTTTTTGGCAAACAAAGGGGATTTACTATTAAAATTAAAATATGGAAGAAATGTTGTGTGATTAATTAAAATAAATAAATAATAATAATGTTTGTTTCATTTTAGTTGTAGTAGAAGTACTGTAGTAGTAGGCTATGTACCGTACGTTCTGAAAAATAGAACCTGACTTTTATTTTGACGGGTTGCCGCAAATACCATTACGGTTCTGTGTAAGTGAAATGACGCTAGTTTTACTCAAATCAAATGGTAAAATGCTTATGAAGTGCCTCTCAGAGCAGTTCTGGAGATGTTGTTCATGTGTTCAAGTCCTCATTTAGTGAGATGGCAGATGATGAAATCACCGCGAGCGTCAGCGCATTTCACTATATGTGTAGTAAATGTAACCGCGCGTCTGCGCCATTCATTATCAGAGACACGCAGAACTTGCAGGATTCATGTTTAAATCGACTTTTGCGGCTTTATATTTACAGATAACATACATATTGTGATTTGATTAAAGTGTAATGACCTACTTTTGATTGATTAATTCAAGGTTTGACAAATTTCGTGGCATTCCGCGTTAAACTGTGAATTCTGTTTTAATGACTGGATACAGACTACACTGCATAATTTTCTCGCTCCTCATGCGTCCACTTGCCTGATGTGAATATAAAATAACTTACATACCACCACTGGTGAAAGGGCAAGTGTAATGCAGATATATTTGAAAGGTCCGGGCGAGGATATCGTCATGTTCTTGCGAGACCTCGTCACACCCCTAATGATTTAATATTTATACTTAAAATTACATTTTGACATTGTAAAAAGAAAAAAAAACTGGATGCAAATGAATACTCTGCAAACAAAAATATATCCTGTGCAGTGCTGCTTATCAAGTAAATATATCTTGTTTTAAGGTTTATTTTTCACATGATGCATAACAAAAATTCAGATTTTTTTTAAGCAGTAGGAAGGGAATAATTTGTCTTTTTGTCACATGTGGAAACATGTATTCAACAGAGGCTGCCATGTTGCAGGTGTTCAGTTTCATACAGTGTATGTGTGATCATTTTATCTCTGTCTGTTCATGTGCATTGGTGCGTATATTTGTGTTTGTCCATGCGCAAGTGCATTTGTGTTTGTGTCTCTGCGTGTCTGAGTCTATCCCCCTGTGTTCAGAGCTGCACAGTCCATCTCCCTATGAGAAGTTTGTGCACTGAAGCTGTTTACAGATTCCTAGCAGACGGTGGTGTGATGTACAGCAATGAGGCGTCGCCGGGTAAAATTGATAAATGGATATGGGTGGGTGACCATAATGGCAACAGTAAGAAATTGGATACTTGGCATTTCCAGATTTAATTTACTGTAGGCCTAGTGTTAGAGTGGTATGCCACAACCCACTTTCTCGTGACAAGCACTTAATTATTTTCACCCATCCAAGTGTAGACCCTGTTTCAGCCATGGCTAGGAAAACAGCTGCCCACAATAGAGCTGGAGATTGCTGGGATAGATGAATATCACTGTTTTATTCAGACATCGAGAGAGGTGAAAAATATTCATGCTTCTGATGACTTCACTACCAAAATCTAAATCATTAATTATGAATTTTTAGTTTTTTCGAAGAATACAGCATGTCGTCTCAGACTCAGGATTTCATAGTATTGAATATGTAATACTGGGATGGAACAATCGAATTGTTCTCTGCTTGTGCTGCGGCTATTTTATGCATGATTCGTCCTTTCGGTCCCCTTGAGTCCAGCAGGACTCAGTGTTCAGCCTTCCTCCATTCTCTTTTCTCTCTATCCCCTTACTGGGAATTCATTGTCGTTCATTCCCTGGGGATTTCTAATCCTTGTGTGGGCAGCATGTGCTCTGAATTTCAGCTGAGATCTGCTCAAGGCCTCGGGTTACAGAGATGTCAGTCAGAGGTCAAGCCATTTCTGAAAATCGTTGGCGTCCACATTTCATTTCCAATCAGAGTGACCAGTGCATCAGTTCAGCAAAAGTCAGGTGCAGATGACTTCATCCTGTTTTACCGTACCACATGACAAAGTCAAATAACGGCTAGTAGTTAACTGGAGCCTGAAAGGTTTGAATGGGAGAATAAGTGTCCAAACAGCTGCTAAAAACATCACAATAATCTGCAAGTAATTCAATCAATTAACAAGTGATATTCTTCATGTTTGTTACACCTTTAACATAAAAGTCCATCTCCTGTTCATCAAAATCCATCAGCATACAGTATTTGATTAGGACTGTTTCGGACAGCTTTTACTTGTAAACGGTTCTTGATGTGTGCATATTTCTCTTCTGATTCAGACAAGAATACTTTTTCACTAGAGAAAGTAATATTATTGATAGATGACTTGCATTTTAGCTGGAAGCAACAGTTTGAAGTTAAAAACAAACATTTACATCTTGACTGGCCTGAGGGCAAGCACATTTTTAAGCAAAGTTTCATTTTTCGGTGAACTATTCCTTTAAAAATGTCTCGCGAAGACTTCTAATGATGCAGAAAATAAAATATTGTCTAACCCGATCATCTGATGTGAAAGAATAAAGACAAGTGTTACTATTCAACACTTAGGATGTGATAATACAATAGTACTATAGTTTTAAACTTGGGTAACTTTTAAAAACTTGAATGAATGTGAATATCAATTTGGATGCAACAATGTACCTTCTATGTTGTGGAAAAGTATATGGCCCCATCTGAATTTATGCATTCGTGCACTTTTTTTAACATTATATGAGGTCAGGTATCTTTTTTTTTTGGTTGTTTGTTTGTTTTATGTCGAATTTGCTATTATATTGATACAATCTTGTCATAAAATGGCCACAAAATGTTGGTGCTTCTTTCATTGCTTTTCAGTTTTCAAAAAGTTCTCAATTATGCAAAAGGTGTGAATGGGGCACTGAGTGTTATATAACTGTCTTTAATAAATGAATAAAGGATGTGGCATGATGCATCACTTTTATGTATTTAAAGGCTTTGTGTGAAGATCTGCCAACGTTCCGTGTAAAAATAGCCAAAAGGACAAAAAAAAACAGATGGATGAAAACACACTATTATCATTTTGATATATTGGGTGTTGATATTGACGTTGTTTAGATATTTTCTATAACATATCAAATTGGCATAGCCTACATTGCACAACATCCAGCGTAACGTATTAAACTGTGTATATGTATAAAGTAAAGTTATGTACAGTAGCCTACAGAAAGGCTAAAAAAGGATCTTTTAACGATCTGTTACATCTGTGATTTAAATCTGTTCTGTCAGTTAAATATGCTATTTACAGCTTGAACACACCCTGACATTGACATTACTGAATTCCCCTAAACTCTAAAAATGAGGTTAATTTAATCATTTAAAATGGGCTTCTCCTCCTTAAAATACTCTGGTTTAACACATAAATCATTTTTACTAATATAGTAAACTCACAAGCCGGAGGCCGAATTCCCACACATGCACATGTACAGCGGGGGTGTTTTATGAGACGGTGTCATAGAACTGATGTCTGATTTATGAAGAGCGTCTCTGTGAGGACAACAGTAGGCAGATCATTAGTGTTGGGTTACGACTTCATCTCTCTCACTTTTCTACAAATACTGATGATGGTTAACAACCAGCGTCTCTTTTTCTGTTCAAAAAATATCTAAAGATGCAGATTATTCACAATTATTATGGCTTTCTGGCTATTATATCTTTTTAGACCACTTTGTTTTGCCTCAAAATCATTTTTTTTTTTCTTTTTTTTTTTACATGAATAAAAGTGGAGATCTTTCAGAACAGAAATAAATCCCACAGCTGCACATTTGTATGTTTAGGAAGGAATTTTAGGCAGGTATTTTCCATATTTCCAGTTAGTACATATCATGAGGGCTTCGAAATGATAAAGATACATAAAGTGTTGCCTAAAACCAAATGATATATGACAGGTCAGCAGTTGGTAGCCGTGTTGTCAGCAAAGTTCTGCTTAAATGCACAGATTGAATTGCGCCCCACTGAATAGGTCTGTTACAGCCAAAATAAAGGCTTCATTTACTGCATGAAGATTTCACTCTATTGCATCTCTTCCAAGTGACTGTTCAGTTTTTTGTGCCATAATCTAATACCCCATTTGGATCAATCTTGCAAGGTCTTAATTAACTGTAAAAACCATAAATGAATAAGGACTCAAGTTGGATTGACCTTGCACTGAACCGGTTTTAGATGCTGAATCAGTCTTCTATTGAAAAACTGGCAAATGTAAAACTATTATATCAGGTCTGTCAGCTGATTAAAAATGATATGCTGATTATTTAATCAAATTAATCACATATGTTAATATTTGCTGATTAAAAAACCCAGATGAAGATATTTTAAGACGATACATTAAGCAACAGATGAGTAAAGCATTTAAAAGAAAGATACAAGTGATCAATATTTAGTTAGATTTATTTCCATATTGTCCTGCAGTCCACAGCAATACATTTTGCTGTGTATCATTTGAATGCTTATTTTTATTAACGATCCTAAATTGATGTTAAATATAATTCATAGTTTAAAAAGACTGAATGATAATAATAACAAAAAGATATCTCTTCGCTCATTGATTCTTTTTTTGCAGCATTAAGGTTTCCCAATAGTGTTCCGAGGACAGTAGCAGATGCTATTATTTGTTTTTCTTGACAGGAGATTTTTCAGGTCTATATTATTTTGCTCTTATGTTTTGGGAAAACAAGAACTTTGGACCCTTGATATTCAGCTCACTGTGATTCACAGCAAACATCCTCGCTACACAATAATCCTTGTGTCTCTGCATGCAGCAATATCCTGTGCAATATCATTACAAGACAGAGAGGGAAGTTGCTTAAGATTTCATTTTACTGCTGTGACATTTATTGGGAAGGCAAAGGATTTTGGCTTTAATATAGAATAGCTTTGCAACGCTGCAGCCCAGATTTCACTGTTTCCTTATGAAACGCCTCAAGGTCAGTAGAAACCAGCCCCTTTCTCAGCCATAGAAATGCAGTTCTCTCACCCTGGTCAAGAGTAGTCTTCAGTCTCATCTTATTTGTGGCGCGATGTAGATTTCAATCATGGAATAATCCATTTTCATTACTTATTAAAATTGATCCATGCAAACAAAAGGTTGGTGCGGAGATGTCGTCCTCTGGGAACAATTGTAGCTCTCAAGACTCATAAAATCAAAAGCTAGGGGTTATATGTGGAGGTTGATGTGTATTGGATTTTAAAGGACTCGGTTTTAATCATACATACTGACCATCCAGTTTACAAATGAGAAAATCAACCATTTGCCTAAATGTAAAAAAATATATATATATATTATTAACATTTTTTTTTTACTGGTACCATGTTTAATATTTGGAACGTTTTTCACATACAGCACAACACCTTTTCTGTTGGAGATGTGGATTTGTTTTGTGCACATATCTTGGTCGGGGTCATGGTCTGTATGTTGGTCCTGGAGATCTCAACTCATGTTGTGCTTCAGTGTGTCGACTGTCTCGTCCTTCATGAGACTCCACTGTGCCTTATACTTGCTGTATGCATTCTGGATGCATATAACAAATTAATGGAAGTCACCAGGAGAATGCATACCATAGATAATTAGGGGAAAGCAGTTTTATATCTAGTGGCCACATTAGTGTAAATAAAAATGGGGTATTTTTTTGGAAAAAGAAACCAGAGTAAGGATATGGCCTATAACCCTACAGCTGTTGTCTGTAAACAAATTTGAATGTAAATCATGCACAACCTGGTAAATAAAATATTGCAGTGTAGTGAACCTGAGGTCATGGAGAGGGCTGAAAGTTATAAAACAGTGTTGGTGAAAACTAAGTTGAATCTGAGACAGATTCAGTGTCATGAAGGTTACAATAAACTTTCAGCTTTGCCTGCCTGTTAAGGATTCGAAAACCACTGGTTTGTCAAAGTTTTTATACTGGCATGTAGGGCTGTGCTATTAATCGAAAAATGGTTTGATTTCGATTTTGGTCTCCAACGATTATGAAAACACAATTATCGATTATTGCACCCCATACCGCACCCATTTGCAGCGCTTCGCATTTGCAAAATAGGACGTGCTTGATTTCTCGAAGTATATTTATTCATGTTTTTAAAAGCGTGAAAGAGAACTTGCGCTGCTCCTCAGGAAGAGATATGGGCTCAGAGTCTCTACAGTGTAGATGTCATAGCCACCTTATTTACAGGAAATACATATTTGACTATCACTATCTTTAAATAAATCACTCATATAACGTTTTGGTCATATGGCCCCCCTCATAATCATGTTAAATACTCGTGATTACGATATTGACTAAAATAATTGTGATTAGGATTTTTGCCATAATCGAGCAGCCCTACTGGCATCCCCATAAAAAGTAGTTCACCATGAAAATGTAAATTTTACTCCAAATTTGTATGAATTTTTTTTGTGGAGCACAAAAAAGCAGTTTGGCAGAATGTCCAAGATGCTTTTTTTCACGCAATGGAGAGAAATGCTGTCAATCTTGTAAATATTACAAAAAAAATTGACTTATTGTATGGTACTTGTATTCTAACTTCCAAGTGTTCTGAAGCCAAATGATCCCTTAATGTGAGGAACGGATTGAAAATTTGTGAAATAATGGCAAGGAAACTCATCTTATTCTTGAGCTGTCTTCACAGTACTTTTAGTAAATCAAAAACAGTCTAGGTCAATTTATGAACAAATGTCTCTTATGGGTCTTTTTAATTAATTGTTAAAACATTTGAATCAGTATGATGGATCCTTTAGTAAATAAATATCACGTTATAATCACTTTAAGTTACCAAATAAGTTATTTAAATACTTTTGGTCAAAAGTTTGGAATAATTACATTTTAAAAACTGTTGTAAGTGAAATATTATTACAATTTAAAACATAAAATCGTCTTTTAAAATGTATATTAAAATATACATTAACAAGCTGAATTTTCATCAGCCATTACTCCAGTCTTCACATGATCTTTCAGAAATCATTCTAATATGTTGATTTGATGCCCAAAAGGCATTTCCAAATTTGATCAATGTTGAAAATGTTGAGCTCTCTGTTACTTTCTTTTTTCAGGATTCTTTGATCAATATAAAGAACAGCTTTTATTTGAAATAGAAATCTTTTATAATATTATTGATGTCTTTACTGTCACTTTTGATCAGTTGAATGCATCCTTGCTGAATATATTGAAATATGTATTAAATTCTAAAAAAAAAAAAGATCCTTACTGATGCGAAACCTTTGAATGCATATGTATCAAATTGAGAGTTTGAGATTCAAAATCAAATCAGGAAATTTGATTCTCACCCCTTATTATTATAAATGTCCAGTCAATTTGTATTAAAGTACACATTAGCTTGAAGTGGGCAGAAAGACAGTACCAATGTCAAGACAAACTCCCAGCGCTCAGGTCTAGGGGGTGTGTAAGTTAGTTAAGAAGTCGGTGGCTGACAGCACGAGGTGAAGGAAGGTGGGACATGAATGTTAATCAAGCTAATGAAGTTCAGGAGAGAGTGCAGGCTCATGCAGAGAGAGCCAGATATCACACACGCACACACACACACACACACACACACACACACAGCATAGCATCTAACAACAGACGGCTGTGCCACCAGGGGGCCCACTGGTACACAACAGGAGTAAACAAGTAAACAGCTTACAATAAATGAGTCTCTTCACACATCTCCAAAATGTCCGGGTTAGTCAAGGACAACAGCTTCGATGAAAAGAGTGCATATATTCAAAAGTAGGCTATTTGTAAATAAACGTGCGAGTGTGTGTGTGTGTGTCACTGCGGGACGATAATTGGATGTAGAGTCGACAGCGTGTTCATCAGACGGCAGAAGGACACTTGACTGGAAATGGGCTGGATTTGGGCAGGAAATGGGCAGACACAAATTGCAAACTACATTCTTAACAACCATATCCATCAGGTCATCCATCCTTACAGCCATCTAACCGTTCCTCTGTCCAATCAATCATGAAATCTATCACCCCATCACTCACTAAATCCCTCCATCTCACTGCGATTTGCTCATTTTCCCTCCCTCTCATGCAGTTCATTCATTCGCCTGCTTCTTGACGGTGGCAGCTAGAGGTGTTTACTCCTCCTGTGACTGCCAGGTATAAATATTGATGTGTGGATGGTCCGATTAAATGTCACGGTCCGTTCAGATAGGGAGAGAAAGAGAGAAAGACATTGTTGTGATCCTTTATGCACTTTAGAGTGCCATAAACGATCAACTTGAAGTGTCCGTTCCAGACACTCGCCTGAAGATTTTTCAGACAGACATCCATTACACTTCATATTAACAAAGAAACTCATGGAAGTATTGAAAGGATAGTTCACCCAAAAATCTAAATTCTGTCATTAATTACTCACACTCAAGTTGTTCCACACCCGTAAGAACGTCCTTCATCTTCGAAACACAAATGAAGGTATTTTTGATGTAATCCGTGAGCTTTCTGACCCAGCATAGACAGCAATGCAACTGATATGTTCAAGGTCCAGAAAGGTGGTAAAGACATTTTTAAAATAGTCCATGTGACCTCAGTGGTTCAACTGTAATTTTAAGAAGCTCCGAGAATATGCAAAGATAGAAGAAAACTCTCGCATTCATGAGAGTACCACAACGCATGCATAAACACGTTGAAAACTGACATGGAAGAGAAGAAATTGTTGAATTGTTTAAAGAAATTTTTGTTTCCTTTGCGCACAAAAAGTATTCTTGTACTTTCATAAAATTACAGCTGAACCACTGAAGTCGCATGGACTATTTTAATGATGTCCTAATTACCTTTCTGGGTCTTAAACGTGTTAGTTGCGTTGCTGTCTATTCAGGGTCAGAAAGCTCTCGGATTTCATCAAAAATATCTTAATTTGTGTTCAGAAGATAAACAAAGGGTTTATGGGTTTAGAACGACTTGAGGGTGAGGAATTAATGACATAATTAACATTTTTCGGTGAACTATCCCTTTTAAGTATTTTCTTTATTTTCCATTATAACATTTATTTATTTATTTATTTATTCTTATTATTAATTTAAAATGTGTTTAAAATCTGTCTGGGAAGGTATATACACTGCTGTATATTTTGGAGTCAGTAAAAAAAATTTCGGAAAAGGAATTTATACTTTTATTTTAAATTGATCAAAAGTGACAGTAAAGACTTAATCAAATAAATGTTATATTGGTGAACATAAAATACCTTATAAATCGTAAAAGCCTTTCAAAAAGCATTTTAGAAAAAAAAATTACTGACCCCAATATATTGAATGGGAGTATAAGTGCTTCAAAAAAAAATAAAAGATTCACATTTATGCTTTGATTTAAATTGTGATTTAAATGTATTAGTGAAAACACATTTTTGTGAGTCCCAAGTCAAAATATTTTTCTTTGTTAAAAAGCATAAATATTGAAAATAGAGTATAGTTTTGAACCTGCAACATTAACATCAACTTTTTATATATTATTTTATATATTATTATATATTTCTATATTATTACTAACTTTTCGATTCATATTCCTGCAGCCAGGAAACAAACACTTCTGAGTTTTAAAGCTATTTAAAAGACACAGATACACACTTATACACCCACTTGCTGTCTGGCAAATAAATCTTAACATGCATACGGACACATACCTGAAGTCTTTTATCATTCTTATTAACACTTCTTGCCTTGGTTCCTGATAAAAGCTGTTTTCTTGCTACATCTTTGCTAATATAGACAGTTGAAACTGAGCATCCCATATGGCCTTTCAAGGTGAATTTAACTCATCTCTAATGCACCAATTGGCTTCCTTACCATTATTTATAGCAATACACTAACGTCTTCCTGATTTAGTTGTTGCTGGAGTCTAACAAGGTTAGACAGGCATATGAATCAGTTGTGTGAAAATGATGGGAGATTTTCACAGTGCATTAAGTCTTATGAAGAGGACTAATATTAGGAAAGCACATATATTAGGTCACCACAGCTCACACATACAGTACTGTACAGTGTGCAAGTGAAGAAGTTGACAGCTGCGTACTGTACCGTTAGATTTAGCCTCATTATTGGTCTCAGTGGTTGGACACATGATAACTCGCTGCCCTCCAACTGCTAAACAACAGTCCAGTGTATTAATCTCTAGAAAGTAAGTTATATAGTGATAAAGTATCAGTATTGGTCACACTTTGTTTACTTGCAGGGACTAACTGGACCATGCTAACCATCCGAACCTTGACCCCCTTGGCTGCTATTTGAGCGTAAACCGTGCTTCTCTGTCTCTGTCAAATAAGTAACATCTCATCCTGCCGGTGACTGTGGCCATGTTTATGACATATTGATTTGGTTTTGTGGAAAGCTGCACTGTGGTAAACAAAGAGCTCTTGCATTAGATGTGACAGGAACTCTGCTCGCTTTTGTTATTCTCTGACTCTTCAGATGTCTGTTGTATAACTTTATATATATACAGCTGCACTCAAGCATCAGCGAAGGAGTATCTTAATGCATATCAATTGCATGAGCCATAAAAGAACACAACAAGAGGGTATTTTGTTTCATACAATGGTAAGCTGCTTCCAGTGTTCGGACGTTACCTTTAAAAGTAAAAAAAAAAAGTCATCTATATATAAAGATTATAAACTTAGACAAAAATAGAAATGTTGCAAATAACAAGAAAGTTGAAATTTTAGTTTATTGACTAAAGTTACTGAAAAATAAACACATAGAAAACTATAATTAAAATTGCAGATGGAACTAACAAAATCACTAAAACTAACTAAAATGAAAATAAAAACTTAGTATATAAATATAGATGTAAATTATAATACATGCTATAACATTATACTAATACTAAACACTGGTTTTGCATTACATCTGCATTGAACATTTGCGAATACATTTTTCTAATATAGCAAATAACATACTATCTCTTTTGTATGACATTATTACTTTGTCAGATTACTATTTTTATGATTTATGTTCTAAACAAAAGCTATGTTGAGAAAGTGCAAAATGACACCAAATATTCAAACATTTGTACATTTTTCTGTAAAGAGCACCACTGTACACACTGTAAAATAAATTCTGTAAAATGTATGATAAAAACTGGCAGCTGTGGATGCCAGAATTTTACCGTAAAAAATATGGTAACAAAATTTCAGGTTTTACAGATTGAACCTAAATTTACATTATGCAGTATTTAATACTGATATATCATATATGATAATATACCAACTTACTGAAGTGCTGAAATCTGCTTGTAATACTCTGATAACCACCAAAAGCAGGTGGTGATGAGAAAGTCACATGATGAACCGTTTTCTACAAGCCAAGAAGGAAAAACACTGGCATATATAGGAGGTGCACATGTGTCATTCACACAAACAATAAACACAATCATGGTAACACATGAACCTGAAATAATGCAATAAACATTTATTTAACATTAGATGTAATATACAACCTTAATGAACACAACTGGTAAGAAAAAAGCTAGTTATTTCAACAACAACAACAAAAAAAACATAAGATGTGAAATCTAATGGAATTCTGGTAATGTCAATTAATGTTTTTTCACTGTAAATTATACATTCTTTTTCACTTTCAAAAACTGTCCAATACAGTTTTTCACTGTATATAGTTAGGGGAATTTACCTTTAACCAAGTACTGTTAAAATCACAGTCTCCAAAAAGTCATTTGTTTGCATTACACATAGCGTGTTACAATGGCCCTCAGCGCACTTTTCAGTTCCTTTTATCAAAATAGAACTTAGGTAAGGACATGTGTGTTCTAGAGTGTTCTAGAAGATCAGACGGTGCTGGGACCAGTAAGAGTCCCTCGTTCCGTGTTCCCGGGATTTGAGTTATTCATAAGCTGTGAAGTCATCGGGAGCGAGGCTGTCTGCAGTGCTCCATTACTGCCAGCTCCCACCGTGCAGCAGCGTCGCTCTCCTGCTTCGCCTCATGTCATTTAAGTCGGCCGTCTCTGACGAGACTCTGATCTAATAGACCTGAGTGATCTGCTGGTAGCAGCAGGAGGGAGGTGCACAGCGGCAGAGACATTAGCTGTTTACAGGGATCGTCTATTATCTTTCACACAATCTCTCCTGCCTTTGCCTTTTCTTCCTGTCTCACCTCCTCCCACTCAAGTGAGAGATCTTGCAGACACATAGAGCGTGAGAGAATTGCTTGCAGTTGGGTCAACGCGCAAGGATGTGCATCCGTGCGAGTGCATATCTTTTCATCTTATCTTTCATTTTGTGCTGCTTGATATTCATTTTTTTAACTTTACAATAGAACTTTTAAACCTCTGAATTGTAGCAGGTTCATTGGTAAGTGCTCAGAACTGAGAAATAATCATCTGTGCCACTTCTTACTTAAGTTAAATGAGATGTCTGCAATCAACAGACATCCCAAACATCTATTAAACAGGGCTTTAGAAATATGACTTTTCAGAGAATTAATCATTGGGGAGTCTTAATACAATTTACATTTAAAAAAGAAAAAACTCATTTAAATTAATTAATGCACAAACCTATTTGGATCACTTTTTGTTGCACATTATTTGCATTTTCATAAACCACACCACTGGCACAACTTACCCCGACCCACATCATTTTTGGAAAAATGGTTCATTTAATAATTCATGATGGATTTTTTGCCAAATAATTGACATGGGTTTATGCATGGGTGATTCACTTTATTTTTAGACTTTTTATCTGCAGTAGGGAAAATGTATTTTGACATGCAAAAAACGGCATTAAAATTATTCTTATGTGCATATCTCAATTATAGGCATGAATAGGTTTGGTTAAATGACAAATTATGCACAGTTTGCTAGATTAAAGGGCCAACAGTATGTGGTGATCCTTACACTAGTATACACTAACTTACAAAAGCACACAGTATTGCCGCCAGATTAAGTATAATGCATTATGACACAAATTGTGCTGGATGAAACAGGCTCACCAGCAGGATTCTATGAATTTATGAATAAAAGAGAAGAAACACCAGGAATATTTTGCAAATTCTCTTTGAAATTCATACTCTCAGTTATCTATGGGAAATTACAACCTAGAGTATACAGCGTCCTCATTACAGGGAACTTCCACATCAGATTGACTGTAGGTTTATGCACCAGTGCAATGAAGTGTATTGTTTTCCAGAACTTTGTGAAGACTTTGTGAAGTTTTTGTCTTGTTATATATCCATACACTAAACAAATAATATTAGCATTCATTATACAGTGCATTAAAATCTTGGGAAATATATGATGGCTTTTGATGAATCAGTCAAAAAGTTAGCAACCCATTTTACTTCTGTAACATCATGAATTTCCAAGTTCAACAGAATATCAAACAGGGCTTGATTTTAGCCATGAGGAATTGATTGATTTTTAGTAATGTTTTCAATAAACTGACTAATGTTACTAACTATTAATTGTTGCAAATAAACAGCAAATCAGGGAATGTTTTGTGCTGGAAACATGCATTATTGCATGTTTATTTTTTGGTCATGTGAATAAATTTGTGACAGATTTCAACGTGTTAAAGTATATGTTTTTTCAACATCCACAACATTTCCATTAAACAAAAGTTTTTTTTTGTTTTTTTTTATAGTGGAAAAGTTCTTCAGATTGTTAAAACATTCTCCCCGCTTAGAAAAAATGGTTGTTTTCAGTTTTGATTTAAAGTCCGAACAGATTACAGTAGAGAAAGCCTCTCTCAGAAAAACAGGCATCTCCCCAACCTCTTCTCTTGGCCTGTAAATAACCTGTTCTAGCTCTCAAACCCGTGTCACAGCAGTGCCTGCAATGAATCCATCAACCCAAAGTGTCATGGCTTTGGCATCTAATCGATGCTAGTCTCTGCCCTTCCATAGGTCAATGTCAAAGCATTGAGACGTCTCTGCCAGAGCTGCAGAGCCTCTGATTCAGTATGACTCAGGCCATCTTCCAGTTTCGTTCCCTATTAAGAAGACATACACTTCGGACTTTAGATTTTTTCCACGGTGAATACTTAACGATTATGTTTCTGAATATCTTTGGACACACACTTCTGTTCATACACAATAACCTTTGATGTCAAGATGATGTTTGTCAGGCTGCTGGGAGACCATCTGGAGCTGCTGCAAGCAGTGGCACATAAACATTAGCAGTCGACCACAGGAGTCAACCTCCCTCCGTCCACCCGCCCTTTCTCTTCACTCCGTCTGTGTAAGAGGTGGAAAACACCAGCAAGGACACTACTTCACTGAGCCATATGCTTCTTTATTTCAGCACATTAGGGCAGACTGAGGCTTGCAGTATAACTTCTCATTGGTTGCGTTTTGAATGTAAGCAGCTCAGTGAAATTTCCTGAACCCAGAAGTTCACTTTCATGGTACACTGGTTGTAAAAATGTAAAAGACTGAAATGTCATCCTAACGTTCCCTCTCTTTCTTTTCTCTCAGGTTCAAAGGTCATATTCTCCCAAGTACAGGCCATAAGAAAGGTAAGCCTATTTGTCTGAATGATCAGAAGGTTTTACAGAAGTTCTTCACTGCGTGTGTTATGGCTGCTGGAATTACTGTGCACTGGCGTCACTTGGTGGCTGCCGTTGGAGAGACAAGACTTTATTTTAAAAAAACATTAAATAGTTATTTTGTGTGTTGACATATAAAAAATTTTTTTTTAGCCCTGTGGACTTTTTAAAATACACTTTTCAAAATCTCATTTAATTATTTTATTTAGAATGATTTGCTTATTTAATTTGTCTGCTAACAATATCTAGCAGAGAATACTGGATCAGTCATATAAATTCCCACCACATATCAAATTGTGTTTTTTATTTGACAAAACGTTGTGTTGAAATGATATTCTTAACTTTGGAATAAAATAGGTAATTGTTATGTAACACTAAATGGGTAATTTCATCATCTAGTATTTATGTATCTTAAACACACAAATAATTGTAATTTTTATTATACACACTATTTGGAAACAATTAAATGCTTTATCATTGTTTCTCACATTGTTTAGATTATCAGTTTTAGAATAATATTTATGTAAGAATATAATTTTATGATGGCTTTTTATAGTTTAAAAATGAAGGTGTGGGCAAAACAAAACTCTGTTTGAAAAGAGTGAATGAATGATTAAATTCAATTTGCTTTGAATAAAAATCAGCCCGTTACATAAATACCCCTGTGAAAAAGTAGTAAACTTTAGCATATTTTTAAGAAGAGTACTTATTACATGAGTAAATTAATACTTTAAAAGAATATATTTAGGTACAAATTTAATGTTATGTTTTTGAACACTTAATACTGATAAATGAAAATACAGGTAACATTTATTATATGCAGTAAGATAAACTTTAGAGTTCTTTAGAGCATTTATTTTTCTTTAAACCATGAAAAATACTTTTTTTAAAAACATATTGATTTAAATTGTTCTTTAATGTTAAACTTTTACTTTGCCATTACAAAATTTACTTTTTAAAAGTTTTTTTAATACACTATAGGATTTTAAGTAAACTACACTCTAAAAAATGCTAGGTTAAAAACAATCCAACTTGGCTGTGGTAAGGCATGACATTCTCGACCAGGCGCCGAGTGCTGCAAATCACAACACATTTCCTATTTCAGAAGGTGGGCTTCTGTTTGATACAGAAACTATTCAAGCCGTTCATGCCAGACTCGGAGAGAGGTGCTGGAATAATGTAAAATATGTGAAAAAGAATCTGTTTTTGAACAGCCTAGTATGAGAGCCTGTTCTAGTACACCCCCAAAACTAAATCAAGACTTTGTAAAAGAGCATAATAGGACCCCTTTAAATTCAGTATGATATCGAATAAAATCAGTGAATGTAATGCAAGCGAAAGGCATTTCCTCCATGCGAAACGACCACTGCTGACACTTCTGACTGACATCTCGTCCTTATGTTGTAAGCACAGTAAAGACTTTATAAATGAAATAAAATGTATATAAACCTTGATTTCACTGAAGAAATCGGCAGAGGTGGTGCTGAAAACCGCTTTCTCCTGTAGTGGACACAAAAAGCTGGCGATCTGACTGTTACTCAGCAGCTGGGTTGTTTTGCTGGAGAAGTGCTCTACCCAGCATTTGATTAGAAAAAGACCCAGCTTTTTTTTTATTGGCAGCAGCTTAGTTACAGAAAAACTACCCAGCACCTGGGTAAATAAATATCAGAAATAACACAATAAAATGACCCATTGAGTTAAAAACATTAGCCCAGCATTTTTTACGAGTGCACATTGAATACAATTGAGCACACTTTCTTTTCACAAGGGTGTGCCTCAATTTGAAGAAACACTGTTATTGTTGCTGACAGTACTTTTATTCTCTAAATTACAGGAACCGTGTCCTTATTGTCCTGACAGTTACAGACAGTCTGATCCAGCAGAAGACAACCTTCCTAGATCTGCACAACCGGTGCAGCTTCCAGTCTTCCCATGGGTCCAGCGTTCCTCTCTAATCAACCCCAAAGACATCTCTGCTGCCCATGTCACAAAGAGCCACCGTAAACTCCTCCTTAAGAGCGGTCTGCTTGTCCAGCAGCTCAACGCTGACCCTCCCGGCCAGATCAAGGAGAGCCCAGAGCAACTGACTCAGGTGCAGCTGTCCCGTCAGAGGCTGATGAGGGAGGTCTGTGCCAAATACACAAGCGGATCCACCAAACAGACTATAACCCGCATGCATGTGTCCCGTATCTTTGTGGAGGACAAGCACAAACTCCTCTACTGTGAGGTGCCCAAGGCGGGCTGCTCCAACTGGAAGAGGGTGCTCATGGTGCTTCAAGGTCTCGCTTCTTCCACTGGAGAGATCCAACATGACGAGGTGCATTATGGGAATCATCTCAAGCGACTTGACTCGTTCGATCAAAATGGCATCATTCGTCGTCTGAAGACCTACACCAAAGTCCTCTTCCTGAGGGAACCTTTCGAAAGGCTAGTGTCTGCTTTTCGGGACAAGTTCGAAAGCCCAAACTCATACTACCACCCCGTTTTCGGGAAGCCCATCATATCGAAATACCGCAGCAATGCGACGCAGTACGCCTTGCGCACGGGAGCAGGCGTGACCTTCAAGGAATTCATCCAGTATCTGTTAGATGTGCATCGACCGGTCGGCATGGACATCCACTGGGAGCCCGTGGGACATCTTTGCAGCCCCTGCCTGCTGGACTATGATTTCATTGGGAAATTTGAGACTCTGGAGGAAGAAGCCAATTTCCTTTTGAGAAGTATCGGAGCTCCTAGCAATTTAACATTCCCTAGTTTTAAAGACAGGAACCCTAATGCAGAAAGGACATCTTTGGATATCACAAGGAGATATTTTGCTCAACTTAATGTGACGGAGAGACAAAGGGCGTATGACTTTTACTACATGGACTATCTGATGTTCAACTACTCCAAACCGTTTAAAGATTTATACTGAGCCATTCACAGTAGTCTAATGAACCTTCGGTTGGCCCGATGTTCACATTTAGTCCTAGTGAGGTTATTTTATTACTGTCAAATGTCATTGTTTGTTTGATAGCAAATCTCAATGTGAAATATTACTCGCGTTCTGTACTTATCGCTGCAGGCTGGTCCTTGCGTTTATCTTAATATTTACAAAACATATTCAATTCTATTCAGTAAGAAACCTCTTAATGGGATAATCTGCCCCAAAAAATTAGAATTGGACATAATTTACACACTCTTCACATAATTTTAAACGAGTGTGAACAAATGACATTATTTTGAAGAATGGCTCAGCTGTTTTTGGTAAAAACAATGGTGGACAAAATGTCTGAATTTTCATTTTTGGGCAAACTGTCCCTTTGTTGTGTGTGATTTTGTTCAGACTGTCTCAAACTGTCTTGAATGAATAGACTACTAAGAGTGTATTAAAAGTTAAGATGTTATTTATAGTAGTGTTGAAGGAAAGTGTCCAGCTATGAGTATCACTGCTCGATATAACATTGCGAAAAATTTTCAACAACGAGACAGACCGTCGCTGGATTTAGTGTGGTACGTCTGGTAATGGTAAAATCAGGTTTTTAGTGAATGTATAAAAACGATTTGTCTACAATGTGTCATGTATTAGAGCATGACCTGCTACACCTTTTCCTTTCACATTTCTCATATTATGACGTTTTCTGTACATTAATAAATGTCAGCACAATATTTTAATGTTAGTTAGATGACATCTCTGCGCGATTACCTTCTTTATTGTCAAAATGACGTATCAAAATTCCAGTCATGTCTAGGCCTCAGTCACTAGTAGAGGTGTACAGTAAACTCATCACAATCTTTCACCCCTTTTTCGAAGGTTAGTAACCATTGTTTACATTGTTATCCAACTTAATTTTTGCATTGCGGAAGTAAACTCTTTCCTGTGAATCTGCAGGACTTTTGATTCAATAGCCGCTTATGATAAGCAACCAGAAGAATAACAAAGCTTTGCACATTCATGTTAAAAATGACTCATAAAGTGGAAGTAATGTATCACATTACTACAGACATCTCAGGAATGCTTACTTTTCCTTACATTTCCAAATATAGCATCAAGATATATGTACAATTAAGATCATAAAATTATTTATATATATGTAATATGTATTAGAGCCCTAGTTACACACACACACACACACACACACATATATATATATTATATATATATATATATATATATATATAATTTTTTTGTTACTTCATCCCAGTTTTGGAAACAAAAGCAGGTGTCTAATACCGCCTTAAAGCAGTCAAAACTGGTGTTGATCTTTACATCTTGTCCTCCCACTCCAATAAGTCCTCTGCCGCCTGGAGCAACTGCGGCTTTTTTAGCTCCACCCCCTCGTTACCCCCTCCTTATCTCACAGGGCCTGGGGCTTTGACATCCTGTTCTCTCACACAATCTACAGACTCAAAGGGCACATCAAATCAGCTACCATTTGTCACGTGGAAGACAGAACAAAGAAAATCCTCATTTTTCATTCTTCAGCACCAAAATCATATTTAAAAGGAAGGGGGGGTGAGAGAAAAATTATAGCTTTCCGTGTGATTGGGTTTTGGAATGAAAGGAGCTCGAGGCAAGAGAATGAGATCTGAAAGTAACTTTTACAAATTAAGTTATTACAAAAAGACTCTGGAAAATCTAATTACCAAAAGAAGTGTAGACAAAATGCAAACAGCATCAAAAATGTGGAAAGTTGTTGCAGGTGAGAAGGTGAGATGTTTGACGTAGCAGTTCACGTCCAGCAGATGGCGCTGTGGTCTAACGAGGAACACGGGCATCATCTGAAAACAACCTCCAAAAGAGAATATGTAGATTTATTTATGCGTTTATGAATGTTGCACAGGTATTACAGCGGTCTCTCTCGGCAACACAGTAGCTCAAGCCTTAAAACCTGTAATAATTCATCATACTAGAAATACATATAGCCTACATAAGAAATGAGCGGCTACATAGGCTAATTTAAATAATATCACACTATAATTTAAATACTATTAGTGGTTATGAATTAACAATGTTAATATTAATGTTAATAAAGTCCTACAGACCACTGAGACGAAATGAGTTCGTGTGAATTGTGAAAGTTTTAGATTTAGCTGCTATATGATGACCAGGACGCATTTGTTTTTCTGTCTTCAGGCTGTTTTGTTTGACTCGCTTGAATATAAGCTAAGCTAAACTGTAAGACCAGGGGTAGTAAGTGTTACTTAGATATATAGTTTGTCGGCATGATGCACATCATTGGGATAACCATTACTCCCCTCATCTCTCTGTAAATTAAGGAAATGAAGTGCAGGCGCTCGAGGCAACATTCTAAGCTATTTAAATCTTTAAATTTACATCTTCCTCCAGCGTCAAGTAATTGAACTAACTCCGGGCTTGTTTCTTTAATTGAACAAAAATATCTTGTCTTCCTGCTGCTCGTGTGATGTGGGAAACTAATTTCAGCCAAAGGCGAGAAAAATCCGCTCGTTAAGTCCAAATAATTTCGCAACATATTCCTGTATACAAACAGATTTGCTTTGCTGTGTTTTCACTTGAGAATGTGGGCTATTATGTCGAAGGTGATAACATTAGCTCTGTGCCAAAAGATTACTGGAGGTAGGCTAATTGGAAATAAATTTTAAAATTCAAATTTGTGACAAGAAAATGAAAGGGTTCTGTCTTTCCCTTTTGCATAACTGAAAACGGAATTGAAATGTAGCCTATTGCTATATAGCTAGGCCTATTTATTTATTTATGGAAATCTTAATTCAGAATTTTTCTCTGTTCGTATGTTGTTTGAATAAATAAAATTACAACTGCGTTTTAAAAGCGTTAAGGACAGGTCATAATATGTGTTTTTGTAATGTTTCATTTAAATGTACAAATCACGTTAATACACCCAAAGCGTCGTTTGTATTTGGAATTGGCTAATAATTTTCGTCTCAAACATTCGTATGAGTCTGACTTTATACTGACGTTTGAGAGCATCCTTTAAATATTTTCAGAATGTTACTAAACGTTCTAGTTTTCAGTTGGCGTCTTCGTGCTACGCTACCTAAGGAAACATTTTGGAAATGTTGAAAAAACGTTTTTTATTCGCTGCGTTTAGTTTGGTCACTGGTTGGCGCCAGATGTCAAGGTACAGAACATTTTAAGGAGAATTGTAACAATATTACAGTGGTCGAAAACATTCAAGTATCCTTTTTGTACAAATGTTTCAGCACAATGAGACT
This sequence comes from Carassius auratus, assembly GCF_003368295.1. Lineage (NCBI taxonomy): Eukaryota > Metazoa > Chordata > Actinopteri > Cypriniformes > Cyprinidae > Carassius > Carassius auratus. The sequence continues at coordinate 11,839,020 of NC_039267.1, read as the reverse complement.
GTCTTCTACCTGAGAGCTGTGTGCCATCAAGCCAGACATCTCTATCTAGCCGCGCGCAAAAATTGAAATGGCGCGTTTGGCTCGAGGCGGTTGAGTGGGCGCCTTTTACAGAGGCACAATGCATATCGATATATGTCATTTAGTTTTCATGGCCAGCAGAACATTATTAGAGCGATGAGAGAAACATAAGACACCAAATTAAGAAGATGCATAATTTTAAGCCTGTAAGAAATCAACATTAATAAAAAAAATGCAGAATTCATGAATCAAAATACAGTGTATGTAATGCCGTTTAAAACAAAATATTGTTTCTCTTTTGCTCGCTGAAGGTTAGTCAAAGATATGCACACAGGTAACCTAGTAAACCGTTATCATGGCGCATGCACATACTATCTTTGTTCTGACGCGGCAATAAATGACGATTAATAAGAGTAAAACACATATATACGCATACTTCCAATTTTGAATAGCAAGATCAAATGTTGTTCTAGTTACTCGCCCCAGCTCAGGCAGGGTTGAGCTAATTGTAGCCTAATCCTGCCCCGGGGCGTTTGGAGAGCCTTGAGCAAGAATTCTTGTTCAGCTGTCCTCTGTTATTCGGGCTGGAACGCTGTGCCTTCAACGCACTCTCACGCTTCAACAAAAAGGGAGCAAGAAAGAAAAAAAGCCAGGCTAAGACACGCCACGATCGATGTTTTAAAGAGGGCTGAAGATACATTTACAGCTATGTCTTCCAAGGTAAGGACGCAGCCTTGACTGACTCCCCTGTGTAGCTTTTGTGGAAAGTGTCTATAGCAGTCTATGGTCTGTGTTTTAAGCGCGTTTTTAAAGCCACAGCGACCTATAAATAGCGCTGCGTTTACACCGGAGATAGATTTCGCTGGATTCTGAACGGAATTGTCGCCGGATTCTGTACGAGGAGCTCTTGGAGTGCCGAGAAAATATTACGAAAAAAGTTCTTTCTAAAGGACGAGCGACCTTCACCAGAGACAGTCTGCTAGAATCCTCCTCAGGTCGCGTCGGACATCCTAAAATGTTTGAAACGGTACGGTGGATTCTGTCAAATTCTCGAATGTTTCTCTGGCGCATCTTTGCGTTCGTTCTCGGTGTGTCGTGCTTTTGCAGTTTTAGATCAGGGAGGGCTGATTTGAGGATACAATGAGAGGTCAGAGCACTACTGTATGCCCAATGCGCACAGGAAGTGCGGTACACAGAGTTGTAGGGCTATTTTACGCACTCCGGGGACCTGGCGCAGTTTTTGACATCATAAACTATAATTCTTGACTTTGATGATAACTCATTTTTCACTCACACTCTTAAAGTTTGCTTCCGATTTAATGTGTGCAAGCTATACATGAAGAGTTCAGATGCACAAGCCTCTTTAAATGCCGTCTGATTTTTTTTTATTTTTTATCAGGGTGCTATATTCATGTTCAGTTATTTCACTTTAATGACTAAACCTAAACATAGGAACTTGATAAAAATAAAAATTTTAGATGTCATTTTGTCAAAAATATAGCCTATATATGGGTATATATTTTACGAACAATAAGTAGGCTAGGAAAATTTAGAGACGGACATCACTAAAACTAATGATAATTTGCAGTTACTAACTGAGTGAGATGTTGATTCATACCGCTTTGACGGATTCAGGGTTCATTCAGAGAAGACTCTGTCAGACTGATTGTAAGTTATGATTCTTTTTGAGTGATTCATTAAGAGAGTCATAAGAGTCGATTGTTCGATGTGGGACTATACTGGTTCAGCTGAATGGTTGCTTTTCGGATTTTACAAGAAATTTAGGCTATGATCCACTGATATTATTTTAATTTCATATATATATATATATATATATATATATATATATATATATATATATATATATATATATATATATAAAATTTTAACTTCACTATAGCTGACCAATTTCATTTTTGAGATTTATTTTTAAATCTAAGACTAAACACATGATACATCATCCTACACAGTATTATGTGAGTCTGATGTACTCCATGGGCACACATTGCTCCAGGCATAGTGCCTCTGGAAATGGGACTTTAACCATCTGTTAAGGCAGATTCGTTCGTTACTCCAAACAAAGGTCGATTCATGCCACAGTAGCAGTCAAGCATCATTTTAATGTAGAGCTGTAATTACTCAGGAGCGGACAATGACTTCAAATATATTAATGTTGCATTATTAAGAACCTTTTGCACTAACTAAAACTTTATTATGACGCAGCGTCATTTTGATTTTTATATTTGACCTTGAGGGAGTTCAAGTCTCATTTACCCTTCATTTTTGGCTTCAGTTCGAAATGTTGATTCATGTGCTCTCAGAAACTTTTAAAGAACTGAAAAGCTGCTGGTGAAGAGGTGTTTTGCATCTCACACATTCGCCCAATATCTTTAATTAGGAGTTTACACTTTTTCCCTCTCTTTCCCTGGAGGTAGACACCTACAGTACTAGGATCCATCCCTCTCTCTCTCTCTCTCTCGCTCTCCTTCTCTCCCTTTCGTGCTCGCTAATAAGCATCACTCCATTTCTCCCCTCCGGTTCTATGAAAAAAGGAGGGGGAAGAAAAACGGCAGGCAAATTTTCTTAATTAGACTTGTGGTGCTAATTCTTAAGGTAAAAACGCAATTTAAGAGAAGGTGTAAAAGTGATCTCCTGTGTGCTTGCAGGCCAGAATCGCACCTTAGATCTCAGAGATTGAACGGATGAGGGGAACCAGGAGCTGTTTATTTGATACTGTGCTGTTTGTGCAGGAGGGAAGGAGCATGTCTCGGCTGTCTTTGACCCGGTCCCCAGTGTCTCCTCTGGCCTCTCAGGGAATCCCACTGCCGGCTCAGCTGACTAAAGCGAACGCTCCAGTCCACATTGACGTAGGCGGGCACATGTACACCAGCAGTCTGGCCACCCTCACCAAATACCCAGACTCCAGGTAAGACCTGTTTTGATGCTAACCATTTTTTGGGGGTTTCTGGGATTGATGTTGACTTAAACTATGTATCATTGTCATGCTGAGCTGTCGTGAGAAGTTATGTTGTAGTTCTGTGATCCAACTTCATTTGTGCCTTTGCAGCAAACTAAATTTCCTTAATTTAGCAATGCATTTATGTATAGATAGATTAAAATGCTCTGAAAGCCACTTGTAGAGTCATGCAATTCCTACCTGCTGCATCCATCCCAACTGTAATCTACGGAGGTTTGCGGATGAAGTTAGGTAAAGGGACACCACCTGTTAGAGATGTTTGTGTGTGCAAGACGGGAAAAGAGTGTGAGAGTTTGCCACATCTGTTCAGGTTAACAGAGAGCATGGCTTGCTCTGATTTATTAATGGATATGGAGCGAGAGAGCAATGGGAAGGAGGGAGGAGAGGAAAATGGGGGGAGGGTGAAAAGCAGGCAGCATTTTAATTGCTTTTTGGAGAAAAAAAAAAAGAGAGGCTGAGATGAAAAACTAAGATTGCCTAAAGCTATATGGTGAAATTCTAACTGGGGGAACGGCAAGACCATATGAGAAAAGGAGCACCCGAGGCACAAAATGGGGAATTGGTTTTCTTATTAAGTGTTTTGCATCGGTTTCCAGAATGAGGGAGAGAAAGAAAGAACAGAAGAATGAAATAGGATGAGAGAATGAAATAAGAACATTTAGCAAAGATAAAGTCGATTCATCCGAAGAACAGAAATAGTGTACGACATGATTCCAAAAGCTTGACCCCATTTCAGCAATTAAATCAGGTTAGGTAATCAACTTGTACATTTGCCGTTAAACTTATTTCCAATGTAAAATGTGAAGTGAAAGCAGTTTTTTAGGGAATATATTTTACATTATTACATGATAAGAGCAAAATCATTCTTAATGTAGTGTAGTGCTTGCATTAAACTATAAAACTAAATACTTCTTTAAATTGAAAATCACTGATTTACATTTTTCCCCTCCAGAATCAGTCGCCTGTTCAACGGCACAGAACCGATTGTTTTGGACAGTCTGAAGCAGCATTATTTTATCGACAGAGATGGAGAGATATTCCGCTTCATCCTGAGCTACCTGAGAACCAGCAAACTGCTTCTTCCTGACGACTTCAAGGTAACGCTCAAAAACTTTTATTTAGTTCCTCTTTTAGCATCACATCAATAGCCTTGAGCTGAAACACGCAGAACGGACCCAGACAGAACTGCATGGCAGTTTTATTTGATTTCCATGTGTTCGGAATTATCTTAAGCTTTATGTCTCAGATATTCCTGGATGCTTGTTAAATACTACGCTTATCAATTTCCAAGGTTTGTCATGTGCTTTTACACCATTTTGAACATATTTATGTATCCTTTTCTTGGGACATTACTTGCAAAGTTTCTGCACTCTTCACTAAAACTACCTCAGATCGTCTTGAGATGAAGCTTCACAAACCTGAGCAATTGGATTTTTGTTGTATAACTTTTTCCTGGCAGAGATGGCTGGCAGGAAGTGAGACATCTTTGCATATTGATAAAAAAAAAAAAAACTTTCCACATTGGTGAAGTACATTTATAGCAAAATAAAACAAATAGCAATATAAGTTTATTACAAAATATAATAAAATTGAATAGAAAAAAGTCTTGAAGTACAATTTCTGATTTCAAACATACTTCTTAGTCATTCCTTTGCATATTGGTAGAAAACTTTCCAACTTGGCCTGTGAATGGCAAGCAAAAAAATGTATAATTCTAAGGATTAAATTTGCAAACATTCATAGCAAAATAAAATAAAAAATGGAATTAAAAAGAACCCTTAAGTCTTAGATGAACTTTAAAGTTTGACTTAAATAGTGTAAAATTAAATTTCTATATCACAAAAAGTTTGGCCTGATTTATTATAAATAAATAATACAATTAAATAAACCCTTAAGTCTAATGTTTAAATTCCCAAACATTAATAGCAAAATGAAATGAAATAAAATAAAATAAAAAATAAGAAAGAACCCTAAAGTCTAAGGTGGAGTTTAAAGCAGGACTCAAAATAGTGTGAAATGCAATTTCTGACTTCAAGCACACATAGTTATGAGTGTTTTCTTCAGTGCCAGCAGATAAACTGGTGAAGTATTATGCCCGTCTCAGTCAAAAATCAGATGGGTAAAGGTATATGTGTCAATGGGATTAATTAGGGTGAGACCAGTCATTTGTGCCTCAGGCTCGTGGCTAGCTTTCCTCTATTCTGCGAGACCGTTTGATAACAGAACATAAAATATGTAGCTGCACATAGGCACATCATTACATCCCATTATACTTAACTTTCGCCTATCAAGCCTCACAGTGCCTTGCCCTGCGCGAGTGGGAAAACTCGATGACTGTATGATCTCTGTTCAGCCACGGTTGGGTTTGAGGCCTACAGACCTTTCTTTTTCATCCAGAACCTAATGAGCCACTGCACAGTTTTGAATGAAGCCGTACTAAACTAAATGATGCATGTTGTCAGATTGAGCAGCACCTCCTGTGAGAGGTGATGGGATACGTTTGGTCTCCTCCCAGGTGTCTGTTACGTCTGTGAATTCATTAGACTCGACTTACTGTCTTAATTGAAAACATTTTGTTCTTCTAGAAGAGTTTGCACTTGAAAACCGTGCAGTGCATCTAGCTTCATTTGTCCATATGGATATGGCCTGAAGACTAAATTCGCTCTTCTGTCGGCCTTTGCTTTTACATTCTCTTTCGCAAAAGTGAGTCACAGAAGGAGTCCTGTTAAAACATACCCAGCCTTCGCTGCAGACCTGGGAAAGAAGCGCAGCTTGTTTTTCTTTGAATTAGCAAGAGCCCGAAGGCCTAAAGTCTCTGTATCCATGTTGTCAGCACCAGTATGGGCTAAAGAAAGGAACATAGGGAATAAAGAGGGAGAGAAAGAAGAGAGGCTGAGGGAGGGGTGTGGGTAAGAAAACAACTCCTTTTCTTGTGGTAATTGTAAAATAGCGTTGTGTCTGAGATGGTCGGTGCTATTGTTCTCTGTGGCGTAGCCTGCAGTGGAAAGAGTAGTCTTTCAGGGTGGGGATGAAGAGCCGGCAGGGTCGAGATCACAGCTATCTCTCACGGCCACCAGGCGCAGAACTCAACAATGCTAACAGAGTTTGGAGCAGAAATGGCTTTCAGGCCTCGTGTTTGTGGTCTGAGAGACCCCAAGGCCCTTTTAATATCTCAGAAAATATTAACATTGAAGTATCAGGTTAACGCTTCATGACTTTTCCTAATCTAATGAGAACTGGCAAAATTTGAACTTGATAACATCCATCAAACATCCTGCCTGAAAAAATTGACCATTTTCAGATTTTTTTTTTTTCTTGAAAATGTTTGCTTTAATAATATCAAACTATATCCTACTATTAATATCATATAAGAATCTGTCATTTTATTGGTCTTTAAATAGGTCAAAAGAATTGTGTATTATTTATATATAATCTCATCATTTTCATCCCCACCCTAATTTTTTTTAATTATTATGATTTTTGTGTGTTTTGTCATATTGAATCTTTTATACACACACACACACACACACACACACACACACACACACACACACACACACACACACACACACACACACACACACACACACACATATATATATATATATGTTTGTATTCATTTTAGTACCTCAAAGTGAGAAGCATTGCCTTGGCTACTAACTGTAATTATTTATATTTATTTTGTTTCAGAAATGTTTTTTATGGATTTAGTTTTACTTTATTTAATCATATATTTAGATTGAATTCAGGTAAAGGGGGACATTTTTTGGCAAAAGGGGGACATTTTTTGGGAAAAATGTCCAAGTCAATCCGAATTAACCCTATATATAGGCCATAATTTGTATTATTATTAAAAAATCTAAAGACAAAGCAAGTATGAACAGAGCATGAAGGTTTCATATTTAGATTTTTTTCTTTCAATCAAACTTGTAGTATTGTTAAAAATGAAGATAAGAAAAGCATGGATTGCTAAATAAAATCCGTGTTCATGCAGTATTACACAAGTGTTAACACCGCTAACTTTAGTTTATTATAAATTTTCTTCGAAATATGCCTATACCACCATGTTTACATGGAAATATTTAAATTTTTGCAGTGTTTTTAATGGCAGGACTGAGGCATGCTGCCATCTGGCTTAGTGCTGAATGAAAGGCCAGTGTAAGTGGGGTAAATGTGCTGGAGGGTGAAGGACGCCTCAGGCAGAGGCAGCAATCTGTGCTGTCCGACCAGAGTCTGTGAGTGAGGGGAGAGCCCGGGGGGCTTAACCCCACCCCCCCGCCCTGTCCTGGCTAAAGATGGGTCAGATGGGCACAATTGCTGTGTTGTTCTGGGTTCATGCTCAATGCTAAATAACATGTGCTTTGAAACATGCAGTATTCAGTCATCATGTGGTATTGAATCTTTTCTATAATTTTCTGTTATTATTAGTCCATCATGTCTTTCCTAGTGGAGAATTTAAATCTAAAAATATCTTTATAGTGATGAAAAATGACTAGTACATTTTTGTGTGTGTTTCTAATCTTTCTTTTGGTGGTTTGCTCCTTTGGTCATTCCTTTGGTTAATGGGTTGTTTGTGCATTTGTTTATTTATTTGTTTATTTGTAAGGCCATTAATTTGCTCACTTGATGGTTTCTTTGTTTTCTCATTAATTTGCTCACTTGGTGGTTTTTGCTCATTCGTTCGCCAGGGTTTCTGTGGGGTCTTAAAAAGTCTTAAATTTGACCTTAAAAATCCTGCAGAATCCCTGGTTCGCTCAATTGGTGGTTTGTTTGTTTGCACATTCTGTTTGTTTGTTTACTCGTTCTTTTTCTCACTTGATGTTTTGTTTGTTTACTCAATCGTTTGCTCACTTGATGTTTTGTTTGTTTACTCAATCGTTTGCTCACTTGATGTTTTGTTTGTTTACTCAATCGTTTGCTCACTTGATAGTTTTTTTTTTTGCTCATTTGTTCACTCGATGTTTTTTTTTTTTTTGCTCATTTGTTCGCTCACTTGATGGTTTGTTTGTTTGCTCATTTGTTCGCTCACTTGATGGTTTGTTTGTTAGCTCATTCGTTCGCTCACTTGATGGTTTGTTTTTTTTGCTCATTCGTTCACTCACTTGATGGTTTGTTCTTTTGCTCATTCATTTGCTCACTTGATGGTTTGTTTGTTTGCTCATTCGTTCACTCACTTGATGGTTTGTTTTTTTTGCTCATTCGTTCACTCACTTGATGGTTTGTTTGTTTGCTCATTTGTTCGCTCACTTGATGGTTTGTTTGTTTGCTCATTCATTTGCTCACTTGATGGTTTGTTTTTTGCTCATTCATTCACTCACTTGATGGTTTGTTTGTTTGCTCATTCATTCACTCACTTGATGGTTTGTTTTTTGCTCATTCATTCACTCACTTGATGGTTTGTTTGTTTGCTCATTTGTTCGCTCACTTGATGGTTTGTTTGTTTGCTCATTCATTCGCTCACTTGATGTTTTTTTTTTTGCTCATTCGTTCACTCACTTGATGGTTTGTTTTTTGCTCATTCGTTCACTCACTTGATGGTTTGTTTTTTGCTCATTCATTTGCTCACTTGATGGTTTGTTTTTTTTGCTCATTCGTTCACTCACTTGATGGTTTGTTTTTTGCTCATTCATTTGCTCACTTGATGGTTTGTTCTTTTGATAATTCGTTCGCTCACTTGATGAATTGTTTTTTTTGCTTATTCGGTTTGTTTACTCTTTCATTTTCTCACTTGACTGTTTGTTTACTCAATCGTTTGCTCACTTGATGGTTTGTTTGTTTGCTCATTCGTTCACTCACTTGATGGTTTGTTTGTTTGCTCATTCATTCACTCACTTGATGGTTTGTTTTTTGCTCATTCATTCACTCACTTGATGGTTTGTTTGTTTGCTCATTTGTTCGCTCACTTGATGGTTTGTTTGTTTGCTCATTCATTCGCTCACTTGATGTTTTTTTTTTTGCTCATTCATTTGCTCACTTGATGGTTTGTTTTTTTTGCTCATTCGTTCACTCACTTGATGGTTTGTTTTTTGCTCATTCATTTGCTCACTTGATGGTTTGTTTTTTTTGCTCATTCGTTCACTCACTTGATGGTTTGTTTTTTGCTCATTCATTTGCTCACTTGATGGTTTGTTCTTTTGATAATTCGTTCGCTCACTTGATGAATTGTTTTTTTTGCTTATTCGGTTTGTTTACTCTTTCATTTTCTCACTTGACTGTTTGTTTACTCAATCGTTTGCTCACTTGATGGTTTGTTTGTTTGCTCATTCGTTCACTCACTTGATGGTTTGTTTGTTAGCTCATTCGGTTTGTTTACGCATTCATTTTCTCACTTGATGGTTTGTTTGTTTGCTCATTCATTTTCTCACTTGATGGTTTGTTTGTTAGCTCATTCGGTTTGTTTACGCATTCATTTTCTCACTTGATGGTTTGTTTGTTTGCTCATTCATTTTCTCACTTGATGGTTTGTTTGTTTGCTCATTCATTTTCTCACTTGATGGTTTGTTTACTCAATCATTTGCTCACTTGATGGTTTGTTTGTTTGCTCATTCGTTCACTCACTTGATGGTTTGTTTGTTAGCTCATTCAGTTTGTTTGTTTACTCATTCATTTTCTCACTTGATGGTTTGTTTCTTTACGCATTCATTTTCTCACTTGATTTGTTTGTTTGCTCATTTGTTCGATCACTTGATGGTTTGTTTTGCTCATTCGTTCGCTCACTTGATGGTTTGTTTGTTTGTTTGCTCATTCGTTTACTCACTTGATGGATTGTTTGTTTGTTCATTTGTTTGCTCACTTGGTGGTTTGTTCATTTGCTAATTTATTCACTCACTTAGTGGTTTGTTTGTTAATTTGTTTACTCACTTGATGGTTTGTGTGTTGTTTGATCATTCGTTTACTCACTTGATGGATTGTTTGTTTGCTCATTCATTTGCTCACTTGGTGGTTTGTTAATTTACTCATCTGTTCACTCACTTAGTGGTTTGTTTGCTCATTCATTCAATGTCTTGGTTGTTTGTTTGCTCATTTATTCTTTAACTTGGTGGTGTTTGCTCATTTGTTTGCTCACTTGGTGGTTTGTTTATTTGCTGATTAATTTGCTTGGTGTTTGTTTATATTCTTGAGACATTTGCTCAGTGGGTTGTTTTTCAGTCATTAGTTTGAGCATTTTTGGTCTGCTTTTTCATTCATTCACTAAATAACTGGTTCATTTTTGTTATAAACTTGTAATAAACATGGTTGTTTAGTCATTATTTTTTACATTTGTTTGTTTTCTTATTTGTTCACCCATTTTTTTGTTCATTTGCTCAATGAGTTGTTGTATTTTTTGCTCATTCATTCATGTGTTTGTAAAAAAATGTTTTTCTGGTCATTCAGTCATTTGCTTGATGGTTTATTTGTTTTTTTCTTTGTGTGCATGTATTCACATCCATGTGTTGTTCCTGCAGGAGTTCCAGCTGTTGTACGAGGAGGCTCGGTATTACCAGCTGACGCCCATGGTGAAAGAGCTGGATCGCTGGAAACAGGACCGGGAGCAGCGGCGGACAGCTCAGCCCTGCGAGTGCCTGGTGGTGCGGGTGACCCCTGACCTAGGCGAGAGGATTGCCATCAGTGGGGACAAGGCCCTCATAGAGGAAATTTTCCCAGAGACAGGGGATGTCATGTGCAATTCAGTCAATGCTGGCTGGAACCAGGATCCAACCCACGTTATTCGCTTTCCACTGAATGGCTACTGCAGGCTCAACTCTGTGCAGGTACAGCATTGTCATCGAGTACTACTAAAACAGTATTTGATGGTCATCACTGAGCAATACACTTCTGTTCAAAAGTTGGGGATCAGTAAGATATTTTTTCAATGTTTTTGAAAGTCTCACCATGACTGCATTTATTTTATCAAAAATACTCTAATCAAATATCATTACAAGTTAAACTAACCATTTTCTAGTTGATTTTATATATATAGTGTCACGTGATGCTTCAGAAATCATTCTAATATGCTGAATTGTTGCAGCAAGTCTTATCATGTTTTGTAACGATGTATTTTCTGTCACTCATGATGAAGTTAATATATCCTTGCTAAATATAAGTTCTTTCAAATAACCAAGAAAAAGTCATGATCCAAACTTTTAAACGGCAGTGTATACTTATACTAAAACATTTGATTGATTAATTAATATGTCACAATAAAAAAATGCAACTGAAAGTATTTTTTGACTACAACAGACAAGTTAGAAATGCTGGTTTGAACCTGGAGTGCAACATCACAATCCCCCAAAAAATGTCAAAAAAATAAATAATAATAATAATCAATTTTAATAATGAAATGGCATTCTTTTAAATTTATACTGTCAATCATTTTTTTTTGCCATATTTGCTGAACTTGAAAGTTTTGACTTGTACTTTGGTTGATTGCTGTGATATTGAGCGTGCTGTGCTGATGTGTCTCGGAGGCAGCTCGTCTGCCTCCTGCCAACCAGAAGAGATGTGCGAGGGTGAAAGATGTAGTAGACAGGTGTGGATGAAGGTGTGGCTCCACAGCTGCAGAGGTGCAGTTATGCCCCATGTCACCTTCTCAAATTTGCCACGATTTGGCTGTTTGAAAGGTGCTAAAACAAACACACATCCTGGCGTACACACAGACACATCCAAATACATACGTTTTATAATGTCCAGTACCTTGAATCCTGGAGGCGATGCTAATGTGGGGAATATGTAGTCATGAAACTGAGAGGAGAAGAGAGGGAAATGATATGCATAATTTATTTTTAACTCGTCCTTAAGACAAATCTCTTCGTTTGAAAAAATGCTCCAACATTTCTGTGCCCGAAGCGTTTTAAACACACTTGCTACATTTTTAATACTGTACTTTGGTTTCTTTGATCAACCTAAACTGGTTTACACTACTTTTTAATACATGCCTAATTGACTTACTGTATAACTAATTAGTGTGTCTGATAACACTTATTTTTTGCACACTTAACTGACTGAATCATGCAGTGTTTTTTTTTTTTTCAAGTGCGTCTTTGTCACATCTCGGGTGTTCACGAAAACCCACCTATGAAATATGAGAAGATAGATCAGAGAGGAATGACGGAAGACGAGAGAGATGGAAAAAGACAGAGAGAGCCAGTTTGTTGCCAAGAAATTGTAGCCGTTTACTGTAAGAAAGTTAGTAAGTGATGCAACCATCAGCGCAGTGAGTGTAATGTCAAAATCATAAGCCTTCAGATATCGACGCCTGAATACTTGAGAGACTTGTGACACTCTATATATGTTCATTGCATATTTAGTAAGAGCTCTAGATATGGATGTATTTTATCAAATGAATGGATTAAATACAAATTAAAGGTATATTTCATCCAGATTGGTATACAAAAAGAAGATACTGTTTTTGATCATACAATGAAAGTCAATGGACTCTGAACTCAATAAATGATCAGCAAACACTGAGGCATTTTTTTCGAAATCATCTTTTTTTCATGAGGGTGAGTAAATCGTGATACAGATTTTATTTATCGGTGGACTATCCCTTTAAGACAAATTTTCGAAAACCCTGTGGTAAAAGTTTGAAAATCGCACAAAAAGAACTTCAAAGTCTAACGTTTTGCTTCTGTAACACTGATGCAACCGAGACCTCACACAAGCATTAATGTTGATATATGTTCTTGAAAAGATGCTTCAAAACGCAATCTTTCTTTGCGCACGGTAGGCGCTTGAATCATCTGCTTATGTCTTTCATACCTCATCTGTGCGTAAGTCATAAGAAGCGTTCATTTCCTCTACAAGTTTCTCCGCAGCCTCAGCTTCCAAAGTGAGGATAAGGGTGGACATTTTTTCTCAGGCCCTGTACAGTTCAACTGATTCCTTCGTCTTCGTCTTCTTTTTTTTTTTTCTGCGGAGGGACTTTTATCTGGCTCTGTAGCCCCGAGCCAGAACTTTCATTTTCATGTGAAGCACACTTGAAAGAAGTGCAGGAGTAAGTGAATACTCAAGGCTGCATGTATTGAATTTCAAAAAAATCTACAAGCACTCCAACAGATAAAACATTTCGTTGGCTTTTTGCGGCGGCGGGAATGACAGCGACAGCCCAGAGACGGCTCTCAGTGAGGGATCTCTGACAGTAGCTGAGATTGTGTGTATTGGGTTTGTAATGAAAGAGCCGGGCGGCTTCAGTGTGGGCTGTCAGTGGGGGAGCCTATTCTCATTTGACTCCGCATCAAACCCCTGTAAACAGCCCAGGGGATGTCTGCTCGCTCCTTCTCATCCCGGGTGGATGGTCTGGAGTGAGAAACGTCTGAGGGTAATGCAAGCGTGAAGTTGTTGATAGCACTGTTACTGAGATTGCACATTTTAAACGCGTCTTGATGCAACTATGTGAAGTGCTGATAGAGTGGCATAAATAGGAGTTTACCTCCAGAAAACTCATACTGAGTTTCTAATATTCAACAGAGAACTTGAACTCAAAATACTGGCAAAAATGTGTGTTAGGTCCTAGAGAGACTGTTGCAGGTGTCGTCTAAATGCAATTATCGGAAGTGCTGATGGAGGAGCATGAATTGGAGTTTATTTTATGCTAAAATCCCTGAATAAAACGCCACTGGTTTCTATTAGGTCCTGGAGAAATGGTGCCAGGAGGGGTTGCCATCTTGATGCAATTATGTGAAGCATAAATTGTTTACTCCAAAAACTCCAAAAAAGAACTTCTCAATACTAACAGAGAAGCTCCGGAAAGTTTCAACATGGCATTTGTCTTGATGCGACTATATGAAGCACTGATAGAGAGGCAGAAATAGAGTTTGCTTTGAGAATATTGATAATTGTCCCTGGTTTCTCCCAGGTCCTGTAGAGACTGTTGCAGATGGGTTCTGTCTGGTGCCGTCTTGATACATTTACGCGAAGTACCGATACTTTTACGCGAAGTACCGATACCTTTACGTGAAGTACCGATACCTTTGCATGAATACTAGGATATTACTTCGTTAAATTTATGGAGAACATCTCAAAAACTAAAACACTCCCCTGTTTTCTTTTAGGTCCTAGAGAGACAGTTCCAGAATGGGTTGCTATCTTGATGCAATTATGCAAAGAGTAGCGTAAATTGTTTCCTCCAAAACTCTACATTTTCTCAGATTTAACAAAGATCTTCTCTAAATAATAAAAATGCACCTTGTCTCTTGTGAGTCCTGGAGCAAACAGTATCAGAAACCTTCAAAATGGAATTTGTCTTGATGCATCTATGAAGCTCTGATAGAGAGGCACAAATCATACAGAATTTCTTATATTCAGTGGAGCTGGAAATACTGAGAGAAATGATCTTGTGCCGCGTTTCCACCGAAATTACCCGGAACATTTGTACCAGGAACTTTTTTTCCCAGGAACTTTTTTCCCCCCAGACCTGTTGCTTTCTGCGTTTCCACCGCGGTGTAAAGTACCAGGTAGATTAGGCAAATAGACTGGTGACGTAGGTCTGCGCGCGTTTCTCAATACAAAGTACCGCTGATTAAAAAAAAAAAAGTACGCTGATTTTGGACGTGCATCCTCCGTAGTTGCTTCAGACTTTGTGCATTCCTCTCGGGAGTGTGATGTCCGCGACGACGCAAGTCCGGTAAATCTATAAACAGCAGCATACTTGATAACTTCAGTCTGCTCGTCATGGCTACTGCAATTTTCCTTACTGTATATTTACAATAAAACGAAATATGATATCAAATACCACTGCCTCCTTTCGTTTTCATTTAAGCATAATAACAACTGCAGAAATGTACTTAGTTCAGGGAAATGTGTATATGCAGCCATTACAATGAAACGAAATATTATATAAATTTGCCTTTTTTATTTTCATTTTAACATATAGATAAATTGAATACAGACCAAAGAAAACCTGTTAGATATACCCCGCAGCTGAATTATATGTTATGTTTAACCACTAAAGAGACATCAGAGCCAGCGGCACATATCAGAAGGTCTATCCCAGGAGAGGCTGCTTCTCGGCGGATACATGAGGACTGAGCTCCCGCTGATCGAGTGGAGCTCACCGTCTACGAGATCGGCGAAACACATTTTTAAATAGGCGCTGTCTTTATAAATAAACCATAGATTTGAGTTTTAAACAACTACATTCTCGCCTGAAATACTTTTAAAATTACATTTCATGACACAATAACAGTAATATTTGAAAATTATCCGAATAAATGGTGTTTGAACTCAACCAATGCTGCGTGAACTCAGATCGCTTTGGCTACTGCAATTTTCCCCTCAGTGTATTTACAATAAAACGAAATAGGACATAAAATACCACTGCCTCCTTTCATTTTCATTTAAACATAATAACAGCTGCAGAAATATACTTAGTTCAGGGATAAGTGTGACGTTATATACAGCCATTACAATGAAAGAAATATTATATAGACTTGCCTTTTTATTTTCATTTTAACATATAGATAAATTGAATACAGACCAAAGAAAACCTGTTAGATTTACCCCGCAGCTGAATTATATTTTATGTTTAACCACTAAAGACACATCAGAGCCAGCGGCACATATCAGAAGGTCTATCCCAGGAAAGGCTGCTCACTGCGGATACATGAGGACTGAGCTCCCGCTGATCGAGTGGAGCTCACCGTCTACGAGATCGGCGAAACACATTTTTAAATAGGCGCTGTCTTTATAAATAAACAACAGATTTGAGTTTCAAACAACTACATTCTCGCCTGAAATACTTTTAAAATTACATTTCATGACACAATAACAGTAATATTTTGAAAATGTTGATCAGAATAAATGGTGGTTGAACTCAACCAATGCTGCGTGAACTCAACCAATCAGCATGTTTAGCGCCAAAGTCCCGCCCCCGAAAGTTCCGGAACTTTAAAAAAAGTACCACCTCGCCAGCAGGGACTTTCTAGGGGGCATTTTTTTACCCGGAACTTTTATTTAGTTCCTGGTTCCTGCGGTGGAAACACACCAAGTACCGGACCAAGTCCCTAGTTCCTGGGTAAAGTTCCTGCGGTGGAAACGCGGCTTCGGTTTCTCTTAGGTCCTAGAGAGACTGTTGCAGGTGGTTTCGTCTTGATGCAATCATGATACGAGGAGCATGGGAGTTTATTTTATGGAAAGCATAATCTTGAAGTACTAATAAAAACACTGGTTCCATCTAGGTCCTGTAGAGACTGACTGCAAATGGTTTCAGTCTTGAGCCATCTTGATACATCTATGTGAAGTGATGATACCATTCATTTATTTTACGGGAAACTTTATCTCAAAATACAAAAAAAAAATAATATCCAATGGTTTAGTTTATATCCCTAAAAGGGTTCAGAATTGTATCTATGATTTGTTTATAAAAGAGCAAACATTTTCTCTGTTTTTTCCTTGGTCCCGTAGTGTTCGGTATGGGGGAGTCTTGTCCCATTTAGGTGTAGTACTGATACAGAGGTTCTCAAATTGTGTGGAAAACTTCTCAAAATACTCAAAAATGTCCCTGGTTTCTCCTAGGTCCTGGAGAGACTGTTCCAGAAAGGCTTCAGCATGGTGGCGTCGTGCGGTGGGGGTGTGGACTCCTCCCAGTTCAGTGAATACATCCTGAGTCGGGAAGACAGACGGTGTCAGACCAGCCACACGCCCATCAGGATAAAACAGGAGCCTCTGGACTAGCCAGCTCTTGTGTTAACCATGAACACCTCAGTCTGCTTTCGAAAAAAAAGAAAAAGAAAAAAAAAAAGCCAGCAGACAAGTAGAAGACTTAATTTTCAAGAACAGTTTGCTTCAACTCTTCGGACTTCAAGAGGACTGAAATCTTAGTAAATGTATTTAATCACCAACCCCAAATCTACTCCAAAAATGCTTTACAAACCCAAGCGAGGCACAGGATGGATTTTCATCTGCTGACCTCCAGTTGAACTTTTTAGCCTTTTCTTCGGCTCCAGTCATGAAAAATGCATCCATAGATCTATATTTCCACAGTACAGATCCATATAAGTTCGCTGTTGTATGTGCATAAAAGAGGAACTCAAGGAAGTTGCATTCATGACGAGCGCAGCTTCTGGCTAAAACACTTTCAAATGATGCAGCAGTCTGATCTCCAAGCTCCCGGGGCGAAATTAACCACAAAATACAAAGTCTGTCCTCTGATCCATTTTTAATCTAGATATCTAATGTTCCCATTTTCCAGTCTCATCTATGTAAATCAGTTCTTTTATGACCTACAGGTTTATTGCTGTTGTCTCACTACATGAAGGATACGAGAGCAGTTCTCAGAAGTCATTTGGTTGTAAGTGCGGTCTGAATTCAGCCGCATAGACGCTTTGACTTGAGGCTACGCGGCGGCTAAAGCAGACGGTCTGGTAATGCATTCAGCGCTGGGCAGCGAGGCTTTTTGTTTGAGCATGTCTAAAGGGAAACCTGGACTCATGTGGGAGGCTTTTCTGATGGCATTGCTAAATCCTCTACTTTTTTTTTTTTGTGTGCCCGTTTTCTTCAAAACTAGCCCTGAACTAGTTGCTAGTTCATTACAAATAAATGCTTTGAGTAAACAGTTAAAAAGTAAAGTCCAAAACAGCATCTTGTTTAATGAAGGCACCTTTTGGAAAAATGAGATTAGTCAGATTGTTAATGAATGCAACAAATTCAGGGGGCGATACTCGGACCGTTTGAGAAGATGGGAATTACTGTGCCCCTCAAGGCCTGGAGACGGAGGGGCTATGGGTCAGACTTCTCTTCAGGAGTTAAGGTCACTTTCCCACAATCCCTTTCACTCACTCTCCCTTAGCAAAACAGCGCAATCAGAGCCAGTCAGAGAAAGACTGAGGGAGAATAAACTTGAAAGGTTAACTTGGTGGCTGGTAAACAGACTGAATTGCATAATGTATTGTAAAAAGGCACATTTAATAAGAGTTCTTTGCCTCGCAATTTCAAACAGGAGGGTCACTGAAATGTCAGATATGTTGTTATGCTAAGTGTTGTCTTAATTGACCAGCTTTTCTTTTGAGATTTTCTTGATTTTTTTTGTACATAAAGGCTCACGAATGCTTTGCAGGCCCCACTAAATGCAGCTTATCTCGCTGCATCGCAACTGCCACTTGGTTTTCGATTTCATGGACGATAACATTACAAAGACGATTATTGGAGAAGCTGCGTCGGACGTTACATAAATCTTAATTGAAATACTGCTCTAATGGATGTTGTGTCAAGATGTATATTGCAGTATGGTCCAAATGTATATTATTTAAATAAAAACATTTTTTTTTGTAATGGATTGTTATTAATATGAATCTTAGTCGTATGTCAGGCATGTGTTTATTTGAATTGTAACTTTTTTTGTAATCTGTGTTGACAAAAACTTTTAATAAATTGTTGGAGTTCTTTCCCTATTTTAAACCACTGGCAGCATGCATGTGAATGTGTCGGAAAACCTAGTCAGGGTAGTCTAAAACCTCACTATGAAATGGAAGATCTTTTAGTATTGTGATGTACATTTGAGTAAATCTTCAGAAGAGAAAAAAAGAATTGTGGGGACTTGGTTCTGTCGGTTAGTTGTGAATTGGATGGAGGCAGATCTGAACGTGAACTTGCAGTCAATTGTAAGAAAGAGGCAGAGTTTCAACAGACTTAATGATTGGAGAAATATGGCACATATGGCTCACCCTCACCCTCATGTCGTTCCAAACCTGTAAGAGTTTCCGTTTATCTTCGGACCTCAGATTAAGATATTTTTGATGGGTCAGAAAGCTCTCGGATTTCATCAGAAATATCTTCATTTGTGTTTCGAAGGTAAACAAAGGTCTTGCAGATCTGGAACGCCACGAGGGTGAGTAATTAATGACAGAATTTAAATTCTGGGGTGAACTATCCGTTTAAACACAAGAATGATTTTTTTAAATGACACATGGATGAACAGTTCCCAATGAGATCAATAACAGCATTGATTTTCTGAACAAAATATTAAACTACAAAAAAGTAGGGCAGGACTTGACGTTTTTAATCAGAAAATGACTAAATCATGAAATGTGGGCGGTAAATACCAGAATAGAGCCTCACCTGATGGAGCTTTCAGGAGAAAAAAAAAATAATGTCCCAGAAATCAGGCCACATTTATTTGATTCTTTACTTTCTGGGGATGCTGTTGAAATGTTTGACACATTAAATGTAAAACATCATTAAAGAAAGTCTTGGCAGAATTATAATTAGGAACTTTATTCTTTTACAAAAGTACAAATTTAATAGAGATGAGCACTTTTTTCCAAACCAACCAAACATTCAAAAATTGTTAAATTTTGCAAAAATAGAAATTCTAATAGATATGTTTTTTAGACAAAAGACAATCCCTTGATCAACAATACTGTTTGTCCAAACGCCAGCACAAACAATACGAATTAAAAGCAATCTGAGAGATGGAAAAAGATTTAGCCTCAGATCTCAAAGGAATCATTGCACACGACATGAACGCAGACTGTCTCTGTTTAAAGGTAAACACGTCATTTCTTCTCCTACTGCATGGCATAAAGGGCAATATACAAATATTCAGTACATGAGACATAAAATAATGCCCAATGACAGATACCAAATTTATAATGAACTTGATTTCAAACACAAAAGTACATGATCCAAAATGTGACATTAGTATACTAAAACCATTACTGCAGTCGGTCAAAGCCACCTCATGTTTAACCTATTTAAAAAAGGAAAAATATGAACAACCTGCCATTTCTCCACAAATAAGTTACAAGAGATCCTGCTCTAGAATCGTTGGTGAAGCGATGCATATTAGTATTAGCATATTAGATAATTCCATGCCGTGGATTTGATTAAAAACAATGGTGCCCCAGGAGGGCCATGTAAGGCACCATTTCACAGTATACTCGCAGACACTAGTGAAACCGTACACACTTATAACCCCACACTGAGTGTGCGAGAAAAAACTGTCACTTAATTTCAAAAGACCATCCAATAGGATGAAAGACAGTGTTTTACAACACAGAGTTTCTTCATTTTGCATAAATCGGTAACAAAAAAACCCCCCAAAACATCCACACGGATCCTCAGGGACTTAAAGATGCGCTACTCATAAGTTACTAAAAATACTCCAGACTCGTTAGACCTCTAAAACCAGGAACTTTGCATTCACATTTCCAGTGTCTCTATTGCAAATGAGGCTTTCGGTTAAAAACAAGTCCAGCCGCTATTTATATAAAACAAATCTCAATCCTGAAACGTAAAACCGGTCCGAGTCCAAGTTAATGAATAAAAAGATCAGCATTGCTCAAAACCATGGCTCATTAATCCAAAACAAAGGGGAAATAAAACCAGAAAAGGGTGACCCAAAAGGGGGAAAAAAAAAATCATGGTGTCCACAGCCCCCGCTGGTTTTTCCAGAACCTTCTCATCTCCAGAATGCCTGCGTTTGGAAGATTTACAGCAACGTGCTCATCATGACACAAAGAGTACATGCCACAGGTGAGTCTGAAGGCACAGACCAGAGATGAATGTGGAGAAGGAGAGGAAGACTCGATCAGGTGGAGTACCATTGTCTCACTGGATCACTGCTACTTCAGAAGGGCCTTGTAGAGCAGCATGGACCTGGCTGTGGTTCGCTCCTGCTCCAAGCAGAAGATCAAGTCCCTGAGGTTGACCCGGGTAATGCGCTGACGGCTCTGCCGGACTGAGGATGTGGAGGATGAGGTAGAACCGGTCGCTGATCCGGAGGAGCCCACAGGAAACTGAAAGGGAATAAGGAAAGAACTGATTAGGTCATTGTTCACTCATTTTTGATATAGTATACACATCTCAAACATTGGATTAGTTCACATTATTTTGTGCGTTCGTTAACTTAAAAGGGTAAAAAGAAAAAATATATATTATGAAAAGAACGTATTATGCCAGACTGGTTTTTATTCAATTTTAAACAGTAGAAAATTATGTTTCTGCCACTAAATAAATTAAAAAATATATTTTTTTTTTCTTGCAATTGCGAGGTCACATCTTGCAACCCTGACATTTTATCTCAAGTTAATCATTTATTATTTTCCCCTCAGAACTAGACTTTATAACTCGCAATTGTGAGTTTATATAATGCAATTCTGTGAAAAAAATTACCCATTTACTTCTCACAATTCTGACTTTATTATTCGCAATTGCAAATGTATATTTCACAATTGTAATAAAGTCAGAATTGTGAGATAAAAAGTCGCAATTGTTCTTTTAATTCAGTGGCGTAAACAGACTTCCATAGAAAATTTTATTAAAAAAATATATATGTACATATATATATATACATATATATACATATATATATATATATATATATATATATATATGTGTGTATAAAACTTTAATTCTCAATGATTCAATTAGGTGTTTTGTTAAATTTAAAATTGTAATGATTATCATCATCATTATTTTCAAACTTTAAGAATTAAGTAAATGTGATTGATTCACATGGTTTTATCTTTATATAAAGATCAAAATTCAAATCACCCAAAATTAAAGCAAGTCTTTGTGCTACTTAAATCTAAGAAAAACCAGCCCAGCCTTGTTTTGATTCCATAATGCGAGCATTTTTGCAATAAAGACCTAGCAGTCATTAAAGATCCTCTGGTTTTTGTGCTTTTGTGTTCGTCAGCACACCTGCACAACATGTGTTCATCTGTTCTGAGCTGGAGGCTAGAGAACCACACCTCACGCCCCAGGCAGCAGACTTTTGATCTCGACTACAGTATCTCAAAGCACTTCATCTTCAGACTCCACTCAACAAATGTGTGTGAAAGAGTGAGATCAAACCGAAAACAATAAAGACCATTAAAATAAAATCCACGCTTAGTCAAGACAACGAAACGGAGGGTTTGTGACCAGATTATTTACACAGTCCACCTTGAGGGAAAAGCCCTTCCATCAAATTTCCAGGAGGAGGGAGGAACAGGGGTCTATAGCATGACATCAGTCGGCTGGAATGAGGTTAGGGTCTCCAGCCTTCACTGAATACTAAGTACACGTGAGAAGGTGTAAGACGGCCTCCGGGCACAAAACACACACCACACCCTACAGAAACAACCTGCAGCATTGTGGGATCTAGATCACCCTCACACATGCTCTTACACACCCTGAATGATTCCCACTCTCACACACACCCAGGGCTGGCAAAGCTCACGACATGTTTACGCGGGCAGGTCAGTGTGCAGTCTTGTACGTTGTTAATGTTAGGTCATTATTTGAAATTTTTCAGGAGCACTTTAAGGGAAGAATGAAATGCAAAACTGAAATTAGAGCTTAATGCCAAAATTTTCACTCAGCCACACCCAGAAGAGCCCGTTCCAGGAAGTTTAGTACAAGCGATCAAGTGATAGCAAGCCTTTGGTTACATTTTGCACACACTTAAACCTGAAATCAATGCGGCGCACTGGATGCCGTCTGTGTGTGTGGAGACAACAACATAAGCTCGTGTTTTTACATCCGATGCAATGCCACGCAATAGTAGTCAACAAACACCAAATCAACAAACACTTCTTGAAAACAGACCCACTACATCTAGCGATTTCAAATAAATGGGTCAATGACATAATGCACATATTTTGGATATTACAATTGTGACACTGTCACACAAGAGACATGTTTTACCGCTCCATTTATAGCAATCAATTTATGGATAATAGAGTTTTAATAGGTTTGCATGTTTCCTTAAGTCCATTTTATTCCTCTTAACATTTTAGTGTGTATGTCTTTAAAAAATGTATGGTTGGCCTGTCAGGTGACCAGTCACATGACAGGAAGCAGGAACTGTCTAGAGAGCAGCATGGCCAACAAACACTCAGCCACTAACTCAGCTAACAATACATACCTGTAACCTGGATTGTGGAGTTTCCTTTCTGTGGGCTTACCTTTCCAGATTCATGTGGATTATCACTCAATTTGGATTGTATATACACTGGTGGACACTCACATTGGACTTATCAACACACAGGGATTCATAGACCGTTTTAGGGTATGGACAAACAAGCTGTATTGTTTTAACAGTCTGAGTTTACTTGGTTCTATCATGTTGTTTTAAAGTCTTCAATATGAACATTGTAAATACATATATATATATATATATATATATATATATATATATATATATATATATATATATATATATATATATATATATATATATATATATATATATATATTAGAGGTGGGCATAGATACATTTTTTAAATCTAGATTAATCTCACTGTGATCTTGAAATTAATCTAGATTAAAATGGCTCATTCGAATTCTGCCGACGGCATTCAGAATATGTGTTTTCCCCAAATAAAATTGACAAACAGTAAGTCTTTGAGAAGGGGTTTATCAAGCTAGGTGGTGCATTAGAAATGTACATCTCCTGTTTCCAAAATGCATCACAAACTGCTTGAAAAAGCTGTAAACTAATTCCACATTGCACAAGCGGGGACCCCGGTGAAGGTTGTACCGGTGGGCCCTGTTTGAAATAGTCTAATTTGTATGTTCGTTTATTTTTATTTATTTGTGCTATTTACACAATGTTTACGGTTTTTTCAAGTTTGTAGGTGTCAAGGTACAGAAACTAAATAATTAAATGTAAAAAAGCACTGGATAGTCTTCAATGTAAAAATGAAATATACAATGAAACCTACATTTATTCAGAAACCTTCAACATTTCTCACATTATTACAGTTTTGCTATATATATAAAAAAATATATCTGGTGTCTGAATAATTTTTGGGTTGACTGTTATAACTACGAAGTAGTCAAGAGTGATTTTCATCTTCATTTTCTTGGATTAACATTACAGCAGCCAGTCGCTAAATTATCATCCCATTTTTTTCCTCAATTGTTTACTTTCACTTAAGAAATAACTGACAGTTTTTACGAGCATAATTTCCAAGGTGGATATTTTGACATTTTCTATGTATTTGTCAGCACTAGAGCAAAAATAAGCAAAATCGAAAACGCTTATTTTTAGCGTCTCGAGACACCTTTCTCTGCATGAGCCCTGAACACCAGAACCCTGCGAGTACTGAATCGGGCTCTTTCGCACCTTGTTGTTTGTTTCAAACTGCGATTTGTATTTGTTCGTTCAGGTGCAGGAGGGACTTTGAGGAGAACTTCGCAGAAGAGAGCTCGGTTCAGTGTCGCTGTCCGTTAGGCTGGCCTCAACCAGTCAGTTATATAAAAAATCAAGGTGAAAGTCATTATAGCTCGCTTAGTATAGACCCAGCTCCCAACCCAACTTTGAGAATAGATTAACGGCGATATTTTTTTTATCGCCCGATAAGAGTCTCGCGTTAACGCAGCACGTTAACGCCGATAACGGCCCACCACTAATATATATATATATATATATATATATATATATATATATATATATATATATATATATATATATATATATATATAAGAATAAAAAACAAACCAAAATTTTTAACTAAAATATGGTTTAATAATAAAAGCTAATATTTAATAATTTGATCTTTTTATGACAAGGCCAGTTTAAATAAGATTGTAAAATGTTTTGATGTGACTTCCCAAAAAACTAAAATCATATTTATAAATTAATAATTCATAACATTTACAAAACATACTTTTAATCTTTAAAACACTTATATGAAAAAAAAATAAGATGTATAATTGTGTACATTCACATGTACTTTTTAGACAACGGTTATACCACATGACATTGATAATCATTAAACTGATACTCTAAAATTAAAATTTTGTCATTAATCACTTACCCCCATGTCGTTCCAAACCCGTAAAAGCTCTGTTCGTCTTCGGGACACACTTTAAGTTATTTTGGAAGAAAACAGGGAAGCTTGTGACTGTACTACAGAAAAGTATGAAAAGCATCATCAGAATAGTCCATCTGCCATCAGTGGTTCAACCATAAGTTTATGAAGTGACGACAATTTTTTTTTTTTTACGGGAATAAAAGAAAAATAACTTTATTCAATAATTCATCTCCTCGGTCACTCCACATCAGCGTAGCACCATTTTGGCGAATCTGAGCTGTACGCAGGCAGCGTATGCTCTTCTGTGTCAGCCTTGAAACAGGATGCGCCGTTTTCTTTCACATCAAAGCGGAAATATACGTAGAAATGTATCCTTGTGGCTCGGCTGGTACAGAAGAGTGTAAGCTGCCTGCATACAGCTCAGATTCGCCAAAATGGTGCTACGCTGATGTGGAGTGACAGAGGAGATGAATTGTTGATTAAAGTAGTTATTTTTCTTTTCTTTGCGTACAAAAAGTATTGTTGTTGTCACGGTTGAACCACTGAGGGCAGATGGACTGACTATTCTGACGACGTCTTTCATTCTTTTCTGGAGCTTTACAGTGTATTTTACTCGGCAGTCTATGGGACAGTCACAAGCCTCCTGGTTTGTATCCAAGATATCTTAAACTGTGTTCTGAAGACGAACTAAACATTTATTGGTTTGGAATGACATGGTGTAAGTAATTAATAACCACATTTTAATTTTGGGGTGGAGTATCCCTTTAAACTGAAACTATAATGAATAGAGTACATTTATAAAGAACTTGCAACCTGCTTTAAAAACCACAATTTTACTAAGTTTTTATTTATTTATTTATTTTTTTAAATCATGGACATAACAAAACAACAAAAAGCTAAACAGACATTATCAGGAAAATAATTCATTTTTTAAAATAAAAATCCAATATATAACCACCTAAACTCTAGCCTTTAGTAAGAGATGGTTGTACTTGCTCAACTCGACATTGCAGTACAGGAAGACTGCGTTTCACAGTTAGCATGTGTGGGTGAACACGCTCAGGGCATTTTGCCACTATCCTAGTGGTGCGTTAGAGATGGAGCTTGTTAAGCCTGCATAAATGTGTAAAGATATGGATGAATATATTACAGATGTGAGCATTAACATGCCCCAGGCGCTGAGAGAAATGTATTTTTTTTAAACCACATTAGCTGTGGAGTGGAATGTGTAGGGTGCAGAAGCTATCTTTGCGAGTGTCATTAGGGTTAAAGTGTGTTGTAAACCCTTGAGTTGTGTTTGTGTGTGTTCACTGTGTGTAGGACAGCAAACACCTCCAGAGGAACTGACTCCAAACCCTGAAGAGATGAGGCAGCTTACACTTGTAGGTTTCTGAAAGCCATGAATTGAGCAGAACGGCATGAAACCTTCAACCAGATGTAAAGGTCTTAAAATCTTCAAAACAAGCACAAGCAGCGTTGCTCCAGAGCTACCCTAGAATTGAGAAGCCCTTCAACTCAAAGTGACCAAACCTCCACAGAGAAAATGCTCTCCAGACAAAATGGAGGGGGAAAAAAACCTTATTACTCCACCTTATTCCTCCAAACGACTGTGAGCACTTCTGGCCTCTAAAGGTTAGAGAGTGCCTGAGGGTGCTGTGTGTCTCCAGCGTTTGGGGAAATGACTCGCCTTGCCTCTGCACGAACACAGCCCAGTCTCTGCAGAACTGCAGCCCGGGGCCACACAACCCTGCTCTACTTCACGTTAACCCTATACTAGCCAGCTTTTTGATGGCGGCCTTTTACTTTGATCCAGGACCATCTAACCTTGTGCAATTATAAAACTATGAGAGACATGGCTGGGTTTTGAAACGGGCCACTTCAACCACAACGTCTTCATGGTTTTATAATTCAAGAAGATGCAGAGTTAGGGTCGCACATACTGTTTAAAATAAAATTCTTTATTGGCATTGATGGTTCCCTGAGGAACCTTTAACATCCATGGAACCTTTTAATAGTTCTTTAGAGTGAATAAAGGTTCTTTATATAATTAAAGTGCTCTTTACACAAAGACAAAAAGTGTTCTTTTAAGAACTGTTCACTGAAAGATTCTTTAGGGAAGCCAAAATAGTTCTTATGCTATTGCTGCAAAAAGTTTAAGGACAGCACACAAGTATAAGGCTTTGGTAATTTTTCCAGCCCATTTAAGACACAATCCCAGTTTTTGGTTTGGTATGTATTAACCATGGATTAAATCTGTAAACTAGTTGACACTACACATAATTAAAAAGTCTTGCTTTGGGGAAGGGGATTTTCTAATTAGAGAAATGGTGGCAAAGCTGCAGTTTCTTTACCTCCAGTAGAGTTGAGGAGCTGAGGGGCAGAGCTGGGATAAAATCCAGGCCTGCGGCCCCAACCAAAACACAGGGCTTTGTGGTGTTCCATCATTACCTCACCACATAATTAACTACAGACACAACAAAATGTAGCATAATGTATGCATGCTAGCCCAACTGGTGAAGATACTACCACAAACCCTTAATCAACCCTGAACCCAAAACACCAACAAATACTTCTCTGATGGGTTGTTTTCTTCAACCTTCAGTAAAGGAATAAAACTGATAGCTTCAAACACTGATGAATCCAAAAAGAT
This sequence comes from Carassius auratus, assembly GCF_003368295.1. Lineage (NCBI taxonomy): Eukaryota > Metazoa > Chordata > Actinopteri > Cypriniformes > Cyprinidae > Carassius > Carassius auratus. Next base: position 11,811,656 of record NC_039267.1, on the reverse strand, counting down.
AAAACTAAATGCTGTGAAGACAACTGATATTCTGGACCATTGTTTTACCATGTTGCTATGCAGTTTCTAGGGTGGTCTGGATCTAAATAACCATAAAAAATATCTTAGAAACTACACAACTAAATGCTAAAATTACCCAGAATACTACTAACAACTATAGAAAACATGCAAGGCATTCTAGTTTTTTTTTTTACCATGTTTATTTGTTTGCTAGTTTAAATTCCTTGGTGTACTTGGTGGTAGCTTACCACATTTTCCAAAAAAATAAAAACACTTTAAGTCTCCAGTACCATAAATACAGCATGTTTTAGTCAATGGACCAAGCACCTATCATTGGCATGTATCAATGTAAGTTCTCAAACCTGCCATAATCATTGCTAATAACCATTGAATATATGACGAATGCCAATTCAGACTAAGTCAGCCTCAGAAACCACTGGGAAAATCTTGAAAGCAATGCAAAAGTGTGGCATGTGTGCCAAACACTTGGGTCAGAGGATGTCAGAAGATGCCACATACTGTGAATCATCTGGGCTGTGGGAGTTGACATCTCCTCCAGACCTCTCCAATTCTGTTTTTCTTCTTCAGTTTTAAGCTTAATTTAAGTGTCTAATTTGACACCCTGGCAACATAATTCATTCGAATTTGTGTGGTAAATATCCATGCTGCAGATTCACAACTATTCTGCACACGTTTTAGAAACAGCATATCCCTTTCTTGCCCTCTTTCACTCTCTCAGCACAAAGAACCGCGATGCTTCAGGCAGCACTTGCGGGAGGAACCAACATTCTGCCTACATCTGCGTGCAATTCAAACAGCTCTCCCACATTGTGTTGCCTGTACATAAAAAAACAGCACTTGTCAACAGCTTACATGGCTACAAGGTACACATTAAGCTTGAGGGCAATGCTATACAAACACACAAAAGTAGCTCAACAAAGATTGTACCACGATGGTCTTTAAAACACTCTTAGTTTGGAGTACAAAAAACGTTCCATTTAAAGTAGACAGGGTGGTGAATGACTGCACTAATGCAGATTTTGTGTCTTACATAACTCTCAAAATAAGTTGATATGACATTTTGTTTATCATTGGAATGGATTTAATATACATAATGTTGCCATTACGTTATGAACAGCAAAATGTATGCCTACTGTGTTTCAATCCAGAATAAACACAGTGTATAAATGGCAATAGTATGAGCTGTAATGGTAGCTGAACAGCTTGAGGGAATCAGGAGGGTAAGCCAAGATGGTGCCAATACCCCTCTGGCTTCTACATACACAGAGGGTCATTGCGGTAATATGAAACAGATTATTTACACAACCAACCAGAGATCTCTGGGAGTGGGGGAGAAAGAAAAAACGTAAACTTAAAAAAAAAGTGTATATAACCATTAAGATCCACAGCTGTTTTTACTCTTTAAGCTATCAACACATCTGCACTCTTTTTCCATAAATGCAATTTAATACAAATATAAATGGCAATATAAAAAAATAATAATCAACCCTCAAAATTGCAACATAGTATATACTACCCTCACGAAAACAACTGTGGAAATTCCAACAGGAAATGTAAAATAATAATAATACAAAAAATACTACGCTACTGAATCCTTGGATAAGACTAAATGATTTGCAACTGTGTTCTGGTTAATAAACTAGTAAGATTTACATTTTAGGTTTAGATGCTAATGCTTAAAACACAGCCTGTGTGACTTATGTGAGGTTGTAACTTGTTCCAACTGATGAAATGGAGTGCGAATAAACTAAATGTAAGGAAGGACACGAAGAAACGGGAAGGAAAGCGATAGAGAGAAAATGAGAGAGAGAGAAAGGAGAGAAGTGGTAGAGTACGACTTGAATTTAATATTTCATGATTGCCTGAAGGATTTTTCACAGATCAATGTGACTCTGTACCCAAGCCAGTGTCAGCCAGAGAGCGTCAGGAGAAAGCAAAATAGCGCGAGAGAGAGAGAGAGAGAGAGAGAGAACAGTTGAAAGTAAGAGATATATGAAGTAAAAGACAAAGAAAACTAGAAGCATAAAGAATTTAAAAAAAGAGAGCAAGAAAGTGACAGTGAAAGAAATATTTGGCTCATCGGTTCAGGAGACTGTTAGTCTTCTAAACACCAGTGTGTGTTTGCTCCATGAGAGATACACCCTCCACTGCCTCCGTGCCCATAGGCTTCACCAGAGGCACACATTACCTCCATTAATGGGTTTCCATTTGAGCAGCAGAAAGGAAGCCAATAACCTATCCACACTAATGGATTAGCCTACATGTAGGAAACCTCTGCAGCTAATCTTGGACCAACTGTTTCCTTTCTTCACAAAACAAACAGAAGAAACAAAGGATGTCACCATATGTGAGAACAAAAGTGAAATTATTGAGGTAGAAACAGCTATATGAGGCCAATATTTTCAAAAGAGCTTCCTTGTTCTGACTGGCATCACTGAAGACAACTTTCTCAAAACTCTTGCGGTTGGAGGGAACTTGGTGAGTGTTGTCCTTCCACGGCCATCATGAACCAATAAACTTACCATTTTAATTAGTGAAGATTAACAAGGGAGGTAATTAATTTCTGAGATGGGCATCTTAAAAGCGCCAAAGGCTTGACTTTGTTGACGGAGCCGAATGCTTTTTCATTGATGTGGGCAAAATAGAGGGGCATCATTATAAGCTGGCAAAAAGCATGCACTTGCATTCTAAAAGAGTCGATGGCTGAAAACGTTCCTCTTTGAGGGCTATTGTGATGTTATTATTGGAACTAAATGTAGAGCACCTTATTTGTCTCACCAAACACCCCACAGAATCTTCATTAGCCGTTAACAGGTACATAAAGATGAAATGATGCTTTGAAGCATCGAAGCAAACAGGACAACAACAAAAAAAACGGCATGTCTCAGGCAAGCTGAACATGAACAGGTCATGAAAACAGAAACATATGGTAGGACTGCCATTCGTTAAGTGCAAAAGTGCAACAAAAGATGCTTAAGCTGGAGCAAGAACACCACCAAAACCCCAGAGCAATGGAGGAAAAAAATATGTTCTTCTCTTCTCTAAAATCCAGACAGGTATACAGTTAGATGTTTCGTTTGAAGCCAAGATAAGGTCAAATGCATTTATAGTCTGCCCTAGTTGCCAATCTGAGCATCATTGAACCATCATGTTAACTTCTCAAGCACACAGTAGGAATAGCAAATTCCATCTCCTTCAAGGCACTTTTCCTTGTGGAGAATGATGCAATATTCCACTCCTCACACTTCAAGAGTTTTCTACCAGTATTCCAAGAAGAACTGAAAATGTTCTGGAGGCCCTGTTCCTCATTTGATCATAGCTACATACTGCAAGGGATTTTCCATTTTGTCAACTCCCCGTACAATCTACAGTAAGTCCATTGAGTGTTCATTGACTTCAAAGCTTTCTATTATGTGTTGTAGGTCAAAACGGATTGATGATGTTTATAACAGAAGTTAGCTTTACATTTTTCATAATAAAACATAATATTCAGATCTACAAATAAATATTTGATGGTTAGAAAAATTACTATAAATTGCATAATACAATAAGAATATCATTTCAATATCTGGCTCCAATAAAGGATAATATTTCTGATATATCTTCAATCGAGTTCTTCCTGAAAACAACAAGACCGTAAATAGCCCTCCAATTTAAGATCATTTTCAGTCTAAAACTCGGATTTATCTGGGTCGAACAAATAAACTCAATTTGACTTCCCTTAATATATTGGTTGAAAAAAATGCCTGTCAAAGCAGGAGTTGATCAATATAAAATTAAGGAAAACAGAACACATCATCACTCTTACAAAGCCCTTACCACTAACAAAGACCTTCCTCTTCTTGCAATGCTAGCCTGAGGTCAGAAAGAGGCAATTTTTGGCACTACGTTATTCCACGCAACCTCTACAAACTGATAACACACTCTTCATGCTCCTCCTTATCATGTCAAAACACATGCAGATAACCCACAGATAGCACACACAAGACTCATCACATCACTGTGCATGAAAAAACACTGGAGCACCAATCAACCAGCAAAATCTGCCACAAGAAACAAGAGAATCTGTATGAATTTTATATTAATGATTTATCTTTAAACTTTAATGTTAGCAAAACAAAAGATTCGGAACATGGTTCTATGGAACAGTTGTTGAACTGGAGGAGGCTGATCTGAATGAAAGTTAGATGCAGTTGATCATAAGAAAGGGCAAAGTTTAAAGGAATACTCCACCCCAAAATGAAGTTTTGTCATTAATCACTTACCACCATGACGTTCCAAACCTGTAAAAGCTTAGTTTGTCCCCAGAACACAATTCAACATATTTTGGAAGAAAACCAGGAGGGCTTGTAACTGTCCCATATACTGCCAAGTAAGTTACACTGACATGGTCCAGAAAAGTATGAAAAGCACCATCAGAATAGTCCATCTGCCATCAGTGGTTCAACCATAATGTTATGAAGCATTGAGAATACTTTTTGTACACAAATAAAATGAAAATAACAACTTTATTCAACAATTCGTCTCCTCTGTGTCTCTCCACATCAGTATAACGCCATTTTGGAAAATATGAGTTGGAAGCAGACAGCATATGCTCTTTTGAATTAGCGGCGCAGCTAGAATGCGCTGTTTTTTTTTTTTTAAATCACAATGTAAATATACGTAGAAAACGTATACTTGCAGTGCGTCTGACACAGAAGACCTTAAGCTGTGCTTCCAACTTATATTCTTCAAAATGGCACTACAGTGATGTGGAAAGACAGTGGAGACATTGTTTAATAAAGCCGTTATTTTTGTTTTATTCACATACAAAAATTATTCTCATCACTTCATAACATTACGGTTGAATCACTGATGGCAGATGGACTATTTTAACAACATCTTTCATACCTTTCTGGATCTTAGCCTTTCTGTCTGAGCATATAACGGGCCGAGCCGCTTAAACTACTGTGAAAGGAAATTATAAACTACCAGTTTTTAAAGGCCTTATTATGAAGCATGTCACATGTTAAGAACAAATTGGATTAAGCACTTTCTCCGCAAGAAGCACAGTCTGTGTCTTCATATTATTTCTGATGTGTTCGTATTAAACTACTGTATATCGATATAAACTGTATTGCCTCATATTGAATCACTTATAAAGAAAATATCGATATATCGTACAAACTTGATATACTGCCCAGCCCTAGTAGTTTGATCAGATATTTAAAAGGCAAGCAAGCAAAACAGTGCACAAGTTACTAAAGTTATTTGACAGTAAGGAGAGCGAGAGATGCGTAATAGAGTGAGTGAGAGAGAGAGAGAGAGAGAGAGGAGAGAGAGAGTGTCAGAGCAAAATTATGGGCATTGACTATAAACATTTATTTTAAATGACAAGCATACACGATTAAAGCAAAAATGAAACTAGCAGACTGTGTGGAATATGCTAGGCTAGAAGTGTCTCTCTCATTCTGCACCAATGCAAACATGTTTAGTTTGCTTTAAAATTATGGTTTTTATTTATTACACGAGGGTCCATGTATAGTCAGTCCATCCAGAAAACGCGATTATGCGATCGCGTGATTTAATGCATAATCAGCCAAGGGCCGCATATTTATGCGGTGGTCGCATTTTTTCAAATATGCCGCACTTTCGCCACATAAATTGCCGATTTCAGGAAGCAAAATATGCAGAGGTAGCATGATTTCTTAATAATAATAATTTTCGTTGCAAAAAAGTCACATATATCTTAGCAGAAAGTTGAAAAATGTTGCGTTTACTTCACACAAGTAAATCGCCATTATTTCCCAATGGGAACCTTATGAAGTGACGTAATTGGGCGACGTGAACATCATCTGCGAACCCCGCGGTGAAACCAGGGTGAAGGACGCAAATCATTCTCATCTGCCAACAAAAGTAAGCGCAAAAGACCGCGCAAAGCAGTTACCCGGTGTGTTACATGACAGTGAGGGCAAATTATTTTGAGAGAGGGATGAGGAGGAGGATGGCGAATGATAGGCCAGTGTTCATTTTCACAGTGGACTGTTGAAATGTTTGAGCCATGTGTTAAGGTCTGAAATAAAACTTAAATATTATGTGATTTAGTATGCTTGCTTATCATAGGAAGTCATAAGAAATGACTCTTTACAGTAAGGTAGTAGCCTAGTGAGAACAGGGTGTATTTTTCTTCAAACCGCAGTTTTTGCAAGTTCCCGCAATTTCATCGCATAAGATTGCAAAAATATCCCACATATTCCATCGCATTTTTTAAGAAAACCTGCCGCAAAATCAAGGATTTTTGCCCGCAACAATCACAAAAATAATCCGCGTTTTTCTGGAGGGACTGTATAGTGAGCGTGACGCAAATTAAAATCACCAAAATAGTATAGCGTACTCATATAATGCATAATGTGTGGTTCCCTACATTATTTTAGGAAAATGTTTTGTGATTATAGTATTATTGAGCATCTCCAATGGAGCAGCTCTAATGCACCATTAAAATGAAAACAAAGTAACAAAAGCTTATATATTACATTTTAACAGGTATAATTAAGTGTGGAAAAAGGAAATATCTAGTTTACTAAATCTGTTTGCTAAATGAAGCCAACTAACATGATTCTTCTTCTTACTATTAATATTATTTTGTCTCTATAGCCAACGTTTGTAAAAAAAAATTACAAATGCTGTAAAAATACGGTTATCTGTATCGGTATCGACAAGTACCACAAATGAAAGTACTGGACAAAAATTAAAGTGGTATCGGTGCATCCCTAGTATTAGATGACAGCAAAGGTAACCTAAGTGTAAAAATTTGTAAAATAGCCTGAAATAATAAAATATCCAACAAAATCTATCAATACCACTAATAAATAATAAAAGTATTTGATCTACTGTGTATCCCTATCTGTAATTTGTCTTTAAGGTCCAGAAAACAAAGTCATATAGGTTTAGGACAACATGAAGGTGAGAAAATTATGAAAGGATGTAAATTTTTGGGTGAACAACCCCTTCAATGATACATACTGAACAAGAGCACACTCTCAGTTCAATGACTGGTAATGTTTAAACTCCATGCCACTGCTGCAAAAGCTGTGCATTGGTAGTGCTCATTACTGGCTACACATTTCAATCTGCCTTTGGTATTCCACGTCTGCACCCCCCATTCAGTCTCTGCCCTCTGGCCGATCTGGCAGAGGGGGAGATTTTAATTGTGGCTATAGAACTCTGCACGGTTCTTTGCCTGTGAGCGAGCCCTCACTTCAGTGAGTGAGAGCTTGCTTTAGTGATATTGGGTCCAGTCCATCCCTTCAGGCTGCTTTTAATGGCCCTCTCCTCTCTTTCATAGCCGGGGCTGAGATTGTTTTCCATGTGATGCCTGTTAATTCTGCTGCAGGGAAGGGCAACCGTATACCCATCCTTCTTTTTTTGTATGAGAGATACATTTCTTCTTGCTTTCCGTCTCCATTTTTCCTTCTCACAATACTCACTTTTCTCGACTTGAGCTGAAAGTTAAGGACAACATGTTACACTTACGGAATATATGCAGACCAAGAAAGTGCTTGTGGTTTGGTTGGCATCAAGAATCACTATAATTCGTCCTATATTAGGAAACATCTATACCAACACATATTAACATTGTTTATTATAAGCACATGGTTAAAGGGATAGTTCACCCAAAAATGAAAATTACCCCATGATTCACTACCCCTCAAGACATCCTAGGTGTAGGAAAACCATGTGAAGAAGTAAATTGTTTTTGCTATACTCTACATTTTATTAGTCTTAAGATGACAGCGCAACAAATATGGATGTTTTTCACACAAACTCATTGCTTCACTTCAGGTGCACCCAGAGCCATGTGGAGTACTTTTTATGATGGATACACTTTTTTTGTGCTTAAAAATCTTGATCCCTCATTCACTGCCATAATAAAGCATGGAAGAGAAATTTTATTTTTTAACTCCAAAGAAAGTCCTATAAATACTATGGCTTGAGGGTGAGTAAATCATGGGGTAATTTTCATTTTTGGGCGAAATATCCCTTAATGTTTTGCCGTCTGCCACTTTAAATGCTCTTTTCAAAGCAGGATGAATTCTGATTGGCTGGGGATGTGGTGGGGGGTGTCCCCCTCGGAAGAAATCATGGTCCGGATGTTGGTGGGGGGGCCCTTGGTAGAAATCGTGGTCCGGGGGCACATAGTGCGCAGAATTAAAGGTGCAGGGACTTGAGCCCAACCACACTGCCCTCTCCCCATGCATGCCACTGGACTTAGAGACCATCATTACTTGTCCTCAACATGTAACTGGCCAGAAAACTCATGGTTCATTGGCGTCAAAAACCATGGCAACCTTCAAGAAATATAACCGTAATAATACAAGAAGTGCACCAGACACAATACAAAAACATCTTCTCTTCCTGTTTTTCCACATGGATTGTTTCTCAATCTGTTGTCCTCTCCATCGCCCTGGCCTCGGGACTGGGATGAACATGTTAATATGGGCTGCTCATGTTAGGACAGCTCAACTCTGAACCCTCATGTGTGATCTGCCCGTAGGCTCAGTCTGGTATGCAGGCCCACAGGAACTCAGCTGCCTTTATTACAGTGTGCCCTTCAACTCGCCCTTCAGAAACATCCTCATCACCTGCCCTTGTGACTAATCTACCCTCGAGCGGGTCCTGCAGGGCTGCCCTCTGGCCTAAATGCTTCATGAACCCAAAGACAGATGGAATAGCCTTCAAACAACAAACCACCTCGAGGGCGTCTATGTCAGACAAAGAGCAAGCAGAAAACGCCACCCTTTCCTTAACCGCTGTAAACAAGAGCTTGTACATTTTATCCCAGTGAAGATCCCTGCAGAATGACACCACAGGAAGCTTTTGTTTAAAACTGAACGTGGAGCAAGGACAAGGTATTTTGCTGTCAGGATGCGGGGGTGGGGGAAGAATGAGTGGAGCCATTATGACATGGCTGTCTCCTGCTTCGGGCCATGCTGCCCTTCAGGCACATTGCTGTGGAGATGAAATCTCTGACTGGACCCTTCAGAGCAGGCCCAGCCACGGACCCCTAGGCGAGGACCGACCCCTTTAGAAAAGTCATATTCACTTTGCTCCACATTGAGGGGGTGTGTGTGTGTTGGGAGGGGGCAGTGCCGAGGGCAACGTTGAGTTGGATGTGAAAGACAGAAATGATGGGATGAATATGAAGAGAGAAGACGTCTCTTTGACTACATTCTGGACATGTGAGATGCAAATGTTCCTACCTGTGATGCCAAAAATTCATCTGCGAAAGCATCAGGTTTGCTGATCTGTTTTGGTTATGTTTTATGTGGGTGGATGAAGGTTATCCATAGTGAAAGAGGTCGGCAGTGCATTCACAGAGCATAAATAATGCTTTTATTTGGTTATTTATGCTCTCCATAAAGGGACATTTAGTGCCCTTCACAGCAGCAGATTGCTGAAATGCTAGTAAAGAGAAGATCTAAGCCATGTGGCGGGTCATTAGAACACAGCCCCTACTGTCATTATTGAAAGTGGTAATGATCGTTTATGTGCGATATCATCTGACATGTCTCTTATTGATAATATGCCATGGGCAGCAGCATGTGAAGACCGTATTTACAAAGAAATTAAAATGGCAATGGCTTGATTTACTAAATAAGCAAAATTAAGCTTTGCTCAAGCAAAAAATTTAGTTAGCATGTGACTGGTCGGGGCATTTGTTACGACCATAGATTTTTATCTTATTACCAAGATGCCAAATTCTTTTTTGTGCATGTGTTAAAAAAAAAAAGTCATATTTAATAGCTGAATTCCAAATGAAGAACAAAAATACAAAATACTCATTATAATCAGTGCTACACTGGATGCGGCATGACACGACAAGTAAAATCCCTGACAGTAAACTGCCTCATCCCATTTATGAGGTACTGACACAGAGTTCAGATGTCCTGTGTAGACAGACTTAACCTGTTGTGACGCGGCGATTGTAGTATTTGGTTTCCCAAGAAGGTCCCAACAACAAAATTAGGTTGCTGAATTCATAAACTGTATTTTCCTGCTCTCAGACTTGCCAATCTAAACTGAACGCTGTGTATGGTGTTTGAGGTAATTGTGAATTACCATAAATTTAAAGTCTAGTTAAAACAAATTTGCAAATACTACTGTTATTACACTTGTATTTAATACTTTGTATTATGCCTGTTATAGAGTGCATGACGTCACGTGCATTACCGCCAGTGGCAGTAGACAACCTGACACGGCATCGTTTTCCCAACTGTTGCTCCATAACTTATGGTCATACCAATGCAGGTTAGTCATACAGATAGAAGCAAATCATCATTTAAAACTGTAAAGCTTTTGTAAAATAAAGAAAACTTATTTTTGCAGCCACGCTTTTTTTCTGTGAACTATGGAGCGCATTACAATTATCCGAAAATCAGCAAAAAAAATTTGTTAATGATTTAAGTGAAATATATTTTGTGTACAGGCCTATGTATTAATTTTTTACATAGCCTTTATAGTTGTATTGTTTTCTCCGTTCACAGAAATGCTGCAGGTGCATGATGTGACCTTGTGTAAATCAGTGTTTTACACTGGTTTCAAACAAAAAGCTGCATGTTACCTGCGATTCATTTTCACTTAAATGTCAGCCTAATACTGCCAGCTGGTTCGTGACATATCCTGGATAAACTATAATGCCGATGCATTGCCATTGCGACTTACCTATGATGAATTTACAGCTGAGAGCAGCATTTCACTCGTTGGATGACTATGCTGTCTGACAAACTATATTTTTCATGCTTTTTCTGATATGTTGACGGCTTTAAAATAATCAAAAATTGGCTAATAAATATCAGTGCCAGATACATCGGTGCGTCCCGACTTATTTAGGGTCATAACATTTTTAAATGTTACTGAAACAAGTATCTTGAGGTCACCAAGGCAGTATTTATTTTTATGAAAACAGTAAAAACAGTAATATTATGAAATAATAAAAAAAAATTTATATAACCTATAACATAAAATGCTGATTTATTGGTCAAGAAAACATTATCATCAATATCATTTGTTATAATTTTGTGGAAAAGATTATAGATTATTTTTAAGATCAATGAATAGAACATTCAAAATAACCGCATTTATTTCAAACGGAAATCTTTTGTAACATTTTAAATTTCTTCATTGTTATGATACTTTTTTGGTAACACTTTAGGGACCAATTCTTACTAATAACTAGTTGCTTGCTAGCATGCATATTAACTGCATACTGGCTGTTATTAACACTAATAAAGAACATATTAACACCTTATTCTGCATAACCATGTTTTAGATCACTTAATCTTACCCAATACCTAAACATAAGTACCTTACTAACTATTAATAACCAGCAAATTGGAAGTTTGAAGCAAACAACGTAGCTAATAGTTAATAATGAGACTTGGTTCCCAAATTAAAGTGTGATTCCAAGTTCTACCAAATTTTACCATAGATTTTGACAACATTTGAAGTTCTTTGTAATTCTCACACAAAAGTATAAAATCTTTTACAGTCTTTATTCCAATTCATGTTTCTATTTTATGTTTATAATGTGAACCATCTAAGATCTGGTTATTTGTTTTATGGCTTTTAATTCTTTATGTTTTTATTAAAGAATGATGAAGAATATTTTTTTTAAAGCATCTAAAACTGGACACTGCTGCACTATTTAAAATCTTGCCAAGGACGACGTACATTTTGTATCCTTAGGATTTGCTTTTGTTGTCCATTCTGAATATTCGCGGGATTTGAAAAATTCCTTTCTTGGGACTTTGAGAAGTAAACATCTTACCCTTCAGGAGCTGACATGCTTTAATCTACTTGGTGTTGGCTCACATGAACCTTAGTATGGAGGTCCATATAAATAAGGGCCTGAGGGTCTTACCTCTGCACCTGCTGAGGCCCCAGGAGAATCAAGCTTGCGTTTCTTGCGGGGTCCGATGGCGGCAAGGGCTGTGAGGTTGGCATCCCGCTGTCTCATCTGGGCGAGTTCCTGCTGCTGCATCTGAATGGCAAGAACATCAAATCAATATTAACTGCATGAACGCTATATCAAAGCCATTCATGAGAAACAGACAATTTATACATAGTGTAGGTCTGTGAATAACAAGTTCCTAAATAAGCATTACTGTGTATTACATTCCCTTACACAAATTATCATGTTCAAATATTTGTATGCAGTGTATTTTACATTTATTCCAAACTGCCCCGAAGAGTTCTATAGAGCAAATGAAGCTCCGAACATCACGCACAGCTTCAATGCAGCAAATAACTCAGAGCTTTTGCCATATCTGGGTGCTTAATTCAATTTCTTTCCACGAGGGAACGAGGGAGAAAGTGAGTGAGTGTTTGAGAATGAGAGAGTGAGCGATTTTCAAAAAGCACAGCCTGCAGGTAAAGTCATCTCACCCTAGCAGGCAGTGACAGAGCCAGCCACGCCGGGAGGGGTGGATGAGGAGGGGGCGGTGCGTCCTCTGTTTTTCCGCTCAGAGTGAGCGCTGCCGGGCACAGAATGCAGAGTCCTCACCTCTCCTCACCCTGACACTTACACCACTGTGGCCATGAACTCGCAAAAAAAAAAAACCCCACTAGCAGCAAGAACGGCTTTGTGTGTCATCAACGGCCCCATCTGAAAGTGTGTTCACCAAGCCACAGCGGCCGCTGGAGTCATGAAGTGAAGTGGGGGACACAAAAGTATAGGGACACCATCTTCTAATGAACAGGTTTGACTACTTTAGTCATTTCCATGAGTACAAATCTTAATGTTTAAGCATATAATAAAATTCTAGGGAATTATGTTTTTACTAAATTACTAAACCATAATCTGTTCATTAGAAGGGGTGTCCCAATACTCTTTTCCATATAGACGGTGTATATACTTATACACACACACAGTATATTTAAAATATAGCATTAGTATATAAAATATAGATAGCATTCATATATATTTTATAGTAATTTATTTTTATAAAATTGTATTATATATTAAAATATATTAGATTATGATAAAACAGACCTTTTTCACTTACAGATAGATTTATTAACTTTACTTTAATAAAAGTGATTATATATATCTAGTATACTGTGATTTAATATTAACAAATTTCTTTGTTTCGACTGATAAAGGCATATTTGAGTCTTACAGACGGATCTATGGGAGAACAACATAAAAACGATTGTAACACACTGTTTTCCTTTTGAAGGAATGACGTGAATCAGTCGCAGAGTAAAAAATTTCCATTGTGTATGTAGATTACTTTTAATTGACTGAATTTGTCACTTGTGCTGCTAGAAACAATTTGTCCAAATAATTGCGCCGCCCGCCCCTCCTTTTACAAATACAAACTAAATAACATAATGAAAAGGGGGTAATTGACAAACCGCTAATTCAAGGCAACGTTTACATGCTAATTAAGTCAGGGTTATGCTAATCGGAAGGGAAGTGGTGCACACGGCATGCACACGCATGGATGCCCCGGAGAGAGTGAGCTGACACGTAAACACGGCCAGCGCCACCGCTGCATGTCAGCGATCTGGTGCACTAAACTTTCACCTGACCCTGACAGCTATGGTGAATTGGCCCAAGGGCACATAAAAGAGACGATGGTGGGGTGTGCATGAATCTATTAGAAGTAATGCAAGGTAAGGAGGCCTTGTACGGATAAAGTACAGTGACTCGCAGTGTTTAACAGAAGGACAGGGACTGTGTGGTTGTTACGGCTGATCTTCTCTCACCGCCTGCAGCTAGAGCGCTGACTTGCGTTCATATTCGATTATTTGATGAGGAGTGAAAGGGGAACCTAGTTACGCCATCTGTAATCCAGAGCACTGTAGCTCCACATAATGACGGTTTAATGACTGACCTCAATCACAAAACCTGCTGCTCAACTTTAACACGGTTGTTCACCGCTGTGAATATCGATTGGAGAACCTCCACTTGCTTCCTTAAAATCAGAAGTGTGCAACACTACGGCTGTGTTCAGAATGAAATAGTAGCATACTACTAACTGCCCAGTACATACTGTAAACCAGCATGTGTTCAATATAGTATGCAATAACAATGATTGCTCTACATAGTCTTTTCAATTCACAGAGTCTAGTTATCACCTCTGAAATTAAAGCCAAAGTTTGTCATTTTTTAAAATGTTTTCTTAACCAGTCGTGCTAGTTTGGTGCAGGACTATTTGTTTGGATGACCAATGGTCGACAGTGTTTCAAAGTGCTGAACTATTTCAGTCATAAATTACACACTTGACCTTAAAATACAGTTCTTTGTTGTTGTTTTTTTAAATCATAACTAGTAACAATTAAAAATATAATCATAATTATAATCATGTTGAGACTGCATATAGATTCCAAAGCATCAACAAATGGCTAATAGCACCCTCCCAGCATACATCACTCTCCGTTGAAGTTGATAATCTGTATGCAGTCATTTTATTATATTAACAATGTATGTCCTGTTAACACATTTTTTGAATATATATATATATATATATATATATATATATATATATATATATATATATATATATATATATATATATATATATATATATATATAGACAGAGAGAGAGAGAGAGATTTCACAATTTAGAGTTGATGTCTATTTTAATGTTTTGAAATATAATTTATTCCTGTGATGCAAATCAGCATCATTAATCCAGTTTTCAGTGTCACATGATGCTTCAGAAATCTCTATGATTTGCCGCTAAAGAAACATTAATAAAGTTGAAAATATTACAGTATGATTCTTTTAAATGCATATTTTAAAATGCATACTTATAAAAAAAAATATTGTCTATGCACTGACCAAAACATTTGAACAAAAATGTATTTATATATATAAAATTGTTTATATATATAAAAGTAAAAATATAATTATTTTGTATATTACTATATCACTTTGAGGTGATGTTGATGTGGACTTGCGCAAACTACTAGTTTTGTCGAAATGTCTTTCTCTCAATGGCCCACCTGTCTACTTGTGAGACAGAGAGACAGGATGCGATGAAGAAAGAAATGCTTGTAGTCTATAATCATTTAAAAAGGTCAGGCGCAAGAGAGAGAGGCAGAGAGAGTGAGCCTGCCAGCGCTGCTCTCCATCTCTCTTGATCCTTATCTGCAGTCCGGCCCACCAGAATGACTCGCCTGAGAGAAACACCTTAATAACTGCACAGGTTGATGCCGAGTGTAGCGGTTCAATTAGGGTGCTGGATGAAGTCAAGGACGTGAGAAAACACGAAACACGATTCCTGATCCTAATTCTAGCATGATTCTGGGAGTCTTTGATATGCTGAATATCAGCTGCTGAGCTTCTCTGCGAGTGAGTGGCAGTTTTGAGCTCAGGGGTGTTCGGAGGATCTATCACCTTCCAGAACTCCTTATTAACAAGGTGAAGCACAAGGCGTAAACCCTTGATAATGAGCCAATGTAACAATCCAAGAACACAAGACAGAAAAGCAAGTTTCCAAAAACTCTTTTCACATCCCACTAGTATCAGAATGTGCGTACAGCACGTGCAGTTATGAAAATCTTAGGCGCTAAATGAAGATGTTGATTGGTTTGTTTTGTTAACTGAATCAACAAACAATCTGTTCGGTTAAAATACGATAAAAAAAAAACACCTCCATGGGTGTTTAAAACTTTACAATTCTAAAATACACTATAGTTAAAAGTGATTACTGAAAACGTTAATCAAAAGTTTAGCTTAATTTGTAAATACATTTTGAAAATGTTTAACAAAAAGGAAAAAAAAATAAGTCTGCCGTTAACGTGTGTGTGTGTATATATAGTGTGTGGGCTTACAGCGGTATAATGTCAAATTCAAATTAAGCAAAGCAAAAATATTTTTTATTATAAATATTTTTTGGGACACACACACAAAAACGTATATATTATAAAATTATAAATATTTACATATGATGTCCAAATATATTTACATTTTTTGCATTTGCATTAATATTTTATTTGTAGAATGTTTAATGAAAAATCTAAATACTGTCATATATATATATATATATATATAAAAGCAAAAAAAAGAAAAATATATATTAAAATTATATAACAACATTTTTGATTATATATAAAATTACACTCGCATTGCTGCCTGGGTACAAAAAAAAAAAATACTGCTAGCTTAACTGGAAAAAAATATATTTTCTGAATCCCTAAAAATCTCCTATATAAAAAAGTACATGACCCTTTTGACATGTTCCACTCCAACTTTTTGTTTCAGTAAGAGCAAGGTAAGAAATCAGAGACAGAGGTTCAGAGGCAGCTGTCTAGGCTTTAACACAGGTTTTCAACAAAGACGAGAAGCTGCCATTTTGCTTTGAGCTGAACCATGTAAATAAATACATAGAACTGTGCTGTCCAGCGTTTCTCTTTACTAGTCTAGTTAGCTGAACTGTGATCTGCAAAAAGGAGATGCAGCAAGACCAAAGAAGCTTCAAGAAGTGTTTCTCTCTTTCTCCATAACGATATGCCCCCAGGTAAGAAAAACAACAGTGCTGAAACAAACATTATATCCACAGCAACAGAGAGACAATGGGCTCTGCGGCTCTAGATTTGAATAAAACATGCTTCGAATGATCGCTGGGGTTCAGAAAAGATCCTTTTTGACGGATGAGATCTAACAGTGGTCGTGAGTACAAACAGAGACATACGGTGACATAGCGACATATGGTGTGTAAACTGCTTATTTACAGAACGGAGGGGAAATGACAACAGAGGAATGTGTGGAGGGTTTTTTTTTCTAAAAATGGGCCAATTTCTGTATCCAAAATGGTTAGTTCCTGTTTGGCATTTAATGAAAATTACAGCCTCAAAGCTGTTCACTGTGCTAATGAGGACTCTTTTTTTTGCCCAACTAATCCAAGTTGAAACAAGTCACTTCTATAAAAATTCAAATGTATATGCAAAGTCACAAAAGGATTTTTTTTTTCTAGTCACACTTGATCATGCAAAAACAACAATTGTGGACTAGAGCTTTCAGGCTTCAGAAACAAAGCTATTGTTTGACTTCTTACAACTTGAAATATAGCACATATATAAATAATTTTTGGTATCTAGTTTGAAAATTGACAGCACCAGTCCCCATCCATTCCTCCTGAATAGAAAACAGCAACTATTCTTCAAAATACCTGCCCTTTTCTTCCACGAAATGAAGTAATTTAGCCTTCATTGCCATTAAACCTGATGAAAAATCTCTAGTGCTCAGACATGTCATGCCCCCCACAAGCCAAAGATTAGCCCATATTAGACTCATGATGGCAGCAGGGCGGTGTGACATCTGAGCAAAATGATGACTTCCCCCCGCCATGCGGTAATAAACTTGTTAGGAAACGTATGAGACCATTTGTCTCAATGTCAGACTAAATGATGTCAAAGTCATAGCAATGGCGTAATCATGAAAAATGTATGTCGAGCACTTTTATTAGTACTATTAAATAGTCTTCCATAAAGCTCACCTCTTTAGCTTTCTGTTTAAGCCGAGCCTGTTCAGGATCCTCCTGCCTCGAGCGACTCTGCAAGAAAAGAGAAACATTAGAACTAATCGTCTGGTTTAAATTAGAGCCAGAATTTAGATGAACCAAATTAGAGCAGAAATATCCATTCAGAAAACAATCAAAAGGTAACAAACATAAAAAAAAAACAGTTCATCCAAAAATGTATATACTGTCATTATTTAGTAATATGCGATTCCAAATTGATTCATTTTTTTTAACTAAAAATATTCTTCAAATTTGTGTTTCACAGGAAAAATGTCAGATTACAAATATGAAACAACACAGATTACTAGAGAATAAGAACAAAAAATACCATCCCTTCACTTAAAATTTTGCTGTACATTAAGAAAATATTAAGCTCGGCAATAGTTTTACCATGATGACAAACTAATTGTAAATGGGTCAAGTCTATTCCCAAACAGTATTTCTGTGAATCCAGCAACAGAAAACATAAGAACAATTATCTTCTGGCTGACATCTCAATTAGCGGACTGCATTAATTAGGATAGGGACGGCGGTGCACTGGGAGTCACTCTGGAGCGGGACGTCGGCGGCGTCATCATCAGCTTTTGTCGTTTAAGTCAACTAATTACCTCTGCTTTCATGTTGCCATGTCCTATTCCTGTGGGGAACTGTCACACCCCCACTGTATCTTAAGGAGTGAAACTTCAAGGGAGAGCAATGCATGCTGGGAAGTTGCTACTAGCCGTTTGTTGCTGCTTTGGAATCTATATGCAGTCTCAAGTGCCACTGTCACGAATGAAATAGTTAGGAACTGAGATGGAAGTAATGTGCAATTTTGTTTCTGAACAGATTTATTTATAGAGAGATGGGATTTAATTGGTTTTGGTTCACTCAAATACAGTAAAAAAAATAAATAAAAATAATAATAATGTAAAAACCCCTTAATGTTCTGGTTTCAATGCAAGTATTGTCCCACAAAAATGTGTACATTAAGTATTGGCCAGTTTTACAGATATTATTTGTAAAAAAAAAATGTATAAATAATTTAAATTGAATGGTATCGACCAATTTTGGTTATTAATCATTTTGGATATTGTTTATTCTCAGTTCCTCCTTCATATTTGTACATTTAATCTTATACCCCCTGAAGTTAATCTAATAATTTCTAATGAACTAATATCACTGTAAAATGTAATCTTAGTGTAAATCTCGAAATTAATATACATTTTTGATACTTTACAATACAAATGTTGCAATGTCTCACCTTTAGCAAGGAAAACAATTACTTTTTATATATATATAATTTTAATATCGGACAATTATCTGTTATTTGTCAGAACATATCAAGTAAATTAACTTCCTGAACAGACTAAGAGAGATGGGATTTGTTCAGTACAAATTGTATTGGCAGTATCTGTGATATAGTTGATTACCACAGAAAATAACTTTGATTTTCCACTCAAAAATTGACTGTACATTTATTATAAGCTGATATTAAACTTTTTGTGTAATGGGTATTTAATTATTCATGCTAATTTTTTTTAAATGGTACAGAATTTTGGTATCATCCATTTATCAGTCATATAATTTGAAAATAATTACTGGCTCACCGTATCTGTATCAGCCAGAACTTTAATATCTGTGAATCTTTACATCTAAGATATGAAAATTTAGTATCAAAAAACACCTACCAATCCATCCCTGCCAATATGGCTTAAAACCCAGAACTAAACCTCATGTCTACCTACATAGCAGTTAAAAAAAAAAAGTCATGTAGTCTTGATTAATTTATAAGCAGCATTCAATTGACTGGTGCCAAAAAGGTAGTGATGCCTTAAGGTTCATCCATTACATATAACAATTTTTTTCCCCCCAACAAACTCAGTGAGTGAGATAGTGTCACTTCCTTAGAAAGAAAGCAACTTCAAGGCAAATTTAAAACATCCTCTCTCGCTCCCTAAAAGAAGACTCATTTCCTTTCCCCTGATGTACTCCAGTCCAGGCAACAGTACAATCAAATCAACTCGAGACTGGATAAATCCCTCTGGCTTTGCCATTACTGCAATTTGCTACAGTATGAAGCAGACCAAGTGCAATCTTGTGTCTTAATAACACTGCCTTTTCTCTTCAAGGCTTAAAAGCACAACCGGTTTCTTTTAAACAGTGGCCAACACGTGCGGGAAAAGCCAGCGTTCACTGGCAAGGCTCTGATGGGCAGACTGGCGCCGACGGCCACTCCCGCATCACTCAAACCTACTTTCGCGGCTTTCATTAGCAGCTCCCGTTCTTCGTCATCTTTCCTCTGCTTCTCAATCTTCTCCAGCTGCTCAAAGAACTTCAGCTGGGTCCGCACATCCGACGTCTGCTCGTACAGATCCTCATCCTGGTGAAAGTTAAAACAAAACGCCTCATCAACGTGTTCATCACCTTTATGTTGTTATAAGAGTGAACAAACTTTTTTTTCAGTTCGCCTAAAGTTTAACTCTTTTCCCTTTCGTGTGTAAATGAAAGTGAAGTTAGTAGGTCACCCAGAGTTAATGTAATAACTGTGTTTCGCAGTGTTACTGGGAGGCAACCCCTGACTTTTTTTCCTGCGATGGTTTCTCTAGCGTTGCAGGTAAAAGAGCAGCGTGAGGCGCAGCGGAGCCAAGCGATGCACACACACACACACACACACACACTCACACATAGAAACCCACATATTTTCATGCACTTCTGAGGCTATAGCCTATTAGCAGCAGGAACGGCACTGCTCTTCTCATCTCTTCCTGCATGCTTTCTTTTGCGCTGAGGCTGCGCCTCACTCACAGGGCCTACTTTTCCCGTCTCCAATCAAGTTGGGCTTGTTTTTCGCTGATGTCAACAGGCTGACTACATAAAGCCGTGCCAGTTACTCATTTTGAACAGTTTATTGCAAAATCAGAATGGAACAAATAGCAACATGACACCATGCGTCCTCTTTGCGTAATTTTTTTTTTCTTCTAAGTACAAAATGAAAGTCTAGATTTCCACAGTTTTTTTCCTCAAGCTCCATTAATTTCAGTCTATGATTAACAAAAGTTGAACAAAACCAGGATCATTTAAGATACGATAATTAAATAACGAATAAAATCTGTCTTTTTCACATTAACAATTACAACCGATTACGATCAATACCAATTTGGTTTCTGAATTATTTTAGGATTGACGCATCTCTTAAGGTTTCCACAAAAACGTCAAGCAACACAACGGTTTTGTTTGTTTCTTGACAGCCAAATCAGAATATCAGAAAGATTTTTGAAGGATCATATGAGACTGAAGTCTGGAATAATGGCTGCTGAAAATTTTGCTTTGTCATTACAGAAATAAATCACATTTTGGAATATATTCCATTATTTCTAAATTATTCATATTTCACAGTTATTATATTTATAATATTTCAGTTCATAATTCCAAGTTATGTCATCAACACCAAAGCACATCTTTAATCATGTTAGAATAAGTAATCAGTTAAAAAAAAAACTAATTATGATTGATTTTTGCTTTGGTGTTAAAATAGGAATTATAAGTAGTTAGTAGGATGCTGTACAACAAAAGTCTTACCCTTTCAAGTCTTACTAGTGTGGTCTACTCTTATTAGTGCATCTTCCATGATCAAGACTCAGGTTAGGGTTAACATTAACAGTTGTATTTTCAGGATAAATGATGTATAATGAGAAAAGTCAGTTTGTGGTTCGGCTCAAGTATTGGTTCTTACTTTGCAGGAGTCAACGCGGTGTTGTGCAACAGCCGAGACTTTCTCCAGGACAGAGCGCAGCCTGGACTGAGTGGCGTGAGAAATGAGAGTGACTGTCTCCATTGACATCTCCGTCACGCCGAACTTCTTGGCTGAAACAACACAAAGTTTGGTGTTAAAGTCGCTCAGGAAGGTAGAGGAAAAGTGAAGAAAAGTGATTCTCTGAGCCTGGAGCACCAAACCAATTAAGAGACAAGAATTATTGTTTTGCTTCTCAAACCTACCTCATGATATGACCTCATTTAACTAGTAAACACTTCACTGCCACACTTTGCATCTGTCACACCCACACACTCACTTCCCATCACTCTCTCCACATCATATCCAGCAGGTGGCGCAACACACCTCCTCCCCGCTCCCTCCTCCAGCCATCAAGCTGAAATCATCTCACACACACACACACACACAGAACTCCCCCGGAGGAAGATTTACATTTTTAACACACTCCACCCCCCTGGCGACAGCATAACAACCACAGCCGGGCTCCATGTAATAGCACATATCCGCAGGCACTCATTGGTATGCACTGTGTGCTAAATCAAGCACACAGGGGGAGAAAGAGTTTGCTTAAATACAATAATGGAAGGCGCTTTTTTGGATGAGAGGGATCCAAAGACCTGCTTCACATCTATGACAGTCTCCTGTTTCTTCATGCTCTTTAAGACATCTTTAAAGTGATTTATGCAAAGGTTAACTAATCATTATTAATGAGATGCAGTCTGCAAACATACCGCACCAGCATGTATAGAATTTAGGAGTCTGGTCTTGATTCCGGACCCTTTTTTGTGTTGGTATACACCTTTTCCTATTTAGTAATGGAGAAAAGACAGCAGACTTCCACTAATCTTTATTTCCAAGGAATTATGAGTAATATTTAGCTTGCATACTAAGTACACATCAGTAATACTGTGCAATATGAGCATCAAATAATTATATTAAAATGACAGCTTAGCCATCAGAAAAATAAATGACATTTCACAATATTAAGTTTTTTGTTTTACCAGCATTGTACAGATCACACTCAAAACATAACATTCATGCTTGAGTTGTTAGTGTTGGTCACAAAGCAAGTGAGTGTTCCGGAATACCCAAAGAACCACACAGCAACGATCTAGAAGACTTCAGCATCACCTTCAGCACCACTAGCATGACTGTGACTTATGAGGGCAAGCGTGCTCACATTTACTCTGAAATGCAGAAAATCCTATTTGTTTACATGTGGCATCTATACATATGAAGATTCGACGGCACCCAGTCCTTGAAATGTGCATTGTTTGTTTAGGCAGGGACATTCAGAGTGTATGCAAGTGACCTTGTCAGGGAAGAGGCCCGAGGCAAGCGCACATTTCAGCACACAGCAAACTAACAGAGAGCCATCAGAAGACGGCCTATAAAGTATTCATATGCAGCCTGAGGAGGCCTCAAACTCGGACACAGAACATTCATTAGCCTGACTTTGCAAGGGAGTGACCAGTGGAAGTGCACTAGGAAGTGCCCTAGTCTTAGGCGGAGATCAAGGAGAGAAGACTGGAACATCATCAATCTCTGAATCTCTACTTTTTAAGTTAAGGGTGAGTCACTCTAAATATTAAAATAGAAAAAAATACTATAATAATAAAAAAAAAAAAAAAAAAAAAAAAGTTAATTAGTCATCAAAAAAAAAGAAAATAATAATTGTAAATGCCCAGAATGCTTTGCCTACTTTGTCATTTTGTACATGTATAAATAGATAGGAATTAACAGCAATAGTAAAAATACTAATTGTAAAATTGCATATTGCATAAATATATATAATTTGGCCAAAAATGCAGTTAACATTAAAAAATATTAATCTAGCCTAATTATACAGTGCTTCTTTATGACTGAAAACAGGTTTTAGGCCACTGATTGGCTCATTGACTTTAAAATCATGCAGTACAAAGTATTAGTGTTCAAAATTGTATACTTTTTTTCATGTGCCTGACTGTAAATCTGCCCAAAAATATCTATCATCTTTACAGCTTTCTCTCTGTGTGGCATTTAAAACAAGCAGCCGAATCATAAAGCTTAGAAAGAGTGACACATCTTTCCTGTCTCATCGGGCCAGCTTTCATCAGCTTTTTGTTTAAATCCATTCATAATCCCACACCCATTTAAAGATCCGCCCTCAAACAACGTCAGTCAACACTGATACAGTAATTAGACAGAATATTAACTGCCCACACAGTGGCGGTACAGCCTAAACCTCTTTATGAGTGTAAACCTGCCAGGAGAAACTGATCCTGACAAGCACACTGCCAGACTGCCGATGAGAGTATTGCAGCGACGGGTTATTGCGTACCAGTCTCCAGGAGACGTTTGTGGAGCAGGCTGGCAGGGAGGAAGGCCTCGTCCTTACAGGAACGGATCTGAGTGCCCACCAGCTCCGAACCCGTAGCCAAGATACGGGCGTTCTCCTCATTTAGGTTCACACCAGCCATGGACGCCACGTCATTGATGTCGTCATCATCTCTGCAGGAGGAGATACAAGAAGAACTTCACCATGCATGAAACAGGTATATTATGATGGATGGATGGATATATATATATATATATATATATATATATATATATATATATATATATATATATATATATATATATATATATATATATATGTGTGTGTGTGTGTGTGTGTGTGTGTGTGTGTGTAAGCATAAAAAAGAAAACAATCAGCACCCCCCAACTCAAAGGTTTACTTAGATTTTCAGTTGTAATATTCTTAATATATATTATGTAATATACTTCGATAATATTAGCATATAAAATAATAAATTATTATATTACAACAATACTGGATTAAGTCATTTACACAGGACTATAATAACTGAGATTACTGTAATTACTGTAAAAAATAAATGCATATAAAATAGGCAGTACAATTATAGTAGCAGTACTATTAATTGCTGTATTTTTTTATGATTATTTTATTTTTAAAACCAAATATTGTCTTTTATGCTTATAAGTGAGAAGCTGCCAGTGTTTATTTATTAAAGAAATGCTTACTGGAGAGTGGGTTTGATAAAAAAAACATTTTATATCTTTTAAAAGTGATACGTTTTTCTTCGCCATATTAATAAATAGTCATGAACATGACTTCATTCCATCACACCCATTCTCAAATTCTGTCATGCCCCTATTGCCATTAAAACAACTAACAATTCTAGAGAAACGCTGCCTCCTACTGGACTCTTAGAACACCAACCTGAAAGTCCCACCCCCAGGGTCATTCAGCTTCTGTTTCTGATTGGCTGCCGCTTGAACAGCCACACCCATGGGGCTCCTCAGTTGCAAGGGTGTCCCAACAGGACCTGCAATAAAACTTGTAATTATACTGGGGAAGGGCCATTGGACTCTTGCATGAGAAAAGGAACACTTAAGCCTCAATAACTTTCCTTTAGTGGGTTTAAAATGGACTCTAAGCTCATTAAGTCTCTCAAAAGCTTACCTTGAGCACGAACTGTCTGTGTAATCACCACCGGCATCCGTGTCGGAGTAACCTGAACCCCAGGCCTCTTAACAGCCCGAGGAGAACAAAACCACAGAGGATATGAAAATTCAAACTTATTTTTTAATGCTGAAGTTTGAATTAGTGACACTAATGTGTCTAATTGAGCCTTAGATCATAAAATGTATCTAATAACATGAGCGGAGTAAACTTAATGGCCAAATAAACAGATGCATTCAAATGATTCCAATTTTCAGAATCATTTCAGTGGCAGAAGACTGTACAGATGTTATGAATATTTAAACATAATGTATTGACCAAGATTACAATAGACCAGAGGAAAGCAGGAGTACCATGGTGGCAGCAGCCGGGCGGATGGTAGACACGGAGGTGGGCAGTGTGCTCGGTGCTGGAGCTTTAATGGCGTTCACCGTCACTGGGGTGGATGTAGTAGAGGTCTGAGACAGCTGAGTTAAAGACTGCTGGGAGTTCAGAAGAGTCAGACGCAGAGCAGGCAGGCTTTTCTGTACAAAGAGAAGGGGAGACAGATTTCAGGTTTAAAAATCACAGAAGAAAAATTGTGCCTTGAAAGGATAGCCCACCCAAAAATCAGTTGGTCACACTCATGTTGTCCAAATCTGTATTATTTCATGTCTTCTGATGAACACAAAAGTAGATATTTTGAAGAATGTTGATAACCCAACAGTTTCGGTATCCATTGTCTTTCATTGCATTTTTTGTCCATACAGTAGAAAGTCAATGAGAATTTAAACTATTAACTAACATTTCTTTTTAAATATCTTCTTTTGTTTTCCACAAAATAATTCAGTTTTGGAAGGACATGAGTGTGAATAATAGAATTTTCATTTTTTGAAACTTTCTCTTCAAGCTTCTGTAATCAAGAACAATAAGCACAACTGCTTTTTTGAGTCCTACCTTCAAAAAAGGGATCAGGTACGGTTGAGGAGATGATTTCAGCTCCGTCTGCAGGCGATTTGTAAACTCCTCAGGCTCGATTTTTGCATCCTTGCAGATTTTAGAAGGACAAATACGCATCAGTTATCTCAAATAAAATTACACATGCTTTATGAAAACAATGTTTTTTTTAATTGTATAATTTTTTTTTAAATGCCTTTTTTTAGACATTCTATTGATTTACTGCTTGTTTTCTTTAAAAATAAAAAAATAACAATATCTTTTCTATTCTTTTTATATTCTGTTTTCTTTTTATTATAGAATTAACAAAAAGCAAAAAAAGGCCTCTAATGCTAGCTTACTCTATTCTATCGGTTTTCTTTTATTTATTATATAATAAAAATGATTATATAATAGGCTGAGACTTGTCATAGCACTTGCATATCATTGATCTTTTGTTGATTTTTATTGCTTCCATTGTCCTCATTTGTAAGTCGCTTAGGATAAAACCGTCTGCTTAATGACTAAATGTAAATGTAATTTAAGTACTACAATTTTCAATAACCAGCTCAAGTTTACAGAAAACAATTGAGGGCGGCTCTGAAATAAAAGTTAAATATTCATGATTGTTTGATTTACTAAACATTGTTGAGAATATGGCAGATGTAAAATCAACAAAGCTACAGAGCTAGAGGTTTTTCAAGAATTTATACTTTTTCCTCCAAATAATTTGCTACAAAGCCATGAAGTCACACTTAACACACTGGAAATTAAGTGTGAATTCATATCTTTCTAGCAAATTCCATCTATCCATCCATCATCTTCCGCTTATCCGGGCCGGGTTGCGGGGGCAACAGTCTAAGCAGAGACGCCCAGACTTCCCTCTCCCTAGCCACTTCTTCCAGTTCTTCCAGGGGGACCCCGAGGCGTTCCCAGGCCAGCCGGGAGACATAGTCCCTCCAGCGTGTCCTAGGTCTTCCCCGGGGCCTCCTCCCGGTGAGACGTGCCTGGAACACCTCCCTGGGAAGGCGTCCAGGAGGCATCCGAAACAGATGCCCGAGCCACCTCAGCTGGCTCCTCTCGGTGTGGAGGAGCAACGGCTCTACTCTTGAGCTCCTCCCGAGTGACCGAGCTTCTCACCCTATCTCTAAGGGAGCGCCCAGCCACCCGACGGAGACAGCTCATTTCGGCCGGCTGTATCCGGGATCTTGTCCTTTCGGTCATGACCCACAGCTCATGACCATAGGTGAGAGTAGGAACGTAGATTGACCGGTAAATCGAGAGCTTTGCCTTACAGCTCAGCTCCTTCTTCACCACGACAGACCGGTACAGCGACCGCATTACTGCAGAAGATGCGTCTGTCAATCTCACGTTCCATCCTTCCCTCACTCGTGAACAAGACCCCAAGATACCTGAACTCCTCCACTTGAGGCAGGAACTCTCCACCAACCTGAAGTGGGCAATCCACCCTTTTCCAATCTTCTAGCAAATTATTTGAAGAAAAAATAAATAAATATATAATAATAATAATATCTAAAAAGCAAGTATTATGCCAAATTTGCACAGTAAAGGTGGCAAAGAAGCGCTTTTGCAGTGGCATATAATGTTGCTCAGAGGTGGCATAAATGTATGTACACACCAATTATAACTTTATACTTAGGTAATTTACATTTACATTACATTTATCCATTTAGCAGACGCTTTTATCCAAAGCGACTTACAGGTGAGGACAGTGGAAGCAATCAAAAACAACAAAAAGAGCAATGATATATAAGTGCTATAACAAGTATCAGTCAGGATAACGCAGTACACGTAGCATGGGATTTTAAATAATATAATATAAAGAAAACAGATAGAATAAAAAAGAATAGAGCAAGCTAGTGTTTGAGGTCTTTACACATACACACACACATATACAATTGCATAATTATTGAAAAGAAAATAGAATAGAAAAAGAATAGAAATGTAGTTCGATTTTTTTAAGAATACAATTAGAATAGTGAGAGTTAAAGTTAGAGGGTCAAATAAAGATGGAAGAGAAGGGTTTACACTGGATTTTTTTTTTTTTTTTTTAAGTCCTGCAGTTGCTGACATCTACAGTTTAGCAGGAGAATATCACTAGAGGAAATACTATCATTTTAACTGTCACTACTATATCAAACCTTTTATTGACAATCAAGCAATACTGAAGTGTCTCAATCATAACATACTAAACAGCTCAAACTTACCAGCAGATCCTGCACAAGCGCCTTCACATTCCGAGATGTTTCCGGCGAGGGGGAATTATGGGATGCCAGTTTGATGAGTGTTGCTAGGAAGTTCTTGCACTTCTTTACATTCTCTTGCATTTCCTAAATGAGGAATGCCAGTATTTGACAACAGATAATGAATTAGAATCCATATCCACTCATAGCCATTTCCATTATGAATGAACACAGTGTAGCACTACCTGAGAGAGGACAGGGCCTCTGTTAGCTGGGGCAGCAGCAGCGGTGCTGATGGGACTCTGAGGGGTCACAGAGGGCTTGAGAACTGTCTGTGGCGCAGGCTGCACACGGGCCCCTGCTGTAATGACTGTGGTGGTGGGCTTCTGAGCCGAGGTAATCGTTACCACTGCTGTCTTCTGCTACAAAAAAAAAAAAAAAAGCCAAGTGTTTTGTGCACCACGACAAAAATACATATTTTCCCCAAGCTTTCAGCTTGAAATAATACAATAAACACCACATTTAAGAAACAGTTCACCCAAAAATTAATTTTACATTATTCCAAACCCACATGGTGTAATATTTTTAAAGCAGAACAGACAAAACAGTAATTTTTCAAGAGTCTTCAAATAGACGAATAATCTTTTTATTCAATGGAAGTTCTTCTAATCTTTAAAAAGGACAAAAAAAAGCATTTTAAAAAGCAGAAAATACTTGATTTAAGTGCTAGTTACCAAATCTGAAGCTTTGAAGATTTGATCTGAAGCAAATCAAATAAGATATTTGGTTACAAGCCACTGGAGAAATCATGATGTTTGTTGTTACGGTCATGCAACCTGCACCACATTTGATTTGACAGTAAAATCAGGATGAGACTGTCTGCAGATAAATCACTTACATTTCACCTTTTTCACGGCACAAAGCTTTCATACGGTTTTAAGAACAAATGTCATATGAACTACATTAAAGTTGATTTAGAATACAAGAGAACCACTTCCTTTCATTTGTGGAATACAAAAGTAGCAGATATGCAGAGAGAGACCATCTCAATCACCATTCAATTTCACTGCATGGGAAAAAAAGATGCACTGAAAGTGTCAACAGAGATGGCCTTCCTTTATATAATTATTATTTACTGCTAAAACAGAGTGTTATCATGCAGCAAGAGTTTTAAATGTGTTGCTCATACCTGGGCAACAGGTGTGGTGACTCTGAAAGTGGTTCCAGCAGTGGGTGTAGCAGGTCTTGGTGACAGGGTGCCTTTATTTTGGTTCTGAGCTTTGGCCTGGGCCAGGACCTGCTGAGGAACCAATGCCAGCTGACCGGCCTCCGTGCGTACCAGCACCATACCTCAAGAACACAGGAAACAATTCATAAACAAATCATTTTGGAGTAATTAAAATAGCTGGGAAAAGTAGTAACATTACTACACTCATGTTGTTACAAACCTGAATGGCTTACTTTTATTTATCCACACAATGAAAGTCAATGGGGTCCAATGTTATTTTGTTTTGGACCCTATTTACTTTCATTACATGGACAAAAAGATTCCTCAAAAATGTCGTCTTTATGTTCGGAAGAAGAAATAAAGTCATTCGGGTTCAGAACAACATTAAGGTTTGTAAATAAAAACAAAATTTAAATTTTTTGGTGAACTGTCATCCTCTTTTTGGCATCTGGTCCCCTTATCGCTTCCTAAGCTTTTACCTGGAGGTATGGTGAATCCCGGCGGTAACTGAATGGTAGTCTGTTGCTGCGGTCTGACGATCAGCTGGGTCGTAGGAGCCCCTGGACGCTGCAGGGGTGTCGCAGTCGCAGTCACCGTCCCCTGGATGGGCGCACCGGGTCTCAACAGGGTCGTAGGCTGTCCTACGAGAGCAGTCGCTGCTGATTTTGCAAGGGCAGAGGGCGTGCTTGCCACAGGAAGTGAGGTCACCACCGGGCTGGACGACACTATAATCTGAGCGGACGTGCTGGGGTGCAACCCTACGGGGGTTCCGGGGAGCTGGTTCGGGACGATGGCTTTAATCTGGTTTTGAGGATCAGATTTGGGCTCTGTGTTTGTGAACGACACAAGCCCGGTGGCCTGCACGGGCAATCCTGAGACTTTGGGGTCGCCTCCGTTGTGTACGACACTTGTGATGGTGTTAGGAGGCCTGTGCAGTGCAATGGTGGGGTTTGCTTGACTATCTAGTGACACATTCGCATGTGGCAGTGTGCTGTTGGGCTGAGCAGGCACAAAAGCAGTATTTGTACTAGTAGGAGCAGACATGTTGCTTTTAACATTACCTACACCTGAAGCAATGTCAATACCGTTTACAGAAGCAGGAGCAGAAGCGATAACAGAAGAGTTTAACATGCCACTGCTTCCGTTCACAGTCTGTATTCTGGCGGGAACCGACTGGACAGCAGACGCGATGTGGTTTGTTTTGGGGTGAGAGTCTGTTGGTGCTGCGTCACTTGAACAAGTTGATGGGATTGATGAATGATATTGCAACCGGTTCGCGGCTGTAACCGGATTCGCGGAGGTGCTGGCCAGGTTCGCGGTGGACGGGACAGCCCCAGACGCCGGTATTCTGTCCGGACCGTTCTCTTGAGAGTTTCCCTCCTGGTTTCGCTCTGGCTGTCGCTGTTGCTCCAGTGTTGTTCCTACTTGGGCGGGCAGCAATTTCCCCAAGTGTGGATTAAGCGCGTTTGAGGGTCTCCTAGTGTCGCCTTGAGGACCGACCGCCTTGTTTTGTCCACCCAACTGCGATTCCAACGAGCCTACGAGGTCACTGACGGCTTTTTCGTCCACTTCGGAGTAGAGCATATCTTCCAGTGGATCAGGGACGCCCGCCATCTTTGAGAGACGCTTGAGAAACGCGCACCGCGCGTGCGTTGTTTTCCTGCTGAGGCATTGTGGGAAACGTAATGACATCATGGGCAAGATTTGCAGCTGTTGTTATCATAGGCCTGTCATATCTGGAATCAAATTTGGAAACTGACATATAAAAAAGGCAATTTTTTTTATATTTAAAGTATAATTTAATAAGTAAATATAAATAATTAAATATCTAATTTATTGGAATGAAAAATAAAATATATTTAAAAGTTACAATTTGGGAATAATATTAGTAATATTTAAATAATACAAATGAAATACATATTCATTCAACTCATTTATAAATATTTTCAATTGTTATATTGATAGATGCAGAAATATTGTTTATAGTTTTATACCTTTATGGAGTTGTCCGCATTCAGCTTGTTTTTGGTCAGATCTCTGTTGTGTTTTATTAATGATCACATCATGCTCATCTTTTAAAATGTTATTGTCAAGTTTTCAATTATGGCATGTCTTATCATCAGGAATATTATTTAAATGATGTGCTATTTCTAATAGATAATAGGAAATAAGCTTGTTTTTAAAGGCAGAAGTCCAACAATATCTAAAAAAAGTAAGAAAAATAACAAAAGCTGTATATGTGTGTGTTTTTCTTTTTTAACATTTACGTTTTTACATTTACATTTTAACAATATTAAGAAGAATAAGAGAGCTATGTATGTGTTTTCCCTCTTTTTATCATTGACATTTACATTTTTTTTAACATTGTTTATCCTAATCCTAATCTTGGCTGTATTTATAAATCTTTAAACAACAAACAAACAAAACATCAGCCTCATTCTTGGACTTCCCGAATTTTTTATTTATTTATTTATTTTATAGCGGAAATAGACTCACTAGTGGTTACAGTAAATGTTTTTTATTTTACAAAACTAAGAAAATATATTTTTACTTCCTCTATTTCTTTACTTTATTTCTTTAACATACTGTAAATACAGTTTTTTTTTTTTTTACAGGTAAAACAGTTTCTGCTAAACGTCTGTCATGGACATTTGTTGATTTGTGGAACAAGCCTTGGATAATTTGTGGCAAATATTGACAATATAAAAATGGAATATAGTTATCAAGTTAAAAGTAGATATTGAATATTCATGTGTTTATTATTAAAATACAATATTGCCTCTATTTTTACCATTGTGTATCATTTTGGAGGTCGATATAAGTAAGTTTATGGCTTTTAATATCTTAAAATTACGAGTCTTTAAACTGTTTATGGTGGCCATGACGAAAAGTGACAGATCTGCCTTGACACTGTGTAAATAATATCAAAAATTAGAGTTTAGTTTGGAAAGCTTTGATTTGCTATCAGTAATATAAACAGATTAGACTCTGCGTAAATACAACGGAACAGTGAGTTTTCTGGTGTCTGGTTCGTGTGCAGATCACGTGGTAAAGAGCTGGACCAATAGAATTGCGAGTCGTGTTGTACGGCCCAACCAGAGCCATATAGAGTGAGAGTTGCGACAACTCCATTGACTCCAATGGAACGCTTTTTTTACAGCAATGGCGGCTCGTGGAGCCTCTAAATAGTTCCCGGAAGTAGCAGCAAACCGATGCCGCGCCGTAGAGATGCAGCAGAACAAACCGTTCGCGACGCACTTTTAACAGGTAAGACGTTTAAAAAATAAGATTGAATATTATCAGTACACCTTAGTAACAATAAATTGCAAATTAAAACCTTCTAGTAGATTATCACTCATTAAATGAGTAGATTTAAGGTTTGTTATCAGATAACTAACAGATTAGGCTAGGATTGGAGCTGAATGAAGTTAGTAACGAACACCCTAATAATTGTAAAATCTGTTCTCATAATTCAGTTTCATCCATCGTGTTTGCAATTAGAAAAAAAGGAGTATAAACATATTTTTTTTGCAGGGTGGGGAAAGTTACTTAACGTTACATAGCCTATTACGTTAGTTCAATATAACGTGTGACAGCGGTGAGTGGAAGTGGTAAAAATGAGGTTATAAAGTTTGTTCCTTATTACACGTATTAAATTACTTAATAATAAAATGCACCCTATTGATATACATTTAGAGTGAATTGAGTTTGCAAAAACATGGGTGGAGTGTTTTTAGTCATTGTGATTCATTTACTATTACCTGTCTATATTATATAATAATACTGTATTATATACTTAAACTTGTTAGTGTATAAAAGTAACATACTGTAACATTCTGTGGGTTCTGGTGGGTGGAGGATTAGTGGTGCCACTGAACTGTTCTGTGATGGAGCATCAGTGAGGATGCAGGTCAGGAGAGCTGAGGGGACCTTTTTTTTGATAGCTGAATTTTCATTATTTTTCTTAGTGCTGCCTTTGCATTGTTTGATTTTTTTTTTTTTTTTTCTGGTCTCTTACATTTTTTTTAATAGACCCAGGTAACTGGCTGATGGTTCAATGGAATGCTGGCTGACTTGCTGCTGGTTGACTGGGCAGTGTCACCTGTCCCTGTCTCTCCTCTCTAGCCATGTCCTTTTTCTTCACTCTCACTTTCCCTTCTCTGAGTGTCCTTGTTCTTTTTTCCTCAACCTTTGAAACTGATAGAGGTAGAATACATGGTTTTGCTAATTTTAAATATTGAATATATGACATCACTTTACTAGTACGAGTTTGTACTTATTATATATGAATCACCTGAAATAACAGCTGTAATCAGTAGCCCTTTCTTGTATGTTCACAGGTCTAGGGGTGCATCGTGGAGCAGGGCCCTCCTCTTTTTGACCACAGGACAATGTACAAAGATTGTGGGAATAGCATCTGGTCTCAGCCTACTCTTGAATTTTTTGGTCATGACAAATTGCTTTGCCGCAATTTGTCTGCATACTGACTTCAGTTTAGTTTCCACACACACCTTTTTTTTTGCCTACCCACATACAGTACATATCACATGGTGGTTAAATGCACAGTTATAGGTAACACTGATGACTCCCTGCAATGTCTCACCATGAGTCTCAGCTCCCTGGGTTTTGCAAGGCTTTGCTTGTTCCTTATTTCTAGTAAAACATTGTCAATGTAAAAAAGTGCAAATAAATGTAAGTATAATTACCTAACAATTTTTTGTTGTTGTAATTTTTATTTGTATTTAGATTGCTCCTGCTGACTTGAGCCAACCATTATTTTCTCCTCTCTATGTCAGCGGGGAAGCCATACATTCGCACACCTTTCTCTGACTGAGTGGAGCATCCCCATGCAGCACAGTAAACCACGGTGGAGACTATGCAAGGACAACATGAAAGAAAGGACACATACAAAATGCTTGTCATGCTATTACATTTAATGTATTAATGAATTGCTGTAAATAGTTAATTGTATAATTACAATTTAAAATAACTGTTTTCTATTTTAAAATGGAATATACTCCTGTGATGCCAACCTGAATTTTCAGCATCATTACTTTTGAATGGCAGTGTACATGTTTATATACGAGTATGCTTAAGTTGTTTTAAACCTGAATATATTGTGTACATGAATAAGTATTGTAAGAATTATACTAGATATAATAGGTATATTATTTATAATACATAATTATATTACTATATGTAATTGTAAGAATTATAAACAGTAAGCTTCATTTTACATTTATTTAACATGCTAATTACTGCTGGTAACTGTTAATTGACCCATAGTGCGGAGCGAGCTGAAAATCACCTGTCACCAGCCTGTCCCTGTACTACCTGAAAGTCATCAATATGACATGAGTTAACATGAGATCAGTGGAAAAAAAGGACAATATGTAACGTAAAAAGGCAACAGGAACCCGTGTTTATAAAACTTAAGGTTAGCCTGAAATACGTTTTTAAAATATCGGTAATTGAACACTAATCCTCAAATATTACCCGATTTGATATTTTAAAAACAACATCGCTGTAACTACATACTCATGCTACGTACATATGTCAGTGTGTTGTATAAACATATAAAATAAATGCATTTATTGACTCCTTATTACCAGAAATCGCAGTTCTGTCCCTCTACTCTATCAGTTTGAATGGCCGCCAAAGCACTTCCTGGAACTATTTGAAGTCTACACGAATCACGTGACAACCAAACATTTCGAACTTCCGTTGTCGCAACTCTCTCTCTATATGGCTCTGGGCCCAACTATTAAAAACATCAGTGTCGGTCGGCCAGGTTTGGACATTTTGAACGGTGCTGTCAACTGGAGTGAGTACAGGTGCTAAAATATGGTCTTTTATTATTGGTTTAAATAATGTGGCGTCTTTTAATAATGTGAATATGTGTAAGGATCTGTTGTTGGTAATGCGACATCATGTTAGCAAACGGGCTAACGTTAATCGAGTTCATCAGTCTTATTAAAGTTGGTTTCGAAAGGCGTATTGCTAGGGTTTTATAATGTCACAAACAATATAAAGAAAATACATTAACGTTATAATGTCAAAGAAACTGCAAACATGTACAGAATATTGTATATACACTGGCATATATATAATTTGTAATATATTCTAAATATTTTATTATAATGTTTAAAACCGCAAAGGGGGCGTGGTGCATCATCTTTATTTTTTCTGAAATGTATAGAGATTCATTCTGTTATATTACAATAATACAATAATTGTTATTAAGAGGTGTGGAACTTCTCGATGAATTACTTTGGTTTTTAGACAAGCTGAACTCACAAAATCCTGCTCTCTCTTCCACCCTGTTATCAAACAGGCAGAAGTATGGCCACGGCACAGTCAACACTGATGTTCGCCGTCTGCATTTTGATGATAACAGAACTCATACTGGCAAGAAAGGACTACTACGACGTCCTCGGGGTGCCAAAAGATGCTTCCGAACGTCAGATCAAAAAAGCTTTTCACAAGCTTGCCATGAAATATCACCCCGACAAGAACAAGAGCCCCGATGCGGAAACCAAATTTCGAGAGATTGCAGAAGGTGGGTTATATACAGCACCTGTCATAAGTTTTTAGTACTTAAAAACAGTTCATATTTTGGTAATTAGTCACTAATGCTCACCATGAATGCATTTATTTGATATATTTTAATATTTATAAACATTTTATATTTTGTGCAGTAAGTACAGAATGTACAGTGTCTAAGTTACAAATGTACAATCAATATACAGAGAATTCAGTAAGGTGACAGCTGTAGGGAAAAAGCTATTCATGAGTCTGCTCAGGAACAGCACTTAGATAGAAATGCATGATAAAAGTCTTTGCCACGACTGGAATACATTTAATTTTAAAATATATTAAAATAGAGAATAATTATTAACAATGATAATATGGAAGTAACCTTTATTTTTGTTCTATTAAATGCAGCCTAAAAATAAATCAATTTTGTTGTTTAAATCAAAAATTCTTCAAATTGTTCACTCTGTTATGCATACATTTTTAACTTGTTCTGCAGCATATGAAACGCTGTCCGATGAGAAAAGAAGGCGGGAGTATGACCAATCAGGATACAATACATTCAGCAATGAAGACTTGAACAGAGGGGGAGAGCAGCGTTCTCCTCATTCCTTTGATTTTAACTTCGACGACATGTTCAGAAACTTTGACATCTATAGCCAAAACAGGCAAGCTCGTTCAAAAAGGCACTTTGAAGAGCACTTCAGGGCACACCAGCAAGCGCACAACCGCCATAAGAGACACTCCCAGGGTACTTTCGGTAGCGGAGTCTTTGAGGACATGTTTGAAGACATGGAGAAGATGTTTACATTTGACCGACACATAAAAAGGACCGAGAGCAGGTTTCAGGGCACAGCCAAACAGCACTGCAGAACGGTGACCCAGCGAAGGGGAAACATGGTCACCACGTACACTGATTGCACCTCATCCTCCTGAACCTCAGAGTGGGCCATAGACCGGACCATCGCACTTTTATTTTATGTCTGATTTAGATGGAGTTATTTATTTGCTGCTGTGATAAGTGGGGTTTGATTTTACATGCGACTGATCTGTTATTTATTAAGATAATGGGTGCATTTGGAGTTTTTATCGGTTTGACTGAGATTTATAATTGACACTGTTGGATAGTGGCCTCTTAAAGGAATAGTACACCCCAAAATGAAAATTTGTTGAAAATGTATTCACCCCCAGTACATCGAAGATGTAGATGGGTTTGTTTCTTCATTAGAATGGATTTAGAGAAGTTTAGCATTAGCTCACTGGCTCACTAATGGATCCTCTGCAGTGTATGGGTGCCGTCAGAATGAGAGTCCAAACATCTGATAAAAATATAATAATGATAAAAAAAAATAATAACACTTGATCCAGTTATAAAGCCCATGCCCTGTTGACCACTCACATAATTTTTGTTTAGAACGTTATTGAACTGTTTTCTTTAGTAAACCGTACTTGATCTGTGCATATTTCTCTCCTGATTCAGACAAGATGACTTTTTCACTCGATAAAGCAGTGTTATAAACGAAGAACTGGTTTAAAAACGTCTTCTTAATGGATTTGTTTCTCAAATATGCTGCATTTTACTTCACAAGACATTAATTGTTGGACTGCAGTTGTGCTTTTTAACTTTCATTCTGACGGCACCCATTCACTTCAGAAATATGTATTTTTAGCACATTTTAATTTTTGTGTGGACCGTTCCTTTAATAGCCCGAGAGTCTAGTTTTAGGTGTTTTATGAGTTTCCTTTCATCCCTGCAGCACTAAACTTAAGATTAAAATAAATGGTCATTAATTTGTTAATAACAAAAAACATTTGAAGACACTCTAATATTAGTGTGCATTTATGTTTAAGTTGCACTTTCTTGATCATATGAAACAAGTTGTTATACAAACAAAAAATAAATTCATGCCTAGTTAGCAACTGAAATCCTGAATCATAATTTGGTGAAAGTATCATACAGATCATATAGCTCTTCCATTATCTTCTCTTCTTATCCAAAATTGTATAATTTGTGTTGGTGTTAAATGCTCATGGTTGAATCATCTTCATGAAATGGTCTCTTATTTTTGTGTGAAGCTAAACAAACGTTTGCTGCATTGCTGTGAATATTATAGTTCATTATATTGAAGTAGTTTCTTGCAAACTCGGACATGTTTGTTAGAGAGGTGCCTTTCCCACTCATTGTGGTAGACTGAGTTTAATGTAATCAGATTGGAGCACTTTTATGACCTTGTGTGTATTATTGTTTGCATGGCTGAGAGAAAGTAGGTCTTAGTTTTTGTCATGGACATCGGTCACGCAGTTGGGTTTGTAAACCGCTTTTGTTTTAGGAAGGTACAAGTGTGACATTGTTCTCTGAATCAAGGTGTATTTTGGCTGAACATAGTGTATGTTTGTAACAAAACACATGAGATTGTTTTTATATGGCAGTGTTACCCCTGAAATAAAAAAGCCAAGGGGAATGTACCAACTTAGCATTTGCCTGACAATGTTTCTTTCTTTTTGTAAATACAATGTATAACAGCTGTGTTCCTGTATGACTTCACCTGTGACCTGTTTTGTTGAATAATCCTGTGTGCAATATTTAAAGGCAGCTCTCATGTTGTTTTTACTGTTACCCGCTGACATAGTTGTTATTAAATGAGTCTCGGTAGGCTCATCTGGCACTTTCTTCATTGTAATCCTATGGATGAAAATAAATCTGAAATGGACAATTTGAGCCCAGATGTATGTATACTTGGGTTAACAATAAATAGTGTTGAAAACTATGTGATGGACTTTTTCCTCAGGATTTTCATATAACGCAAATATTTATTCATATGGGAGCATTTTTAGTACCCTCAGTAAACTTGAATTTACAACATTTTGATTGTAAAATACATGTTTTGTGTGTACAAATGTTAAATTGAAAGGCTCTTATCTATCCATATATATATGTATATATATAGCCTATATATATGTCATAATTTATGTAATATTGCCACTCTAACCATTTTCGGCGCTACCTCGTTCAAAACATGTTTTCCTAAAGCTCCAAAATATTTTTGTTGCACCCCATAGTTACAGTTGCCTTGACGCAAAAACTCAGAACAATGTTCGGAAGTGTAGTTTATTTCCAGAAAATTCAAAAGTGGGTCACCAGCTGTTGTCACGTCTAAAACTACAAGTCCCAGAATGCACCGGGGCCCAGTTTTTCCGCGGCCGGGTTGGTTGGTTCATGGTGCCCCTGTGAGGGACATTGGATGACTTTGTGCCGTGTTTAGCCGGGGTATTCGCCTTAGCTCATTCATTTTGACAGAGGAAGAGATCGTCAACGCGATGGAGGCTCTTATTCCTGTCATTAACAAACTCCAGGATGTTTTTAACACAGTCGGGTCGGATATTATCCAGCTGCCTCAGATTGCAGTGGTGGGGACGCAGGTAACGTTAATGTTTTAGTTGCGGTTTCCATTCAGTTTGAAACAGGTCTATGGCAGTGTCTCAAATCCTATTGAGGTAACTTACCTACCTAGACAGCATTTTTGGGCGCCAATGTTCGGAATGGTTTCTAAAGTGAGCAAACTAAGACACTACAATACAAATCTGCAGCGAGCTTTCAAGTAATGTTATCGGCGCTGTCCAGCTAACTAGCGTGCTAACGCAAGTCATCGCTCGTTTTCTGATTCCTATTTTGAATAATTGACTTCACAGGGATATAATGTGAACATTTCTACTTTTAGGAATGTGTTTGTGTTTTAACAGTATCAGCAATATTACAAAGTGAGTTTTAGGGTTGTGTTGATCTGAGTTACAGTAGCTAACACATGAAGAGATGCGCCACAGTCGGTCTGAACTTGACAGTTCTGGCAGCGTGTTTGGACTGGACAGCTGCAGGACTTACTGTACATGAAAGACAAAATAGATAGAGCAGAACTAAGTTAAAAAAGATTGTGGATCTTTTCCATCCTGACATTACACAAGATATCTGCTTCATTTCGTTATGGAGGTATTTCATACTTGATAGTACTGTACCTTGAATGGATGACTCATGAAGAAGAGTAGTCACACACACTTAAGGTATAATAAGTTTAAAGAGTCTTAAAGCAGGGGCTTTCATTCACTTTAGAGGATATGGCTGTCTGGGTGCCCAAGAAAGTCTCTTAACCCTCTACATTCTGACATATGAAATAAAAAATAAAGTTTTATATGCATTTCATTTTTTTTATTTTGTATAATATCATTGTATAAAAACTACAATTTTATCCAGAGGCCCAAACTGAACAAATATGCAATTGATGCTGATCTTATTATTTAATTTATTCAGCTAAAAAAACTAGTGATGATATTGAAATGAGATTATTTAAAACAGTATAACATTACTATTAAAATGCATAACAAACAATATAGTTGTCACACTTTATCTCCCATTAATATGTGTTAGTAATATGATACTGGCCTAAATGTTCAGAAACCCAGGTGTATTTAGTCATGTTCGTTTTTATGCTTCATCTCAATCACAGAGCAGCGGGAAGAGTTCAGTGCTGGAGAGTTTAGTTGGCAAAGACCTCCTGCCCCGTGGGACGGGCATCGTCACCCGCAGGCCTCTCATCCTCCAGCTGGTGCACGTAGACCCCGAGGACAGAAGAAAGACCAGCGAAGAGAATGGTATCTGCTTTATTCTAATTGTATTTCAGAAAAGCATGAATTGATGACTTGCAGTGTGTGTCTATGGGATTTAGGAAGTCTCTCTTCAAAGTCTGCTTTGTTTCTAATTTGGTTACTCAATCAGTGGCAATGCAGTGGTGTCAGGTACTAAGTCAAAAGATAAAGGAAAAGGTAGTAATCGGAGTCAGATTATTCCTGTGTGCTGTGTGTTTAAATAAAATATGTGAAATTTAAAAAAAAACAAGGAATCTAGTTCATAAGAGTCAATAAATAAAGCTTTTAGCATGGGCGTCTCTGCATTTATGTGGTTTTGGCTACTCTAGAGTCCTATAAAGACTGAATTGCTGCAGGCTAACCCTCTGTCATCTTTCTTTAAACACAGACCCCAATGTGTGGAAAAATGGGCGTCTTTACAAAGGTCTTATTTTCCTTGTTCCTTGCCCTTTTGCCTGTGTTGAGTAGCTTTGTGTTTTTCCTCATCCTGCTTTCATTTTTTGATTATAAGCTTTGGTTAAGCTGCCAATGCAATGGCTTAGCTTAAACAACCCAAAACTGAATTATTTAGCATACAATCCGGTTTCATATTTGAGGTGGTGAGTATGAACAAATTGGGACTCTGAATGTCTGTTTACTTACTAACACTAACTCTATATCAGTAATCAATTGATATTTAAATGTCACCATGTAGTGAAGATTCAAAGTTTTTTTTACGACAGTGTGTGTTAGAATAAGCTATGAATGCTGTGCTACCCACAATTCACTTCGCTTGCCTTTGTTTTGTAGCAGTTTTTGTTTAATTTGCTGTACT
This sequence comes from Carassius auratus, assembly GCF_003368295.1. Taxonomy (NCBI): domain Eukaryota; kingdom Metazoa; phylum Chordata; class Actinopteri; order Cypriniformes; family Cyprinidae; genus Carassius; species Carassius auratus. The sequence continues at coordinate 11,770,572 of NC_039267.1, read as the reverse complement.
GGGTGCTTTTGAAAAATGTTGTTGTGGAACAAAAGCCTATCCTATGTAGCAGAGTAAACTCTCAGAAGAGAGTAAGAGCTATGTAACCTAGAATTGTGTCACTAATCATTTTATTGCCATTGCTGTTTCCCACAGGAGTGGATGGAGAAGAGTGGGGGAAATTTCTACACACCAAAAACAAGGTATGGAAAGCAGTACAACAGATATTCAGACAAAGAATTTACAGTCAGCGTCATAACAAATATGTGTGACCCTTTCAATTTTTTTAGGCGTCCATTATGAACAATGGATAGTTTATGTTTATAAACATTTTTCCCATGAAAAATTTTCACCTAAATCACACACACACACACACTCATGAATTTGTCCTTAACCTTGTTCTAAGCTTAATGAATTGGTAGTATTCCAATGCCGTTTAAGGGAATTTCATGCAAACATGCAGTTCTCCCTAAATATGCGTATTCGGCAATAAGAACATGCAGCAAATTCCTCGAGCAAAATCAGGTGTGCTGTCCTCAAAACCAGTTTAAACTCATCAAACAGATTTTAAACTGATTACTGGTGCTTTTATTAGCCAGCGGTACGTTTAAGTAAAATGTTACATGTTTATAAGGCCAGTAAGTATTTTGTGTTCAGATGGTTTCAGTTGTTACTTCTTGTTAAATTTCGTATTAAGCACCAATTTTAATTCCACATTTTAGTAAGTTATTGATGATTCGTAATTTAAAATGAAGGGTGATTAAGATTGAATATTTAATATTAAGTATCTTTATAATGGAGTGTGTGTATGTACTGTATATATACACTCACTGACCACTTTATTAGGGTACACCTTGCTAGTACCGGGTTGGACCCCTTTTGCCTTCAGAACTTCCTTAAATCTTTGTGGAATAGATTCAACAAGGTGTTGGAAACATTCCTGAGATTTTGTTCCATACTGACTTGACATGATAGCATCACGCAGTTGCTGCAGATTTGTCGGCTGCACATTCATGATGCAGATCTCCCTTTGCACCATATCCCAAAGCGGCTCTATTGGACTGAGATCTGGTGACTGTGGAGCCCATTTGAATAAAATGAACTTATTGTCATCTTCAAGAAACCAGTCTGAGATGATTTGAGCATTGTGACATGGTGCATTATTCTGCTTGAGATAACCATCAGAAGTAATACATTGTAGTCATAAAGGGATGGACATGGTCAGCAACAATACTCAGATAGGCTGTGGCATTTAAACAATGCTCAATTGGTACTAAGTGTGCCAAGTACTAGGGATGCACGATATTGGATTTTGGCCGATATTCGATATGCCGATATTTTCAAAATAATTTTGGCCGATGCCGATACCGATATCGATATATATACAAATATATACTGATATATTTAAACTTTAATTTTACTGAAGAGAAATCCATGTATCTCTTCTGTACTGATTCTACCATAAATTTATTATTTTACAAATGTAGACAGACATTCACATCTGAAAAACAGGTCAATTATTTCACTTGGAGAATATCGGTTTGGCTCATCGGCAGAAATATTCATATCGGCCGATACCGATAATGGTCATTTTAAGCTTTTATCGGCCGATACCGATATTGTGCCGATATTATCGTGCATCCCTACCAAGTACACATGTACTTTACACCAAATTTTGAACATGTTAACCTAATAAAGTGGCTGGTGAGTGTGTATATATATTAATGCTGCCCTCGACTAAGTATTTTTCTGGTTGACTAGTAGTCATTCATTTTAAAGGGCTTATATGATGTTGCTAAAAAGAACATTATTTTTTGTATTTGGTGTAATGCAATGTGTTTATGAGGTTTAAGGAAAAAAAAAACACATTATTTTCCACATACTGAACATTATTTTTCCTCCTCTATGCCCTGCCTTTCTGAAATGATCGATTTTAACAAAGCTCATCAGTCTGAAAAGGGAGGTGTGCTCTGATTGGCCAGCTATCCAGTGCGTTGTGATTGGCCGAATGCCTCAAGTGCGTGATGGAAATGTCATGCCCCTCACCATACTGTGATGCTGTGTGTCCCGGTGCGACGACACAAAACCAATAAAACAACCCATTACAAACAAGACATTTGTTGCATCCAGTGGGGACATAATTACTGATTATAATGACTTTCATGCATTGCGTGCCACGTAAACATAAAACCATGTCTGCATTTGTGATCAGAGAAACGACAAACAACAAGCTCTACTCAACACTGCTCAAAACTGATGTTTGAATCATCAGTGGCAAATTCTTTAAATATGAAAACGTACTTACAGACTGTGAGTCAGAAGCACCAGACTGTCCTTGTAAAGTTGGAATTGCCCCACTTTATAGAAACAGGCTTTGTGCACAGCCGACACTGTAGGCTAGTCTCCCAGGTTCAGAAACAATCCTGCGTGTTTAAACGAGTCATTTTAGGGGGGCGTGGACTTAGAATATATATGTTTAATCCTAACATGATTGTAAGACCTCCAAGAGCATGTGATATTTTTGTGTAAATTTGGTTTCATTTGTTCCTATGTTTTTTGGTAATTTTGACATTTTAGTTCAAAAGTTATTGATGAATTATCATAAAAATTACAGATGCAAATATCACAAACAAATCTGTGTATGTATAGTTAATGATCGAGACCCAGTGTCATCCAAATCTCTATATAGCTTACCTCGCGTTTGAGTAAAGGTGGAAAAAGTCTTCACATCAAAGAGACACTGCATAACCTCCGTGAAGTTGGCACCCCATAAAAAAAAATAATCACCAAAATTATGCCATTCGTTTGTGCTGCGTTTGTGCTGATTTGTGCCGCAGAAACGAACGTTTGTGCTGGTTTGGTGTTTGAGATATTAAACTTTTTTTTTTTTTTTTTTTTGAATGTGTGACGTCACTCTCCATCCCATGTCGCCCAAATCCCCCAAACCAGCGCAGTTCGTTTGTGCTCGATTTGTGCCCGTTTGTGCCGTTAAAACAAACACAGTATCTATTTTCCTTCCGTAGATCCATCCAAACTATTTTCGGAGGCTGTGACGTCACTCTCCACCCCAGTTTGTCTAAATCGCACAAAACAGGTGTCATTCGTTTGTGCTCGATTTGTGCCGGTTTGTGCTGTTGAAATGAACTTCAAATATATTTCTTCTTCTTAGAAAAACAAAAACAATTCTGGGCAGTGACGTGACGTCACTCTCCACCCCATGGCGTCCAAATCTCTCCAAACCGGTGTCATTCGTTTGTGCTCCATTTGTGCTGTTAAAAGAAACCCTGAAACTATGACCGCTTTTTTTTTATATAACAGACATAAACTTTTTACGAACAGTGATGTCACTCTCCACCCCATGGAGTCTTTGTGAAGTGAGATGTCATGATTGTTAATATTTTATCTCTGCCTTTTAGGTCTACACAGATTTTGATGAAATCAGGCAAGAAATTGAAAATGAAACCGAAAGAGTTTCAGGAAATAACAAGGTAAGGAAGAGTCCTTAAATGAACTAAATCAGATGATGGGTTTTTTTTTAAACCTGTATGTGTGCTACCATTTACAAGTATGTGGTCAGTAAGATATATATATATATATATATATATATATATATATATATATATATATATATATATATATATATATACATATATATTTTTTTTACAATGATTTATTAAATTTATAAAAAATATCAGTTAAGATATTATAAATTTACAAAAGATTTATGTTTTAAACAAATGCTGTTCCTTTCAACTTTTTAGAATCCAAGATTTTTTTTATAATTGATAAAAATGAAGATTGATAATAATAAGAAATGTTTCTTAAGTAACAAATCAGCATATTATAATGATTTCTAAAGGATCATGTGACACTGAAGACTGGAGTAATGATGCTTATCATTTAATTTTTTTAAATGAATTAAAATGGATTTGAATAAAATGAATTTAAGTTGTTTGTTATTTTAAATTGAATGATATTTTACAATATTTCTGTTTTTACTTTTTGATCCAATAAATGCAGCCATAATGAACATAAGAGACATTTTAAAAACGTGATAAAATCTTACCGACCCCAAACTTCTGAACCGTAGTGCCATCTTCATTGACATCGGCAGTTTAACAAATACTGAACGTTGTGTCATTGTTTCACAGGGGATCAGTGATGAGCCAATTCAACTGAAAATCTTCTCACCACATGTTGTCAACCTCACGCTGGTGGATCTGCCTGGCATCACAAAGGTGTTTTATTCAGTAGCTTAGCTTGGCCTGTTTGGATATTCCTTTTGTGGATTATTTTTTGATGCTGACACTCATATATTCATGTACAGGTCCCAGTGGGAGACCAGCCTAAAGATATCGAGCTGCAGATCCGCGAGCTGATCTTAAAATACATCAGCAATCCCAACTGCATCATCTTAGCCGTCACTGCAGCGAACACAGACATGGCCACCTCTGAAGCCCTGAAAGTGGCCCGTGAGGTGGATCCAGACGGTCAGCATACTAAAGTTTATTTTGGTCTGCTTGTGCATTTGTTTTGGTTTGTTTGTTTTTTTTTGCACACACTGTCTGTTCCTTTCAGTTTGTGTGATGTGGTGTTTTTCCACATAGCTGTGTGATGAGGATTTGTTTTTTTTTGTGTGACACTTAACATTTGACATTTAAATATTTTTCTTTTCTGCTTTCAGGTCGCAGAACACTGGCTGTAGTGACTAAACTAGATCTGATGGATGCTGGTACTGATGCAATGGACGTTCTCATGGGCAGAGTCATTCCTGTCAAACTAGGACTGATTGGAGTGGTCAACAGGTATTATATATATATATATACACATACATATATATATATATATATATAGATATATATATATATATATATATATATCTATATCTATATATATATATATATATATATATATATATATATATATATATATATATATGCATGTATAATTACAGTAAAGTGTTGACTTTTTAAAACATAAAAAAAAGATGATTAAATGTCCTAATACAGGAGTCAGCTGGATATCAATAATAAGAAAAGTGTGGCAGACTCCATCCGTGATGAGCACGCTTTCCTGCAGAAGAAATACCCCTCCCTCGCCAACAGAAATGGAACCAAGTATCTCGCCAGAACATTAAACAGGTCAGAGTGTAAGCTTGAAATATCAAATTTCATTAATTCTGCTGAGCATATCTGTTTTTTGAAGTATTAAAAACCTATGGTTTGTTTCCGCCAGGTTATTGATGCATCACATTAGGGACTGTCTACCGGAGCTGAAGACACGTATCAATGTTTTAGCAGCTCAGTACCAGTCCCTGCTCGGCAGCTACGGCGAGCCGGTAGAGGACATGAGCGCCACCCTGCTGCAGCTCATCACAAAGTTCGCCACCGAGTACTGCAACACTATTGAAGGAACGGCCAAATACATTGAAACTGCTGAACTGTAAGTTCCTTTTCTCTTCCAGTCCCTCAAATAAAGCTGTTTGATTCGCTATATACGCTACCCTTCAACAGTTTGGGCTTGGTACAGTTTCATTAAATGTTTTTGAAAGAAGTCTCTTATGCTCATCAAACCTTTAATTTGCTCAAATTTATATTAAAAACAGTATTACTATGAAATATTATTACAATTTAAAATAACTGTTTTATTTTTAAATGTATTTCAAAATGTCATTTTGATCAGTTGATCAATTTACTGCATCCTTGCTGAATAAAAGTATTGATTTCTTTCAAAGAAAAAAATCCTGCTGACCCCAAACCAGGTGGTGTAAGTGCTAACAGTAGTTGTTTGTTCTAATATTTTAGGTGTGGTGGTGCAAGAATTTGTTATATTTTTCATGAGACGTTTGGTAGGACACTGGAGTCGGTCGATCCTCTTGGAGGACTTACAACCATAGATGTCCTCACAGCTATTAGGAACGCTACAGTAGGTTTTGCAGTGACTATTTGACTCTTGCATCCTTTTTATCATTTAGTGCCATCTGTACTTGTATGGATAGAGGTTTCTCTTTTAGCAAATGAGGAAACTTTCATTATTAGAGGGATTTAAAAAGGCTCTTGTATAACACTGAAGAGCTAGATAGTATGAGGTGTACATTTGTGTAGTTTGTAATGTAGATGTGTGTTTCCTCAGGGTCCCCGTCCTGCTCTGTTTGTGCCTGAGGTGTCGTTTGAGCTGCTGGTGAAGAGGCAGGTGAAGCGTCTGGAGGAGCCCAGTCTGCGCTGTGTGGAGCTGGTGCATGAAGAGATGCAGAGGATCATTCAGCACTGCAGCAACTACAGCACTCAGGTAGACTGATCAATGGTTGGTCCGCATAGACATGTCGAATTTTTTGCCTGTTGCATTGTCTCGCTTTTTTCCCCACAAATTTTTTTTTTTCCACTTTTATACAGTACATCAGTTAAGGCCTGTTCATGCTAAGAACAATAGCTGAAGCTTTAATAAACATGGATAGCACATTCAACATCATCCATGTAACAATAATGACACAGGAACAATGGCATTGGAATCACTTTCAGTGTTTTTCCAACTAATGAACAATAAAAGCATTGATAAAAATTCCTCCGACTCTAAAGAGTGCAAAGGGTTCGTTCACCCAAAATGAAAATTAGCCTATAAATCACTCGCCCTCAAGTCATCTTAGGTGTATATGACTTTCTTCTTTCAGATGAATCCAGTCGGAGTTATATTTTAAAAAAAATGTTGCATGCATCAGTCCAAGAGAAGTCAATTAAAAATCACCAATCCATTAAAAATTAAGTGTCTCACATGGCTCCGGGGATGAACAAAGGCCTTCTGTAGCGAATCAATGTGTATTTGTAAGAAAAATATCCATATTCAAAACGTAATAATCCCTTTAATGTAGCTTGCGCTCACTGTTGTACACAGAAGCAGTTCTGGGAGAATGACAAGCCGTGTCCAGTGTAGACAGCATCACAGATTATAATGAGTTCTGTTATAGTTTATAGCATTCACATCTGGTGTAGAAACAGTGAATGGACCTTCAGTGATGTCGAAGGCTATATTTGCTCATATTGAGAGTAACGCTATTGCGAATACCTTTTTGATTGGCTGATTAAAAATAAACATGTCCTACCTACCACCTAGTGTCAGTTTTTGAATTTTGAGCAAATACTGTGTCAATTTAAAGGATGTGTTGATATTAAATGTATCGATTTTTTTGTGTGCTTATTTTGTGTAATTTAGTAATGAATATGTGCAAAATGAAATTGTCTCTTATTTAGTTTCTTATCTGTATATGCTACATATAAACATCCACACTCAAGTATCATTTCTGAAAAAGCGATTAGATTAGTAAAAAAAAAAAAAATAAGTTATTGTTTTTATTTGTGTTTTAGTTGTTTATTAGTTAGTTGTTGTATTAATATTATTATAGTTTTATTAGCATTGTTGTAATTTTGATTAATAATACGGTTATATTCTTACTACTATTATAGTTTTTGTTTTATAATTTTAATTTTTGTGACTTTCTACTAATAAAATTATATTATTATATAATATTCACATTTTTATATCAATCTGTATTATTAGGTTCAACAGTATTGTTTTATTTGTGTATATGTGTGTGTGTGTAGTTTTATTAGTGTTATTATTCTTTTACAATTATGTTTAATTATTTATATATATATATATATATATATATATATATATATAGTAATTATACTAAGCTGATCATGAAGCTGAAGAGTACAAAATGTAATGTTTATTGAACACATTTTACTTGAACCATTTCTTATCCATCATTTTCTTCATCTAACAGTCAAATATAATTGCTAGTAGTTAAATGATTTGATGGTTTTTATCAGCATTGTTTGAATTTCTTTTTGCGATTATTTCTTTTATTGACGTTTCTTTCCTAGGAGTTGCTTAGGTTTCCAAAGCTCCACGATGCCATCGTAGAAGTGGTCACTTCTCTTCTCAGGAAGAGGCTCCCAGTCACCAATGAGATGGTTTGTTTGCTGTTGTTTTTTCCCCTCATGCTTTTTATGTGCATGTGTATCTTCTCTAAATGAGTGTTTGCGCTGTGCTCCAGGTTCACAATCTTGTGGCGATTGAGTTGGCTTACATCAACACCAAACACCCAGACTTCGCAGATGCCTGTGGGCTCATGAACAACAACATTGAGGTTGACACATAATTTAATGACGATTTCGTTTAGATTTGCGACCGAAATGCATTGATTCGAACACATTTCAGTGTAAAGTTTATTCTTGCAGGAGCAGAGGCGTAACCGAATGAGAGAGCTTCCCTCAGCGGTGCCCCGTGATAAGGTATGATGTGAAATCATCCGGGGATAAACTGTATGTTTTTCAAACAAAAACCTGATGGGCTGCTGTTTGCAGTGATCTTTTCTTCTCTGTTCCTCTCTAGACATGAGTTTGTTTCATAAACCAAAGTCTCTAGAATTAGTTTTAAACCTGCTGACCTCCTCTCTAGCTGACTAGCCTCTTCTCTTCCTGTCTCTCTCTTTGTAGTCCTTAAAAGGTCCCGGTGGGCAGTCAGTGTCGCCCACCGAGCAGCCACATGCTGAAGGCGATGGTCCTAAGGTGTGTAGGGGCAAAGCATGGAGTTGATTTTCAACCCACTCAAACTGCTCCCCTGACTGCATGTTCACCATCCTCGAAACTGACAGCTTTGATTTTACTCGTCAGGATCTTCTCAAACTTCTGTTGTGTGTTTGCTGAGTTGATTTATAAAGGTTGATTGTGAAGACCCTGGACAGCTGCTGCTGTTTTTTAACGTTGTATCTTTGCAGTTTAAGGCTGAAATTGGTGTTTTATGTGTGAACCGTTGTTAAAAACAGCAATGGACTGCACGGGAAGGTGCATGAAACACTTGTGGGTGTTCAGTCCTGTGAAGGTGTTCTTGTTTGTGTGTGTCAGATGGCTGGAGGAGCTCAGGGGGAGCAGGAAGGAGGAACGGGGACCTGGAGAGGCATGTTGAAGAAAGGAGACGAAGGCCAGGGTGACGACAAGACTAAACCTCAGAGCTCCGTCCCCGCCAGCCCTCAGAAAGGACACGCAGTGAACCTGCTCGATGTGGTGAGTCCATAAAACACACATACATCTGATTGTGCCAGAGGAAGGACTTCAAACACAGAGAGCACAAAAGCGTTTGTTTGCTAACACGGTCACAATGAGTTAGTGTTGATTTGTTCTGCTCTTTGGCCAGCCTGTGCCGGTCACCCGGAAACTGTCTGCTCGTGAACAGAGGGACTGCGAGGTCATCGAGAGGCTCATCAAGTCCTATTTCCTCATTGTCCGGAAAAACATCCAGGACAGGTAGATGCCACGTGAAGCAGGTTCTGGGTTCATGTTTTAAGCAGATTGCTCATTCTGTGTCTCTGTCTCTGCAGTGTACCAAAGGCTGTGATGCACTTCCTGGTCAACCACGTGAAGGACAGCTTACAGAGCGAGCTGGTGGGGCAGCTGTATAAACCTGCCCTGCTGGACGACCTCCTCACAGAGTCAGAGGACATGGCCCAGCGCCGCAATGAGGCTGCAGATATGCTGAAGGTAACGCCGTATATCAAAGTAAAACGTTTGTAATTATATTAATCTACAACAATATTTATTAATCTAGCATGTTTAGTAATGTAGTCGTTACATTAATATTAATAATACTACTAGTATTTTATATTAAACAATATTAACTAAATAATAATTAACAACGTATAATTTGTAATAATAATGTATATTAAAGTAAAATGTGTTGTAATGGAAATTAGCCTTCACCATAACATTTAATTAATTGCTAATAATAATGATAATTATATATATATATATATATATATATATATATATATATATATATATATATATATATATATATATATATATATATATATAAAACTATAATATACATATATAAATATAAAGTAAAAATAATGTATATAAATTAGCCTTTACATTAATATTAATTTAATGATACAAATAATGCATTGTTATTTAAGATTAAATAATAGTTTTAAATTATTTAATATTATATTAATATATATTATACTAGTGTATATATTATTTTATTAGTATAATGTGTAGTAAGGCAGAGTAGCCTTTACATTACAATCATATTATTTAATATTAATAATAATTTCTTATTATGTAATAATTATAGCGTGTGTATAATTAAAATTACTACTAATAATAATGCATATTAATGTGAAAATTATTAGTAATGCAGAGTAGTCTTTACATGAATTTTATTCTATAATGCTACAAATAATGCATCATTTAAGACTAAAGAATAGTATTCAATAAACATGTAATTATGTATAAGTAATTTGTTCATATAAAATGTGTAGTAATGCAGAGTTGCCTTTAATAATAAGTGCATTTTATAATACTACTAATTATTACTATATAATGTATATTAATAACAATATGTATATTAATGTAAAATGTAATGCTGAGTTGCCTTTACATGAATAGTGATTGTAATAATGATTATAAATAATTTAATAATTATATTATAGTATATATATATAATTTGCAATAATAACGTATATTCATGAAACAATGGTTAGTAATGCAGAGTATCCTTTGCATTAATGTTATTTGTTAATCAAGAATATTACTTTATTATTAATGATATAATATTAAATAATAGCATTACTTTTTTTATTATTACTAGCATTACTTATTATTTTTAATTAATTGAAACCATTATTATTAATGTAGAGGCTAACTTAAGCTTTTTCTAAAATGTATTATTATTTGAAATAGTTGTATTGTGTTGTATCATATTATATGAAGAGAAATGTTCAATTCTTTTCAAACTTAGGCCTTGCAGAAAGCCAGTCATGTGATCGCTGAGATCCGAGAAACACACCTGTGGTGAAGTCCAGCCCCTCTCCCTTTCACCCGAACCCTGCGGCCTGCGTCAGCCTCGTCTCTCTTCTGTCTGGATTTCACAGACAGCCAACTTGAAAAATGCACTGGTGTCAGTTAGTGTGTATTGAATATAATTTGATGTACTCAACGGACAGTTCTTGAACTACACTGAGGGCGTCACACTTGCACACGTCCCATTCAGTGATCTCTCTCATGTATGTAAGCAGATACATAATGTATTTGCAGATAATGTGTGGCCTGTTAAAGGACTGTGTGTCCCTAATCTATCCTAAATTAAAGGTAGTGATACAAACAAATCAAAGGGTTTGTCTTGATGTTGTGGCTTCATTTCCAAGTTTTGGTATGATTGTACATTTGCAAAGGTGCACTTAGTAATATTTTTAAGTATGATTATATTTACATTGTTTTAGGATCATAAGTTTTAGGAGCACTTGACTGATCATGTGATCTCAACTTGGTATATAAGGGTGACATGCTCAATGTAAACAAATCCCCTTTATTAGACTCTTGATAGTGAGCCTCCATGATCTGAAACATAAGCAGCACTCATCTCTTTTATGTGAAGGTATGAAACTTTTATAATAAAACTCTGGTCATATAAAATTAATTAAAACTTTTGATTAATGTAGTTTAATTCAGTGTTGGTGTTTTTATCTGCACATATAATTTCCACACATAACATTGTTCATTGTATGGTGCACTGCAACTATATTTACTGTTACATATGAATAATAATAATACAATGTGTTGCTGATATAATTTAATAATCACAGATTAAATCTTTTTATTTGGTTTAAATAATATAAACATAAATTGAGTACACTGAAGCTAACAGTGCAACAAGTGCTATTATTTATTCATGGCAAAAATAAGCAAGCGACTGCAAAGCAAAATTGTACAGCCAGAGCATTTCTTTAAGTTCTGAATAATGGCTTTTAAATATCTTCAAACAAAACTAATGCAGGAGGACAGAGATTCCTCTCAAATGTGCTGCCAACATCTATCTCAGTCTTCCTCCCATCTTGCCTTTACCGCGTCCCTTGGCACTAAGAGAGAAAAGCAAGTGGTTCAAATTAGTTTTGGGCCTTACATCTGAACATGGTTCAACACTCTGTAGTTAGTGAGATTTCAAGCTTGTGATTTATACCTCTGGTGATCCTGGACGCGGGCAAGGAGCTGATTTATCTGTGAGAAACGGAAACGTGACAACTAATAAGTGCAAACAGGATACAGTGAGAATGACCGCAACCTAATTACCTCAGACCAAACTCCAGCTGTTCGCCGTCAACTGGATTTTATTAAACTGTCATTTACTCAAAATTTGGGTCTGACAGATGTTCCGTAACGTCAATCTGAAAGCTTGAAAGTAAGTAAATTAAGTAATCACTTACATCGTATTTCTGGCGCTTCAGTTTCTCGTTTAGATCGTACTTTTCTGCTTCCAGCTGCATCAACCACTGCCACAATTCACTGGCTTTATCCCTGCAACCAGGGACACACAAGGTAAGGTTCAGACAGAACGAGTTCCCAGTTTCTGGAGTTCCACTGGGTTTTCATCGTCGCCTAGTTGCAGTTGAAAGGTGCTGTAGGGAACTTTTGTAAAAAAAAAGTTGTTTTTATATATTTATTAAACCTGTCATTATGTCCTGACAGTAGAATATGAGACAGATAATCTGTGAAAAAATCAAGCTCCTCTGGCTCCTCCCAGTGGTCATATTGCCATTTGCAGAAAGTCATGCGCTCCCGGTAAAAATCAACCAATCAGAGCTGCGGTCCGTAACTTTGTTTGTGTTCAAAATGTAGAAAAATAAACATAATAAAAGAGTACACCATGAATCCATTTTCCAAACCGTGTTTTAGCTTGTCCTGAATCATTAGGGTACACCTATAATAAATGTTTATATTCGGACTATTTAAGATTGCTTCGGGGATACCGCGGCGTAGTAACCCAGTACCTTTGTGATTCTTCATAGACATAAACAGACAGAAGTAGCTCCGGCTACAATGTTCTTCCGCAAGACGCAAGCAGTTCTGTTTATTAACCGCTAGAGCGTCAAAAGTTCCCTACTTCAGCTTTGAAGTTCGAAAAACGCGTTTCGAGACGTTCTTTTCACGTTCTTCTAAAATTTGAATGGCCACTATTACAACAAGTGTTTTTTCTCTCTCATTTGATAGCCTACTAGTTGTGTAGGTTCTTCTGTAATAGTAACTATTTCCTAAAACGCGTTTCAAGACAATGTTCTTTTCAAGTGTTTTTGAAGTGTGAATGAACCAAATGATTACAAATGATCTTAAATGTTTATTTGACTTGTAGTTTTTACAGTAATAGTCAATAGGTCACTAATTGGTGGTAAAGGTCAACTATTAACCAGCGCCAATAATATGCATATAAATAATATGTGCCAATATATGAAAGCTTTTGTACTTGAGTTTGTCGTCACTCAGATGATCAATGCTCAGTGGTTTTCGGCGATCAGCCAGGATCTTCTTCTTTTTCTCCCTTTCGGTCTGTTTCTTTGCGCCTTTGCGTCCTTCACCCTTTAGTTCAGCAGTAATTATAATATCAGTGGAAGAAACTGCATAACATTATCATGTAACTTCAAATATTTAGACGTTTACGGAGTTGGAAACACTGACCTTTTGCTGTACGCCACCATACTGATGGGTCATGTTAGTAAGAGCTTTCTTCTTCTTGGCATCTTCATCCTGCTTCTTCCTCTGCTCTTCCTGCTCCTTCCTCTCTCTCTCTTCCTGCCAACAATTCAGATCGTAGGTTTCATCTCTGTTATAAGCCTGTAGTTCATCGTTTCACTGCAGTGGCTGAGCGAAGAATCAGTTAAATTTAGATGGAAAGTTTTGTAGAAATTATCCAGTAGCATGTAAAATGCATTCGTTTGACTATACAAGGAGATTTTGATTAACATCCTCAACGAAGGTGTAAATTCAGGACTAGTTTGGTGTCATTGGTGGAAAGGTGTTCCAGTAGACAGCTGGTGTTGCAGAAGATGGCAGGCGTTGACAGTCAGAATATGATAAGAACTCACGGCGAGTCTGGCCTGACGTTCTTTCTCTCTCTCTGCTCTCACTCGCTGTTGCTCGGCTCTCTCCGCTCGTCTCTTCTCCTGTTCAAACACATATTCACATACTCGGAGGTTTATGTACCTCTTGCAGGATCTGCAAGATGTTGATCTTGTTTAAAACAAAAATTTGAATATCAAAGTCTTTTTTGACATTGATATTTAACAAAAAAAAAAAGCATGTAAACCTATAAGAATTACTGTCTACAAAGAGCTGTACAAACGCAAGACATTTACATCAGCAATAAACGACATTTTTGAGGAAGCACTCACAATTCTGTTGACCAGAGCAATGAGTTCCTCTTCGTCTTTCTGTCTCTGGAGGAAATGAGCCTCTATTAGAGACTGTAGTTCTGTTAAATCCTTCTCCTGACGCTTTTTTTGGATGTCCTGCAAACACACACACACACACACACACATAATTTGTACAGGTTACAGGTGGTCTAAACACGAGAGGGATGTGTGTTTAAAGAGAAAAATCTCCTACTTACATCAAAATCGACTTTTTCTCCCTCTGGAATTTTTGGTGCTTGGATATTTGATAGATATCTGAAGATAAAAGACTGAGTCTTTAAAAATAAGTTTTTATCTAGCTTTATAATGATACGTACAAGAGAACGATGGACTTACTTTGGTTTGGACTTTGAGTCATCTACTGTAATTGGAGAAAGGTGTATTTAACAGCAAGTGAATAGAAGAGTAACAATAAATAATGTTTTAAATGTTATTAAAATAATAAGAATTAGTATAGGCAGTATCAAATTGACAAATTATTTTCCACTAATTTTACTCAAACAAGGTGTATTCTGTTTGTTGGTAATTACACTTGGTGCAAAAAAATATATTGTATATTATATATATATGTTATGTTAAAAATAAATAACTTAATAAATTAATATTAAATTATAATATTAAAATATACCATACCTTCCTCCCTTTTATAAAATGAGATAAAACACAAACAAAGAGACAAAAGATTTGTAAGTGAAAATACGATGCATTTTCATCATAACAAATCATGCATAAAAATGATACAGTTATGATACAGTAAAAGACTGTTACTCACTGAACTCCCTCATCCATCACATCTTCTGTGTCAGACATGACTATGAACTTCAAAGATTAAATGCAGGATACATTACAAACATTGTTAGATGCAACACCGATTTGGTAGGAATAGATAACTCTTACCTGAGTTGTGTGTGGCTCCCAGAGATCTCAGGAGCTGCTCTCTTTTAGAGCGCAGTGTAAGAGCAGCGGGCCCCGGTCTCAAGGCTAACATATTAAAAGTGTGACCACGTGATTACAACGCTTCACATTGCCGTGCACTGAGAGCCTTCGTCTATTGTTAGACTGTCAGATGCATTTCAGTTAACTTCTAAAACTAATCATTCTCTTAGACCTGCCTTGTTTTACCACCCCATGAAACCCAATCCATTCAAAGAAAGAAGCAGACAGCTTGTCTCAAATGACAATGAGTGCAGTACAGGAAACACACAGAGGCAATTTGTGCAAGTATCACTACTTTACTGTGAAAGCTTGATTGACAATACAACAGTTGTACAGTCGCTGATAGTCTGAGCTGTTATGGTAGGACAAACTTGATGGATATTTTGAAAGAGTTGAGCTATTTTACTACCAAAATGATTTATAATGCTGTACCAGTAAGACTGTTAAGATGTAGCATGACTTTGAGAGTCCAAGTGCAAAGTCATAAGGCAAAAGCAGTATTAGCAAAGCATGATCAAACACCTAAACCACAACATGTTAAAAAGCATTACATCATGAGTGCAAAAGAAACAGGTCATCTGAATCTCCATGAACATGAAACTTCAGAGGGTGAATGGGAAGGTTAAAATTAAAATTGTAATTTTTTAATAATGTCATTATCAAGACTATAGATGCAGTCTAAAGAAAGATGCAGTTAAATTTAGTGTTGTTTGGCAAATATTAATGAGCAAAATCCTGCCATTACAATAGGATTCCACACAATCTGGAAGTCTGCTTAAGGCCCACACAGACTTCGCAACAGGTTTACATTGGTTGCACAAATTTACTTGGTTTGAAAGTGACTTCTGCATGAACTGTACGTTTACACTTATTGACAAAAGACAGTTTTGTTAATGTGATCGCAACTGTTTTAATGGTTACTGGTAGCTGTAATTGTTTTATAATTGTTTATTATCATTTATTTTCTGATGTTATTAAAAAGTAAATTGTTTATATAATTCAATAAAAAAATGTTTTTAGGTTAATTTTTTATCTTATAGGGTTCCGGACAGTAGGGACAAAATAATGCTAAATGCAAATAATAAAATTCAACCATATAATCATGCATAGTTATGAGAGCAAAATAAATAAGTGTATCAATGTTTAAAAGATAAGTGAAAACAGTTTCCACTTAAACACTTGCGTCCAATCAAATTCTACAGTATGTTGGTTTAAATCCACCTGTCACTTTTTAATAATGTTTGATATGTTTAATTATTAAAGGGATAGTTCACCCAAAAATGAAAATTGATTACTTGCCATCATGTTGTTCCAAACCCGTAAGTTCTTCGTTCATCTCCAGAACACAATTTAAGATATTTTTGATGAAATCCGAGAGCTTTCTGACCATGCGTAGGCAGCAACGCAACCTCCACGTTCAAGGCCCAGAAAGATAGTTTGGAAGGACATTATTAAAATAGTCCATTTAACATCAGTGGTTAATAATAAATCAATAATACTTTTTTTGTGTGCAAGGAAAACAAAAATAACGACTTAATTCAACAATTTCTTCCCTTCTGTGTCAGTCGACAATAGCACAACTCATTCATGTGCATTTCTCCCTATGCAAATTAAATGAGCATGTGTTCTTTTTGCGCATACAGGTTCCATTAATTTGTGTTCCGAAGTCTTTACGGGTTTGGAACAACAAGACGGTAAGTAATCAATCACAGAATTTTTATTTTTGGGTGAACTAACCCTTTAATACTTGAATATGTATTATTTGGCTTGTGCATTCATGATCATTTTAATACATTTAAATGTTTTAGTTTAAAGGCTTTTCTTAAACTTACAAAATGTTTATTTTGTACTGTAAATTGTTGCTTGATCCAATATAAGATTAGTGTCCTGAAGTTGCAAAATCATGCACATTTAATGGATGCATCTTCCACTTGGGCTGATCTGGGTTCCGTTGGATGTCTTTATTTTCTTGTTCCTGTAAAACATCAGGGAATACGTTGTTAATGTGCTAATGAGTTATCATAAGAGACAGTACAAGCGAGTTACATTTGCTCTACATATGTCATGTGTATAACTCGGCAGGCTTTTTCAACACTTCCCCAAATACACAAAAGCAAATACATCAGCCGGCCGCACCTGTTCCCAGTTAGAGAGTTAACACGTTGGTGCCGTGACCCAGATGAATATACTCAACTGACATGGTCAGAGGTCTCAAGTTTTGCCACAAGTGTGATAAATACCTGGTACATTGTCATCTATGTCACTTTCAAGGACAAATTCAGCCGAAAGACCAGGAGAGGTCGCCGACACTAGCTTCTTTGCTAGATTTTTCACTAGTCCCTTAGAAATAATAGTAATAAATCATAAAAACAGATTCCTGTCATGACTCATGTCCTAGATTTGGGTGCTAAGGAGGTTAATGTGACATAATGTGATACTTTTATCCTTTCTGTAACTCTGAATATTAAACTGCTTTGCTGCGTGACATCATGCTAATCCAGTGATTCATGCCCATGCAGTGGCACAACAGAACAGCTGCGGCAGGGAATGCGACGCATCACGACACAATGCTAAATGGGAGGCGCTGGGTGAAAAAAAACACATTGGAATTATGCCTGACACGCCGGCGTCCAATGCAGGAGTACAGGATCTTGGCTTTAAATATAGTGTGGCATGATATGCGAATGAGAGATTTACAATCTTGCTGGCCAGTAAGGGTCATGACTTCAGACATTTGCTGTCGCCGCATCGTCAGTTTAAACACCTCCCACTGGCTGCTCCACCCTTTTAAGGTAGCAAAGCTACTCATTGCTGTGAAAATATTTTGAAAAATATATTTTTTTTTTGACCAATGAATGTCAATGAGGGCGAAAGTTATTTTCTGGACCCCATTTGATTTTCATTGCATGGACAAAAGCAGTTGAACGATTCTGCAAAATATCTTTTGTGTTCCACAGAAAAAGAAAAAGAAAAAGAAAACACAAAGGTCACTCACCATTTGTGACAAATTCAAATTTACTCTTGGCTGCGAACACCTGAAACAAAAAAGTATTTATGAAGGTCCACCCATAAACATAAACATCACTAGGGGGTAAGCAAATCATATGAAATTAGCTATGAATTAGCTACCAAATTGTCAAAATGTGAAATAGTGCCAAGAGCTTGTATTGGTATTTTGCTACTATTAAAGGGACAACTATTAATAATATTGGGGAAAAAATTATAATGAGAAACATTCTGGTAACAATATCTGAGAAAGGGACAATGGGATGCGCCATTGTACATCAAACGTTTGCCATCCAGTCATATACAGTATAAAATTAACCAGTTAAATGACACAGACCCTTCAAGATGAAAGGTCTTTTTTTGAAACAGGGCCATTGGTTGAATTTATGAGGCCTGTGATTAATCCTAGGTCTAAAGACTATCTAGCTAATTGTAAAGTTGGTAGATGACCTAATAATTTGAGTAAAAGTGGACAATAAACCATAAAATCAACAGGTATCAAACACCACCAGTTTTTCCTGTTGCACCTCGAGATCTGTCAGTCCTTTCTAGGTTGGTCAAAGGAAACAGTCAATAAAATAACTGACTTAAATGGACTTAAACATCATATGACGTTTCCACCCATTCAGCTTACCTTGGCAGGTGTGGAGCCCTTTGTTTCCCATGGACCACGTGGTTTAGTGACCTCAGCTGGCTTTTGCTCCTTTCAAAACACAAAATTACACCACCCCAATTAAATTTACATACAGTTGGTTGACAGATTTTATATGAATTCTACAGAATGAAAACTGTAAACATGTACCATGGTTTTTACATGGTATTCCAAGGTACTTTAAAGAATATCAAAGTGTTTCTATGGCACATGCCCAAAAATCAATGTCACCCAATTTATTTATTAGAGATAGAACTGTAAACTTACATCTATTTTAAAAATTAGCAATTCTAACTATTATCTAACTATTAACTATGACTTTTGCCTCAGGATCCTAATTTGCTGCTTATTAATGGTAAGGTAGTTTTTTTTAATTGTATATATATATATATATATATATATATATATATATATATATATATATATATATATATAGGATTTTTTTTCTATATATACTTTTTAAATCTAATCCATAAATGCAATACACTGAAGAATCACTGGAGGGCCACCTTGTACCATGCAGAATATATAAGTGTTTATCTAATTTTACTTCTACTTGTGTGAAACCACACTTCACTGTTCATTTGAATTCTATGATAGAAAATGTAGATACATAAATAAAGACCATTCTCCTTAACGTTCTGTGGTCTGTGAGCATAAAACACATTAAAATGTGTTCAAATTAAAAGTAAATGAATAAATAAATAACATAGTCAGTTTTTATTACTGTATTCATTGCAAATTGTAGACTCTAACCACATCTATCAAAGTAGGTAAAATCTCCACAGAGAGGGTTGTCTGATGGTCATAGATTGTGCGAACGGGTCCACTGTATATCAATTATACAGTTACTGGAGTCTCCAGTTCTCTTCCTAATGTATGTGTGTTACAGTATGAGTGACTCTGATCTTGAAGGCTGGTAAAAGAAGCTTAAAATAAACATAGAGCCATGAGTGAAATATAGCTCAGGAGAGAGGGTTGGAGCTGTGCCACATCAATGCAGAGCGAGTTTCAACACTTGACCTTTCACTGATTTCTACAAAAACACTATTTCTTGTTTCATGTCAAAGCACAAATCGTTTCTAGGGCTGACAAAACACTACTCCATTTCAAATCCACTCATTTTCAGTTCACAAGATCCCTGGTATCTCACCAGCTTTCCCCTTCATCAACAGATGGCGTTAAACAACCATTAAGCTCCTCTCCATGTGAAGAGCATTTCCTATTTACTGCATTTCACTAACATTGGAAAATTAGAAAATGAACCCTTGGCAAGTAACTGAAATAGGTTTCAACTTAAGAATGAAAATTACGAAAAACTAAAACTGGTATAAAAATGAAATAAAAACTATATAGACATTGTTAAAACCAATAATAATGTCAGAATCATTTAATTCAGAATATTAATAAATACTATAATATGACATAATTAATACTACAGTAGCACTGGCAGACAGACAGACAGATAGATAGTCAGATGTAGAGGAAGACAGACTCACTGTTTTAGCAGGCGGTTTTTCTGGTTCAGGAGCTGGTTTGGGTTCAGCAGGCTTGGGCTCTGGAGTCTTGGTTTTCCAGCTGTTAATGCGACCAGCCACACCTATGTTCAGACCAGCTGTTTCCTGAGAGGACAGTTAGCAGGAATTCATACTTTTGTATGTCAGATTAATACTGCTTCATCTGTTTGTTTCAGTAATCCTGTACTCTCCTCTCTCGACTCTTCTGTTGTACCTTGGTGATCGGTGGGGGGCTGGCTGGACTCGGGCTGGGATTGACCACATTCCCCTTCTCCCACATGCTCTTGATGCTCCGCAGACTTTCCGCCACAGGTACATCCACAGGAGATTTGGGTGATTTGGTCACTTCTTTGGTCTGCTGGACAACCGATAAGCGTCTCAAACGGAGATATAAATGATCGGTGGCTGCTCTAGTGTTTACAATACCTCACCTGAACAGCAGAAGTGTATTGCTCTAGTCTGTTTCCAATCTTGCAAACTAATGGAGTGTGTGACGTCTTAACCGGACTGGTGTAAATAAACAACAGTATGAACTCAGTATACGCCAGAGCCCAGTACTTGTTTGACTGTTGAGTAAACACACTTCTTACCTTTTTAGAGCAGATTTGTTGAGAAATTCAGCTTTCTCTCCAATCTGTCACAGATTAGTATTACATAAAACATATTACTATAGTACTATGTTCCAAAAACAAGGTAATCCTACAGTGCTTTTTTGTAAGAGTCAGAATAGATCATACAGCCATTAACCTTTGCGGAGGCACCCTTCGGAGCGATGAATGGTGCTTTGCTCCCTTCTTTCGACTCCTCCTTTTGTTTTTTTTTCTCGGCTGCCTCTGCTCTCCTTCGCTCAATCTCTTCCTTCATCTTCTTCCTCTCTTCCTGTTAATTTTAGTGATGAGAAGAAGACAAGGGCAACATCTCACAAATAAAGTGTTTGAGGGGCTGTTCACACAAAGTATGTTTGGTTTTCCACTGCACTACTTTGTCATTTTTATTTTATTTTTCATTAGATGGGTGTTTTTTGACCTTTGCGCGTGCAATGCACTCATTTTTTGAATGCATTTTTTTGTATTCGACTGCACTAGTTTAGTAATGTTTTTCAGCATTAATTTGAGTTTAAATGCATTTTTACATTCCACTACTTTTCAATTGCTTTTCGACGTAAACTTACGTTAGATGGACACCTTTGATCATTGCTTGCATTGCGCTAATTTCTCACACAACTAAAAGTATGGGCCTTAAATTAAGTTTTGGAAAACTTTTATAATGCACTACTTTTATAATGTTTTTCAACGTAAATTTGAGTTAGACATGTTTTACATTCCACTGCGTTACTTTTCAACTGCTTTTCTACGGAAACTTATGTTAGACAGACATCTTTGATCATTGCTTGCATTGCACTCGTTTTGCACACAGCTAAAAACATGGCCCTCAAATTAAAAGAAGTTTTAGATAACCTTTAAAACTTTTAGAATATACATTTCAAGACATTGCGTTTTTTTTTTTTTTTTTTTTTTTTTTTTTTTACTCCATTGCCTGCATCTCAAATTAATTTTTATTTTTTTTTACATTAAAACATGTTACGTGAACATCCCCTTAGTCTGCACAGATTTTAATTCTGGTGTTTGATGCATTCCAGTTTACATATTATTTGTACAGGATACTATGCCAGAATGAGACAAGTGTCCCAAATAATTATTTCGTTTTTAAATCTAGAATTTGTGTTTGTTTTAGGCTATAGAGTCACATCAATTTGACTTAATACTGGCATACTGCATGTCTGTATACTTAAAAGTACATACTTTACTAGCACAGTACATACTTAGTAAGCATAATTAGTATGCAAATTAGCATTCGCACAACTTTCTTTTTCTACCTCCTCTTTGGCTTTCTTTTCTGCCAACTGCTGTTTCTTCTGCTTCTCTTCCTCCTCCAGAATCTTTCTCCTTTCCTCCCTCTTCTTCTTCAGCTCCTCGAGCTCGGCCTCGGCAGTTTGCTGCTTCTGCTTCATCTTCTCCAGCACCTCGCTGTCTGTCTCATTCCGCCTGCGCTTCAGCTCTTGGAGCTTGCGTTCTGCCTCCAGCTTAGCCATAGGATCATGCTTTTCTGTGTCAGGAGAACGCAAGCTGGTGGGACTAAAATGTAAAGACAAAATGTTTTTATATTCATTTTGGCTCTCCAGAAAAATCTGGGAACACAAATAGAGTAAATTATGAAATGACAAATGAGCCTTTGCCTTAGTGTCTTCTCTGGTTTCTTGGCTTTGGCGTTGCTGTCAGCTACATCTTGTGGCTTTTTCGACACGTTCAACTTTGAAAGGAGAAACAATGAATATTATTTTATTCTCAGGTTGAGATGTCATTCTATCAGTCATAAATG
The DNA here is from genome assembly GCF_003368295.1 of Carassius auratus. Taxonomy (NCBI): domain Eukaryota; kingdom Metazoa; phylum Chordata; class Actinopteri; order Cypriniformes; family Cyprinidae; genus Carassius; species Carassius auratus. The sequence goes on along the minus strand of NC_039267.1, from coordinate 11,747,861 downwards.
TTTTGGTTGAACAGTGATGGTATTTGGACATCTACTTACTTTGTCACATAAAAAGGAAGGTTTTGGTTTTTCCTCTACAACCTAAAGAGATAAAAACAGGTCACCTTTATTTCTATAAGTGTTAGCAGTGGGTATAGCGTGGAGAACTGAGTAAACCTCATGCAAATTACACAGCAAAAAGAGCAACACAAGGCAGTCTTGAAAGGAATATTGTTTTCAGAACTGCATGAATAAAGCAAGTGATAAAAGTAAGTAATGTGATCATAAATGGGTTAATCTCATGAAAACTTATCCAGGTGATATTTAAGATTGGTGCATTGTGACATTCTTTTTGTTGTAATAAGTAATAAAATCATCTTAAGTGTACAGTATTACAGTAAAATAATGTAAAACAAAAATAAACGGGTATAAATTAAATACAACACATTTCATGAGATTGACGCAAATACTGTGTCCATCCAGTCAAGCCAAAAAGCGCATTAAATGCGTGGGCTGTGCATGAAGTACATCTGTGATTTTTTATGCATCACTCATACTAAGAAGAGAATACCTCCTCCTTCTTTGATCTGACTTTTTCTTCTACTTTGACCTTCTTTTCTTCAGCTTCTTTCTTCCATTTAGGCTTTTCCTCAGCCTCTTTCTTTGGAGCCACAGGTTTCTCCTCAACCTTCTTTGGTGTGGATGGTTTTTCTTCAACACTCCTCTTCAGCTGTGGTTTCTCCTCTTCCTTCTTTGGGGTTTTGGCCTTCACCTCAACTTCTCTAATTGATTCTTTTGGTGTTTCTTCAACAGGTACATGGGATTTCGCTTGCTCCTTCATAAGTTTCTCATCTTCCTTCTTCACTGGAGCTTCGTCTTGAATTTGAACCTTCACCACAACAGGCTTTTCTTCAGGTTTCTTGACCTGTTCTTCCTTTTCCTCTTCACTCTTTGGTGTAGTTGGCAGCACTATGACTTCCACCTCTATTTGGTCCTCTTTTGTTGGTTCTTTTCCTGATATTTGACTTTCATCTTCAACCTCTTTCTTTTCTAAGTCTGCACTGGCTAAATCTGCATTTGTTTGTTCTTTAATCTCTATGCTAGTTTCTTCCTAAAAATATAACAAATAATTGAAAATATTTTCAGACTATGAATCAATTCAAAGGCAATTTTGCGTTAAAAGCCCAAGCAAATTCTTAGAATCTCATACCTCATTCGGTGCAGCTGCTTCTTTTGGTTTCTCCTCTGTGGATTTCTGTAACAAATGAAGTGTCAGAACAAACTAATATTGTAGAAACCACATACAATGCATGGCTAACATACAGTACTAAACTTTCATCATATGACGCAATGACAGCAAAAAAGTGTCGAGGGAATGACCTGTTCTCTGAGGTAGGACCTCTGTGATCCATCTTCCTCTTCTGGTCCCTCAGTCTTCTCAGAAGATTCTTTGGGTTCCTCGACTGCTGTGACTGGCACTGGGTCTTCCTTTTTTGTGATGGCCTCTTCCACTTCAACGCTGCTTTCCTCTATCTTTTCTTCCTCGTTTTTCTCTTCCCTTTCCTTCCAAGAGTTGGTTTCTGAAGACTGAACATCATTTTGGGAGGACTCTTGTTCACCATTTCTACCACTTGGCTCGTCGTCTGTGGTGGTGGTTACAGTTTCATCCGTGATGGTGGGATCAAGTTCCTTCTGTCTCTCCAAAGCTTCCTTCATCCTTTTCTGTCTCCGCTCTTCTCTTTTGGCAATCCTCTCTAAGAGAGCCTGTTCATCATCCTCAGTTGGTGCAAAACTAGTGATCAAGGAGGACGTCTCTGTACTGAAAAGAACAAAATTAGCAGTATAGTCAAGAATTTATGTTTTGAAAAGATTTGGCATTTTGTTTCAGGCTTAGGTTAATTTTAGTAATTGGTTAGTTTGTTTTTATATATTTATTTTGTTTAAAAGGAGAGTTCATCCAAAATTGAAAATTCTGTCATTAATTATTCACCCTCATGTTCTTCCAAATCCGTAAGACATTTGTTCATCTTCTGAACACAAATTAAGATATTTTAATGAAATCCGAGAGCTTTCTGACTCTGCATAAACAGCAATGCAACTGATATGTTCAAGGCCCAGGGCATCGTTAAAATAGTCCATGTGACATCAGTGGTTAAACCATAATTTTAGTTTGTGTTCCGAAGATGAACGAAGGCTTGCGTGTTTTGAACGATATGAGGGTGAGTAATTAATGAGAACTTTTAATTTCAGTATTTTTTTTTTTTTTTAGTAAAGAGCCTTTTTGTTTGTAAATACATTTTTTTTAAATAAATTTTAATTAGACAAATCTAATTTCAAGCATTTACACATAAAACTTTAGATCAAATACATTTTAAAGATGATTAATAAGACAAAATGCAAAATGCACGAGAAAACCGTTTTTGGATGGATCTACCTGTTAGTTTCCATTGTAGTGTTATTCGACTCCTCATTCTCCATATTGCGCAGGCGTTCCTGACGGGCTCGTCTCCGGCGCTCCCGGGCCGCTTCCTCATCATCATCGGGAGAGTTCATCCTGTAGACGCGGTGGGACACAGACTTTCATTCTTCAGTAAGAACGCAGACAGACAATACTGACAGATATATGAATGCTTCTTGGCTCAGTGCTGGACTAAGAGCGTGTGGGAAACACACTTCATAAACTTTACATCATCCCGAAGACTCAATAATGATTATCCAAGCAAATGTGAACTTGGAAATGAATCTACATAGAGTCTACTAAAAATATAAACTATAAATAATTTCTTTTTAAATTCCTCATACATTTGATACATTAATGCACAAAATACTAGTCAACATTTATTTTTCAGTTATTTATATTCAAATTAATTCAATTATGAATACAACTGCAATTATAATATTAATGATTTTATATATTTATTTAAATAAAACAGCATGGTTATGCTGAGAGTGGTTGTTTATTGCGATATACAAAAGATATTCTAATAAAACAGCATGGCACAATAATGGCATTAAATGGAAATATCATTCTACTAAATGTTTTCTATAATGTATAATATAATTTAAATGCTATAACCTTGGTATAAAGATAGCAATACAATTCCAGTACTTGAGATTCATATAAACAGTTTCTTGTGTTTATTTATGCTTGGTTTGCCAGCCTGCTTAAGATAATGGTCAGACCCAAAAACCTCAAGTGTAATGAAATCTTTGAGACATGGGAGTATACAGAGAGAGATCTGGACTGCAGTCTGAGGGGAAAGCTTTGTTGACATCCTAGCGTCATGGTAAATTAGCAAGATTGTAAACTTAGATGCCAAATGTACTGTTTTCCCTCAGAGTTGCCTTGTTGTTGGGCTCAGATGTTCTCAGATTCTCCGTCTTGACGTTGTAGTTGATGGAGTCCGGCCTGGCTTGAGTTTGCCATGGCATGTTGTTGTTTATAAGGCAGTGAGAGCTCTTGAAATGGCCAATTGATGGAGGATGGGTTTTATTTTTTTCCTGTCCACTTCCCTTCACAATCAGTTGCAGATGTTGTAGATGGTAGAGAGAAACCTTTAACAGGGACCGCAATTCTGTTTCTCCATCCCGAGACCAACAGCGGAAATCCGAAACAATCCGTTCCTCTCGGGGAGTTCCGTACGAAAAAGGTCATCCAAAAAGACAGTCAGATGGAGTATCTGTGATTTTCCTGGAAGAATACAGTCTGGCTTTTGTAAGAAGTGTTGCTGGATGAATACAATAGCTTTCAGACCTCCAGTGCGGCAGATGAAATGCAAGGAGAGATGGAGGGAGACAGCTCACACTCCTGACAGATACTGAAACAATATGGCTGAATCTTGGAATAAAAGCAGCAGTCAAAACATTCCATAGTCTGTGGAGTTTCCTTAACCTGCTGCGGAGAGATTCAGCACATGACAGACCAGATTCCCACTGTGCTGAAAACCAAGACTACGTTGCGTTTCTCATAAGCATTGTAAACCAGAGAGGTGCCAATGGGTTCTACAGTCTACGTAGGGTTACAATGCTATTGGGAAGCATTAGGTCGTCAAAAATACATACACTGTAAAAAATTGTCCTGTAAATTAACGGTAGTATACTGGCAGCAGGGTTTCCAGCAGTGTACCGTAATTTTACAGTTTTATTACCGTTTTCTGAATTACGGCTTTTTTGTAAATTAACGGTAATATACTGGCAGCAGGGTTTCCAGCAGTGTACTGTAATTTTACAGTTTCCAGAATTACAGCTTTTCTGTAAATTAACGGTAATATACTGGCAGCAGGGTTTCCAGCTGTGTACCGTTATTTTACAGTTTTCTGAATTACAGCTTTTTTTGTAAATTAACAGTAATATACTGGCAGCAGGGTTTCCAGCGGTGTACCGTAATTTTTCAGGAATCTTTTTTTTTTTTTTTTAACCGTAGAACTGGCAATTTTGCCAATCATTAACTTTATTAAAAATATCTGTTTTTTAACAAATTCACAAACTGGCATTTCATTTATACTAAAAAGTGGCAGCAAATAGACAGAAAAGAGAAGACCAAGGGGGTATTTCTTATAGAACACTATTTATTTAAGTGCCCAACCAATAATTCAAATGCTTTCTCAAAAAAAATAAAAATAAAATAAGCAATCAAAATGGAAGAATCAGTCTTTGTATGTGTTAGAGAAGAAAATTAACCAATTTACAAAACAGACAATGTGCAAAATGAACCCTGCAGAAGTCTGTGGACATATTTAAACTAATTATGTTGACCATATAAAACACAAAACAAGCAGCCATTTTAGGTCTAGCTTTGTGCTATGAGTATGACAATGCATGGGCATGGGCTTGGAGTGTACGTTCCCCTAAAAACAGCCTTTAAAAAATGGCAAACAACTTCTGAACAAGAATCTTATTTTGGTGTAATAAGTCAAAACCTGGCAAGGATTTGTAGAACAGTCCAAGAACGTTTCAGAAGCATAAAACTGTCACCAACTCTGATGCAAGTGTAGCCAGGGAAGGGTGTAGTCTGAAACATAAACATTGAGAAAAATCCTTTTTAAGTTAAAATAACATCAGCAGAATTTTAATAGAACGTAACAAAAAACATGTATACTGTATAACAATATAAAAAATTTCAGAAACTTAGGACCCTACGATTTCCACGATGTGAAAAACATGGAGGCAATCACTAGGGATGCACGATAATATCGGCACAATATCGGTATCGGCCGATAAAAGCTTAAAATGACCATTATCGGTATCGGCCGATATGAATATTTCTGCCGATGAGCCAAACCGATATTCTCCAAGTGAAATAATTGACCTGTTTTTCAGATGTGAATGTCTGTCTACATTTGTAAAATAATAAATTTATGGTAGAATCAGTACAGAAGAGATACATGGATTTCTCTTCAGTAAAATTAAAGTTTAAATATATCAGTATATATTTGTATATATATCGATATCGGTATCGGCATCGGCCAAAATTATTTTGAAAATATCGGCATATCGAATATCGGCCAAAATCCAATATCGTGCATCCCTAGCAATCACGGAATCCAATCATGAAAACGGAATTAGGCAAATAATGTGGATTGTCACAGAATTTGTCACATTTGTGATGAATATAATAAAATAGTGTTGTACACTAACTGAAATCGCGATGTGGATTAGTGTATTAATTAATAAAAGTTACAATATTATGTTAGAAGTTGTACTAATAATTTTTGTAAAGTTATCCAAAGGATTAATTAGCTAATCAAAAAAAGGAACACTAGATTAAAGGGGGGGTGAAATGCTATTTCATGCATACTGAGTTTTTTACATGCTAAACAAGGACAAAGTTTCAAAAATTAAGTTGTACGTTTGAAGGAGTATTTCTGTTCCAAAAATACCTCTTCCTGTTTGTCACAAGTTTCGGAAAGTTTTTTTCGAGTATGGCTCTGTGTGACGTTAGATGGAGCGGAATTTCCTTATATGGGTCCTGAGGGCACGTTGGCCGGAAGAGCGCGCGCTCTTTACTAGAGAAGAAGAAGAGCGCGTGCTCCCGTATTGCGAGGCTGAGCAGCACAGACAATCACTGATCAGAGCGAGAGCGTCGCGAAATGTCACAAAAGAAGTGTGTTTTTGGTTGCCAGGGCAAGACAACCCTGCACAGATTACCAAAAAAAAAAACAGCATTAAGGGACCAGTGGATGGAGTTTATTTTTACAGAGCATCAACGGAGTTGTGCAAGTGTTTGTGTTTGTTCCCTGCATTTCGAAGATGCTTGTTTTACCCGAGGCTGAAACTGAACGAGAGCAGCAGCAGCAACGACTCGCTCCGAGCAGGGCTCGAACCCGCAGTTTTTGTGTAACCTGGGACTGAACAGTCGCAACAACATAGGGGTTGTAATGAGTGCGGACTGTATCCTCTTCAGGGTAGTTCTCAGTGCCACTGACGACTTTTTTTTGGGTCAAATATAGGTTTGTGGATATTTTATTTATAAAACCGTTTCTTTGCTGTAAATTATTTTATTTTATGCAATGCAAACTACAGGGACGCAACGTTAGTAACCAAAATGAGTCACATCAGTCTTTTTCAACTGACTACTTTTAAATGTTGATTTTTTTTTTTGTTAAACAAGTTTAAATGTGAGAAATATTCTATGTGTGTAAACTGTGAAATAAGTTGTATTAAGAACTGTATTTAATGAAAATGTATGTGTAACTTCACTTGCCTAGATGAAGTCCCATTTGAAGTCCATTCGATTTTTTTGTAGAGTGGCAACCTTTGGATTGACTGTAGTGGACTTCTTATTCACCACCTTCCCCGTCTTCTTGGAGACTACCTTGCCTCGGCAGGTCTTTGAGCCTCTTTCTGGGTTTATTCCATAGAATCATCTAAGGAAAGTTGCATTAAAAATTACCGAAGTGTATAATAACCATTTTTCAAAATTCTGATTAATTAATTTGGTTTAGAATTTAGATTAATTTTGTAAAACTTTATAATAAGTATAAAGTAATAAAGCACTTATAAATCATTTGCAAACGATCTATATATATATTCTGACTCGTATGGATTTAATGTGGATCTACATGCCTTTCTCCTATTTTCTCCGTGTCTGGCATGCGAATAAAACCACATTTGACAGTGTTTCAGATGATGAACTGAAAAAACTGAAATGGAAGAACACAAGTAGAACACAGGAGAAAGGTTGAGGTAACTAGTTTGCAAATAATTTATTACTTTACTACTGTATACTTATTATAAAGTGTTACCACAGATTCTAAGAGAGTGATAAAAACATACGCAAAAAGGAAAACACTTACCTTTGAAAAAATTCTAACGTGCAACAAGCCGCCTCTTGATACTGCAGGTTGAAGATGTAGTACACAGCAAACACTGTTGCAACTGCAGTCAAAAATGTTGACTGGACACTCACAAAAAAAAAGAAAAAAAAGAAGCAATTTTAACAATTGTGCACAACAGCAATGTTAACAATTTTATATCTCAGCCATCAGTAAATGTTTCTTCTTCATCATGTGCAATGACACACTAACCCAGCAAAATCTGATGAGGATTGGCAGGTAGATTGAGTGTCTTCTCAACATCAGATGCAGATGCTGCAACCTGTAGAGAACACACGATACACAAATAATAATATTACATAATATAATGTGGTGAAGTGGAAAGAAGAAAATTAAATACTTACATCTGCATGTGAAACCAGTCCATCTTCATGTTCCTGGAAGTGGGACATTAACGTTACAATCTTGACAAGCAGGTGTACCATATCTTTGTTCTCATCCAGGGACATCCTCCAACTTTTCATTAAAAACACTTTAAAATATTCTGTCTACTGCTCTCTCCTCTTCCTCTCTCTCTAACTCTCTCTCTCTCTCTCTCTCTCTCTCTCACACACACACACTCCCTATCTCGCTCTATCTCTCTCTCACACACACACACACTCTCTCTCTCTCACACACACTCTCTCTCTCTCTCTCTCACACACACACACACACACACCACACACACACACTCTCTCTCTCTCTCACACACACACACACACACACACTCTCTCTCTCTCACACACACACACAAAACTGTATTTGAGGCTGAGGAACAAGTTAGAATGTAAGTGAATGAAGTAACGTTTCCTCTCCTCTATAGAGATTTGTGCCAATAAATCCAGTGCAAAATTAAAATTAAAATGTGCTCACATACAAAGCCCACTTTATTAACAATAAGTTAGAATATATTTAGATTACACTCTAACTAGTTTTAGATACGACTTATATTGAAAGACTAATGTGTCACTCCGAAAAAAACAAACGTTTCTCACCATAACGTTAACGCTAACGTTACTCTTTCCATCTATCAAGTCAAGTGCTCATGCAAAAGGCGATGAGTTTATGCTTCCTAAGTAAAATCAAGTTTACAGGCCTATTTTCGATTTCCCAATATATAAGGATAATATATAAGTTACCAACTTTATACGCACTTAACTTAGCAACATTAATGCAAAAAAACAAATCCTCCATTTTAAACTACACTGGGTTGGCGCCAATGCAAAATGTAAATATAATTGTGCAAATAAGTGTTTCAGAAAATCAGGAAAACACACTTACTTCATATCCTCGTTATCTGCAATCTGTAATCGAGATTATATTTGAGATAATATCCGTTTTATTCACTGAGACTGATGATGCTTTTTCTCTGGTATCAGACGCTAACCGTTGCTCCCCTCCCCCACCGATCATGTGCTCATCTTCTACCGTTGCCGAATATGTTCAATTCATATCCAATGAAATAATCAGCGAACGCAAGTATTTTATATTTAACTATTTACAAGTTTAACATTTACAGGATTTTACACCAGGAAAGAAAAAAAATACGATGCAAATCATTCACAAACACACACATACACACTTAACTTTCAGGAGAAATTTGTAAAAATTGCATACATGCTAGTTCACCGTCTTGGCAAAATTTGTCAAAGGTAAATTAAAATATTGTGCCCACATTAAAAAAACGCTGCAGTTTAAGACAAAAATGTATTCAGACTTTGATCTGCTTACCTGTAAATGAGCCTCAACTTGAGATGAAATCCATAAAACTTTGACTGAATCCATTCTCCTCCATGCGTCAGCTAGCCTTTGGTTCCCCCTCTCCCACCGATCACGTGTGCATTTACGGTAAGACACCGTAATTTTAGAAAACAGTTCAGTACTGTATATTTACGCTGTTAATATGCTGTAAATTTACAGAAATTTTTTACAGTAGCTGTGCTAGTTTCATGTATTTCATATCACTCTGGGGTCTATTTGTTTTCTTTTTTTCACGTAATGAAATAATTTCAGCTTGAATCAGTATTTATTTTCTATTTAGTGATAATGTACAGCCAGTTTGTTTATAAACTCTATTCTGTTTACTCTTTGTAATAAACTCCTTCAGGGTGATAAGAAACCCCTGCTTTGTTATTTTGTCATTATAACAGGACATCATCCATTACATATATATATTTTTTTAGGTGAATAGATGGTTATGTATAATATACTGGAAAAAAAAATCATAATTTTTTAAAGATGAATGTAAAAATAAACATTAAAATGAAAACATTAAAAACTAAATTGAAAATATTCAAATTTGTGCCATTTTATTTGTCATTTAAAATATGTCAACATTAAAAAAACATTATTATATATAAATTGCAGTAAACTTTGTGGTGAAAATATATATTACCCTCAACTAGACAATGCGTGTACTTTAAGTACAATAAAGTATTTTTTACATTTTGGTGTTGGTGTAGTGGATAAGACGCATGCCTTTGGTGTGAGAGACCCAGGTTCGAATCCACTGTGAGACACCAATGTGTCCCTGAGCAAGACACTTAACCCCTAGTTGCTCCAGAGGCATGTGACCTCTGACATATATAGCAATTGTAAGTCGCTTTGGATAAAAGCGTCAGCTAAATGAAATGAAATTTCTTTGACTTGATAGTTGAAAATTATATTGGACAGAATTATGATTCCATCGTTTTGAAGTGTTAATATGCTAAATCTATCGAATAAGCAAATGCATTTAGAAAATATGCTGATGCATCTGGTGAGCTGTTAAATTGAGCACAAGGGAGTTATGGGCGATGCCATGTTCACCTCCTTTGACATATATATGCGGGTTCTCTCTGTTGCTGTTTTGAACTGGAAACCATGACAGGCAGCTGGGATTTGGGGGAATTCAGATTCTTTAGCATCAATAATTTTAGACAATATTTCTTTTCCAGATATTATTCCAATAAAGTTTGTTTTCTCCACTACAAAGCCAATGGATGTGGTAGAAATGCCTTGAGGTTTCTTTCTTGAGACTCATCCATCTCAATAAAGTTTCTCTCTCGGTCATTCCAGCACATATGCAATGAAGTTTCTGAGACCAGACTGAAATATGACATTGTGTAGCAGAAGTGAAGGATTGTGAAGAAGAGAAATATATTCCCCCACACTCAGAGTTTAACATGCACACAATGGGAGAAAGTGTCAGAATACATCTTTTCTCCAGATAGAAGTTATTCAGTAAGGCGTGGTGGATTTGGCTTGAGTATTTGCTGGACTTGAAAATGATTTTATTTGAAAGAAGAATGAAGCTTAAAAGTGGCTTTAATTTTTGTGTGATTTTTTATTTTTTTATTTTTTTGTAAGTCTTTCTTTTAGTTGAGCTGAGACCACCGGGTCAAAGATAAATAAGAGAATCTATGATTTTTTTTTTTTTTTTTTTTTTTTGCCAAGATTCTAAGAAATGTTCTCTTTATATGATTTTATATCATTTTTAGAACATACTTTTCTAGGTTAAAAGTATTTTTTTTAATCAAAAATATGAATTCATAAATATCATGAGGGGTGTGGGGAGTTGACACCACACAACATTTTACAACCTAAACTAATCGTGCCTTGTCATAATAATCAATCAAGTTGTCTTAAAAACAAAATCTGTAAAATATTCTGATGTTTTTGAAAAAAGGTCAAATTAAGTATCATTGAAATACTATTAAAGTTTTTAATAATATTTTGCATTTTAAATTAAAAGTTTTAATTTGTATATTTTCTGTTATTTTCATGTAATTATAGTTGTAGGACTTTTGTTGAGTTTTTGTCATTTTTAGTAGTTTTAATTATATAGATTTTATTACATTTTTATTTCAGGTTTAGTTATTTTAGTACATGAAGTTATACTAAATCAAAATGAAAAATGTTGCTTTGGCAACTATCTGAAATAAGGTTTATGTGTGTGTGTGTGTATATATATATATATATATATATATATATATATATATATATATATATATATATATATATATATATATATATAAGAAATTAATATCATGCTCATCAAGAAGAAGTGGCAGAATTTCTTAGGAAAGTTTATTTGATATATTTTTAATGAATTAATAGAAAGTGTTATTCTTCTTTTCTGAAGTTTCATCACAAAGACTATTGTATAAAACTACACATATCCCTGAGGATAAACACTGTAATCTTCTGTATGACTCTAAATATTGCAAAACAGAAATCCATGGAAAGTGTGAGGGTGATAGTGTGTTATCATTAAAGTATCTAACCACCAAAAAAACTGGAATGATGCAGATCTAACATTCGTAGCTTTTCCAAGTACACTATACCGTCCATTAACAGCACCTCCACCTCCCACAAATACACAAACAATACAAAACTGATCATGTGCATTGCAGTCTATGTGAAGATGATCACATGTGCTGCTGACAGTCACCATTATGATCATCGGTTCTCATCCCCTCACAAAGAGCAGTAAAGCATCTGTCATCTCCAGTAGTCCACATCTGCGGATCAGTCCTTAAATGGAGCGCTGGACAGTGGGAGAAACTGCAGCTCTCGGTCGTCGAGTGGGCCAAGTCATCCTGAACTATAAACACTCTGAACAAACCTGACCTGCCAAACCTACACTCAACACTACCCATGCTAATACACAGCTTTTATGCATTTCAAGAATTAATATGAACAGCCTTTTACCATCACCTTTTTAAATGCCCATATTTTTCATATTACACAAGAATGTTAATGTCCGCTGCTGGGTAGCACTTCAAGCAGTTCTTGAAATAAAGACGGATTTCCACAGAAGGCTTCCATCAAAACAGAAACATATGAATAAATCTAATCTGGTTTAAACAAACCCAGTGTAAACACGGAGTAATTGACATTTACTGTTTACAAAAGACCAATAATGCAATGGCATGCTATTTCTCTGTTCTTTATAATGACACTAAGCATTTTTAGTAACCTTTAGTTAGCTCCATTGGGTCCACATACTACATTTGACAAATTATATTATATAATAATATTTTTTTCCATAAAATTGAGCCTGAATTGTATTTTCCATTATTCTTCTCATTTGAAATTTACTATAACAATTTTTTATTGATATCAGCATAATTTAGACAGTACAACAAACGACCATTATTTAAAAATTGTTTATAATTTAAATGATACATGTTTTAATTACAGTATTATAATAAAAAGATAATAATAATAATAATTTTGCATTAAAATAATGATAATTACAGAAAAATATGTTTCGTTTTCTTAAATATAATTATTTTTTCTTTAAATTGAGGTTTTACAGCAGTGTGATTGTAGTTGACTAAAACTAAAATGGAAACAAAAATGAAAACTATTATAAAACATTGATTTAAAAATAATTTACTTTAAAATAAACATTTATTGAAATAAAATAAAATTTTTACCTAAACAACTTTTCTTATTTTAATTTTGTTTAATTAACTTTATATATAAAAAATAACTAAAACTGAAATAGACAATTATTTAAATAAAACAAATGAAAAACAGAACATATAAAAACTATTAATTAACATCAAAAGAGTATTTAATTGATTCTAAAATAACACCCTATTGCACTGAGATTTCAAGGTTGGAAAATTAAACTAAATTAAACCTAAATTATGCACATCCCATTTTCCAGTCTAACTATTCCTTGTCTGAAAGAAACTTAAATATGCATCCAATGTGCATGTCTAAAATCAGATATTCTCTGGATTTACTCTACAAACCCGTCAACTGTAACAAAGGACTGTAAATGTAGGAAGACATTCACGAGCATGTCAACCTTTATAAGGAATAGAGAGGCGAGCAGAGGCACGGTTGTTTGGATGGCGCAGACACAGGCCTCTCCACCTTGGCCAGACTATTACAGACAGCACGCTGGTGGCTTAAAATAGTATTAAACTCATCATCGGGATGACAGTGATCTGAAAGTTACTGCATCATCTAAAATGATGAATCCTATTAGATAATGGAAGCAATTGAGAGCAAAAAAAAAAAATAATGTGTAAATTGATGTTTGTGACTTACTTCTCTGCCTCCCGCTGCATCTCTTCTCGCTTTTGTCTCCGTAACTCTCTGCGATGCTCAAAGTCAATGTCCTCATCCATGATTCACACAGAGCTCTTGGGGTGCAAGCTGAGAGACAGAAAGACAGTCAGGCAGAGTGCGATTTATAAAGATTTGAACTGTCCTGATCACTTTAATTCAAATTCAAGATGTTCCCGGTCAGCTGTGTGGCTTATAACTTACCAAGACCACAACATTCCAGATTCTTGATCCATTTCCCTGGAACAACTACCAGGAAAGGCAAACTATGCCACACATTTAACTTCACAGCTGATCTTCTTTATTCATGGACATTCTATTTTATGTTTCAATATTTTCCTTAACTCTCAGCTCTTGCCATAGGCCAACAATCTTTGTATAATTTTAAGAATTTATATAATGTGTAAGCTATTTTCATATGTATCGTTTCAATTTTCCATCTTGCATTTCCTGGTCTTCTGTCATGTTTGAGAGAATATCATACAAATAAGTCATGTTTTTGTGTGTTCTGATTGTATGCCCAACACCAAACAGAATTAAGGAAGTGGCAAATTTCATTTAACCAGAGCGTGTTTGCTTACATTCTCTAAAATGAAGAATAATGAATGCTAGAAGGGTAAATGATGTCAAAAAAACAGGGTTTCCTGAACAACAATCCGCCAAGACCCAAGTGCATTAACCAGTATAAAGGCAAAAATCATCTAATTCCTGGAATTAAATATATCATAACCGGATAATTTTGTTTCATCACTAATACAAAAAAAAATTATGGTTTCCCCAAATACACTGCTCATCTCTCATTGGTCAGAATCTTATGAAGCCATTGGTTGAACCAGTGTTGCTATGACGAAAACGCCACAGTGTTTTAGGCGGGAATCATTAACCGACACATTGGCCATTCTTACTTTACTTTATTACTCTGTAATAATGAACTGAGATGAAAGAAAGTAGTTTAAAATATTTAACAGAACATAGCAAAGAATGTGTCCCTGGAATATTGTATTGACAGTATTGATGCCGTCAGTTATGTGCTACATCATCATCATCTGTGGAGGTACGACGAATCCGTGACGAAGGTGTAATGATGACCTAACGTTACCGCTTTTCCTGAAAAAACGCCCGGCTTTGTGATTTTAGAAAAATGTCTGTCAAGCTGTTGGTCACCTTAAGCAGCCATTTGTCGGCCGAGCAGACGTCCTCATAAAGGTTTGTTTATTTGTGGCCATTTGGTTCTGTCTTGCCACCCGAGAGCTTCTTATTTAATAAAACCTTTTAGGAATGCTATTTAGTGTTCAAACTGCGACTAAAATGGTCACGAATGGGACAAAAGTTACAATTGCGCGACACTTTTGTGACGTGTGAGTGTCCTCTTGCGCTTTTATTGGATTTCATAATGCTAAAGTGCACTGCAATGTTTTCCGTTTGAACGCGACAACGATCGATTTTTTGAAACGCGGTTTGAATCGTTAAACTTAAAACGAAACATTTACGAAACAAGCCAAACAATGTTTTTAGTTTTTGCCTTGAATGTTTTCTGTAGTACTACACTTAAGTTAAGTGTAGTGACACTTGAAAATAAAATGAAGAAATACATTTTAACTTATAATTTAAAAAGTGGAAATATATCAGATTTCAAATTAACACATTAAAAGCCATGTTTATAAACGTTTGTAATTCATGTTGGTAAAATAAAATAATGAATGAAATCATTAAAATGTGAATTTTTTTGTAAGATTTGCAAGTTTATTTTCTTTGTCGTATGGTCAAATACTTTTCTTTAGCTCACCCAAAAATGAAAATGTCATCATTTACTTTCCCTCAGTTGTTATATTTTTTCTATACAATGGCAGTCAGTGGATAGAAGAAAGAAAGAAAGAAATGGGAATAACTTAAGAGTAAGTAAATGATTACAGCATGTTTTATTTTTGGTTGAACTTTACCTTCAAAAAGTGTCTTTGGACAGTTCAAAGTCGATTTAAGATGGACTGTAATTGGAGAGTATATAGCCTACGGTTTTAAATATGTCCATTTATTTTTAAATTAGCCTAAATAATATTTGTTAATTAATTTTGTTATTATTTTGTTGAACCACATTTTATAACATTGAGTAAAATGTATAACTTCTTGCTTGATTTTATTTTTAAGCATCAGTCTGCAACGTGGGGTTTGTTGCTAAGTTCATGCCAAGTCAAGTCTCTGTTTGGGGAATGTTTGTATTTTGGATTACTTTTGGAATAAATCTGCACTTGGCTTCTCAAACTCGCCTTCAGTGGACTGCTTGTTACACAGTCCTAGTCCTCCACAGCACTGAAGCCTTTGAATTCTAATACAGTAGTGTTCTGAGAGCACTTTAACATCTGTGACAGAGAACTTGGTTGGATAATTCTGGTAAGGATTTTATAGTCCGTCTCTCTGCAAGACACCAGCCTCTATTTTATATTATAATACCTTTGCATCGATATGGGAACAATTAGGTTGGTTGTGTCACAAAGCCTGTTCTGTGTTCTTCTCTCCACATCACATGTGTGGAGCGCTGGGCCAGACAGAAAGCACCCAGCAGGCTAGAGGTGAGTGGACTCGTTGGACGGCTGCTTCCACTGGAGCTGCAGGCCTGTTTGGTTTGGCTCTCCTCCAGAGGCAGAGGAACAAGGCTCTTGCACCAGTCTAAAGAGTCTCCATATGTGCATAAACTGAAAAAGTCCTGTAATGGTGACCTCATGTGAGGGCTTTCTGGGTGACAGACGCATAAGGCTTTCCTGGACCCTTTTAACCCCTGCCTACAACCTGTCACATCTGTCAGCAGAAGGCTGATGTGCTTTGACCACTGGGTTAATGTATTGCAACCGCACATAAGACAATATGTATGCAATTTCCTACATTTGCATTAGGTTTGATGTGAGAAAGTGTTGGTGACCCCGGTGGAAAACCAGCAAATTGATCAGATTTCAGTGGAGCACTTTACACTGCATTCATCAAATCAGTTTTTAACACTTTTGTCAGTTTTACAAATGGAATTTGGAAGATTGCCTGCACTTGTTTTTTATAGGAACCGGTGGATAAGCATCTGTTTTACTAACCGTGGTAGAACAGGCATTTAGTTAAAAATTAAATGGTCAAAATGTTATGCATGAGTTAAGTCCATAATATTTGATATAAAAAAAATCTTTCATTAAATGCTGTCTGAAGACAATTGTAATAGTTATTGTTCTAACTGAATACGAGAATTTAACCATTTATACAAAACCATTGAATTCTATTTATATTTAACTATTGAAATGGTTTAAAATTTTAAATTAACTTTGTTTTACATTCTTAAAACTTCTTTATTTAGACTCTTTTTTTCAGTTTTAATGATGAAATTTCAGATTTTCATTATGGTCTGAAAGTTTTAAACCCCATTGCATGTGTCTGTAGCACTCTAGCAGAATAATATATTTCTGTAATATATTTAGGACAAAACAGGAGGACTTGATAAAAGAAATCAACAACTTCAGGAACAAATGAAGATGTTAAAGAATGCAGGAACTTCCTCAATGCAAAATAGCTGTTAAAATAGAGGCTAATACAACGTGATCTGAAGAATTCAAAGGTATTTTCTTTTTCTGTTCCCATTTCTTTTGCTCATTACAGAACGCTTTTGGGTACAGCAGGCATGTTATACAATTCCCAGACTCCCTTTCGCTGGCCAGTCTTCCTACCACGAGTTATCGTCGAGTCCACAAATCATTTCCACATGACGGAGACGGAGAAACATATTCTAATTTATACATCTGTGACTGATTCCAGGTCCTGGACAATTTGCCCGTTTCATGGTATTCATTTTTTACGCAGAGAGCTTGAATGCACCAGACTCCACTAGTATGACCAACATAATGCTTTTGCACTAAAGAACACAGATGGAAAAAAAGCTTGAAATGAAATGAACTTTTACAGTACAGACTGACAGATCATGTCCAAATCTGTTTATATGGCGTATATTAAGCCTGTAATGGAATGTCTGTGTGCCAGGAAGCCTTTGCTACCACCCAGGTAAGACTGGGTGAAGTCGTTTACAATGACATATAACGAGCTGTCTAGTGGCTTTTCAATAAAGCTTTATTATGTGCGGACAGGACAAACGTGTGGAGCCAGAATACACATCAGGGCGGATCTACGTCCCAGCCAAAACCAGCGAGAGCTGTGCAAGATGCTGAAACGATTTTCTAGTCACTGATAAAGTACCTGCTTTCCATTTGATTTATTCACTTATTCAGACCTTTAGACACAGTGCATTAGAAAGGAGTATTGCGTTAGGTAGCGATGCTATAGTTTCATCTCTCTTTCTCGGGATATAATGAAATAATTTCAAGTTTAACATTTTATGGTCATTATTTTAATAATTTGCCCACAGTCACAAGATATGACAACTTAAAGGGTTAGTTCACGCTAAAGTTCTGTCATTAATTTCACCATCGTGGCGTTCCAAAACCGTGAGACCTTCATTCATCTGAACACAAAAAGGATATTTTTTGATGAAATCCGAGAGCTTTCTGACTCTGCATAGACCACAATGCAACTGACACATTCAAGACCCGGAAAGATAGTTAGGACATCATTAAAATAGTCCATGTGACATCAGTGGTTCACCCATAATTTTATGAAGCTACGAGAATACTTTTTCGTATAAGAAAACAAAAATAACTTTATTTCTTCTACAATTTCTTCTCTTCTGTGTCAGTCTGTGACACACATTCATCAAAATTAATTTAGAGTTTAATAAAAAATATCTTAATTTGTGTTCAGAAGATGAATTAATGTCTTGTGGGTTTGGAACGACATGAGGGTGAGGAATCAATGACAGAATTTTGACAGAAGTTTCAGAATTTGGGGTGAACTATCCATTTAACAAAAATACTTGTTGCTGGTCAAAAATGTTATTGTTATGCTATATTATTACAAAATATGGATTGTTTTCTTTCCACTAGAACAGGTTTTGTATTTCTTTTTGAAACTGATAAGCCTTATTGATCTGAAATTATGCAACTAATTTTTTGATAAGATTGCCAAAATTGTCAAAATAATGCTTTAAAACAACAACAACAAGAAAACATAAAATAGCATAATGAGAGATCTACAGGCAATTAAAAAAAAAGGTTGTTTTTGACCAGGAACACAAAATGTGGTGAATTGTTCTGCAAAACTTAATTTCTAAGAAGCCATGTAAAGTAGAATACTGTAGAGTACTGTAGACATTGTTCTTTCTTTTTTTTTTCACATACCCCCAAAAATATATAAATGTCGCTATATTTGTATAAAGACATACTGACACTAAATAAAAATAAAATAAAATGATTTAATATTCTGTGGATTTTTTTTCAATTAAGCTGAAATGTATTTATTTATCTTTATTTATTTTATTATTTTATTTTATTTTGGTTAACATGATTTTAAATCTGGAGTCATTTCCCACTCCCTCCACTCACTCTTCCATGCTAAAAAACTCACTGAAGTTAAACAATAAACCAGAACAAAGATCTTTTGCTGCTCTACAGCTTATTTGGACATCTTCTGGATTTATGAGGACAAGAATGATTTAACTTATGGCATGTCATTTTAATCATCAAAATCATCAAAGACCGAGGCAGTGACATGTAGGTTTTTTCCTCAACCCATCTTTTTGATGTGCAATTAGCGTTAGTGCTGGCAATTACACCAAAACCTCAAATCACATAAAGAACAACATGCCCTCAGCAGTAGAAGCAGCTCTACATTGGCAGTGAATAAAGTCCTCTCCTGTCCCCTTACTCCCCCTGCTCAATCTCTAGATGCACAGACAGGGGTTTCCCAACCAGAGATGCACTGAATCAATGGCTCGTAAAAGTCAGACCCGATAAATATGTGCCATGACGTGTGTAACAGGACAGAGTTGCTGCTCACTGGTGAGGCCTTGCATAACCAAACATGGGTAAAGATGCTCACCCTGTGAAACTAACACAGGCTTCAGTTTAGACTGCAAGACTCGGATCTCTAAACAAGTACTGTATATTACTGGGATTTCAACAGTTGCAGCAATGCACGATTACTAATATTATAGAGTAAGTTATGAAATGCATGATGCATCATGGTTTTAAATTAACTTAAAGTAACAAAAACACTCGGATGCGAATGCATTAGTGATTAGTCATGACTCTTGATGTCTTAAATAGGCCACATGCAGTAGTTTTGCCCTCTGTCACCCTTCAGTCTCTGTGTAATGCCTCTCACCAGCTGTGAAGCATTGAGAATTTGGGGAAATGGGATTATTTAGTGCAGCCCTGCAGGCATTGGAGCACAAACTGTTCTGAGAGTCTTAAACTGTGGAGTCTTGATCATTTAAAAGAGTCATTTTCTCTTTCTTGCGCTGACCTGCCCATTTCCTCCTGAATTAAGGGTAGCTGCACCTGTGCCCCTTACAGAACAGAAAACCTTCTGTTCCAGAACAACCGCATCGTATGTCTTTGTCTAATTCTATGCCAAGGGCTACAGCCTTTTAGCCACTAGAAAAAGTCACACATTTAGTAGATTTCATATTTTTTTTTATAATTACAGGATATAGACACACTTTTAAAAAGTTCACATTTTAAAGTCCCCATGAAATCCAAAGGGAAGTTTTATGGCTTTTAGTATGAATAGGTTATATATATAAGCTGGTGTGCTCTAAAATAATGACAAAATTCACATTTATAAGATATAAGCATTCAAAACGAACAAAGCTTCTGCTAATATTGATCTATGCTTTCCATCACCCTGCACTTCAGCTTCTCATCAAACTTTCTGTCCAATCAAATGCTCTCTAGAATTCGAAGCATCCCTCCCCTTAACAGGATAAATGTAAAAACAGGGTCCCCCCCCCTCTCTTGCAATTTTTACCATAATTCTGTGCAAGCAGAAGCACCAGCTCCCTGTTAAAACACTTTGTCGTGCACATACTTTTGACATATGGTGAAGAAGGTGAAGTAAACTGTGAATTACTGCATTACTATACATTCTTTTGAAATACTACAGGCATTTGGTCTCTTTAAACCCTCACCAGCATTCAAAGAGGAAACATTTGCAGACTTGTGTCTATTTAATGCATTCCAGCAGAGCCCTTCTAGCAGTGTGAGTCAAATAAAACTGGTTTGGATTATAATCAGATCTCTGCTTCCTGCATATGACCACAAACGATCGTTTCCAATATCGGTGGCCAGCTGTGACCAAGAATAGCGATGCAATGATATGTATTCCATCTCTTTATTTAGCAAAACAAACCAAAAAGGTAAGAATGATCCCACTTTTAGCTATGTCAGACATTTTCCAAGCAAAAAATGTTTCCTTAGAGTTTACAAATTGGTTCGAAAGTGCGAAGGAGATGGACTACAGGACAAAAAGATGCTTGAAAAGGAACCTTAACTGCAGTTAAACACATTCCAAATGTCCAGGACAGCAAGACATTGATCATGGCCAGACAGATCCACATGTATCAGGAAGGAGATGCTCTCATGCCTAGTGGCTTATACCATGTAAGGAAAAGGCAAGTCTTGGCATGCACACGCTTCAGCGCCGAAGCTTTTCCACAGCTAGACGCCTGGATAACGTATGATAAACAGTATGTTGTGATGGAACACGTTCAAGGAATAAACCTCAAAGCGGAATTTGGGATTCTGGCCTCGCAGCTGCAAACTTCCCTGTACGTTTTTGATGGACTTACCCAAAGACGGTTCAGTTTCGTCTTAGTGACCTCACGCCTTGGGAATGCTACATGTGCCAGTTGTCCATCATCTTTGGTTAAGTGGTACCCCAGCTCCAATATATATAATTCCATCCCAAAAAAATGAATGCTGCATAATTCAAGGTAGCACTATGGAAACTCGGTCTTCAAATTACCTGCTTTTCGACATCTGGCAGCAGTGAAGTATGCATTAAATGAGCTGCCTAAAAGATTGTGTTTTGTTATATATTTAACTAAACGAATGGTGCTAAAGGTCCAAATTTTCTATCCAGCACAATTGAATTAACTGTAGATTACTTTAAGGACATAGTCTGGTTCATATCCAATTCCCTCAGAACCGATGCCAGGATTAAGCCAGTTTAGAAATGTAATGAGATTGTGATTTTTAAATGTCTTTATATTAGTTTTGAATATCCAAACTGGAATTCTCGCCAACCAAAGCGCCAGTTCAAATAACATAGTGTCTTTTTATGTTGTTGTATGATTCCTTTGAGCAAAACGAACATACAGTACCTGATCCTTGACAGGCCCCTGCTTACCCAGCATCCCTCCCTCTCTGACTTCCCCCTGAGTTTGGGCACTAAGGGCCAGCAGCATTCCCAAGCCTGATCCCATCCCACTCCGGAAGCACAGGGCAGTACTCCTAACATCCTGCCCGCAGCCTGTGCCAAGGCCCTGTTATCACTGTGTGCTGAATTGCCTCCAGATTCTGTTCAGCTGCACAAAACACACCCAGCACTCGCTGCTGCGGTGCATTCCACACACTGCTTCATCTGTCACCAGATCTGCACTCTGGGACTAAATAATGAGACCTTATTTGAAGAAAAATAAAAATGTTACGTAATGTGATGATTAATGCTTTTGCAGTTTTTTTTTATCAAAATGTATATTAATCTGTGTAATGTATAATAATAATAATAATAATAATAATAATAATAATAATAAAAATCTATATTTTGGTCTAAAATCTACAATAATAATAATAATAATAATAATAATAAATGATAAGCAAATTAAATACTTATGAGAAATACTTTTTGTCTACATTTGTTAATCATAAATAATGTGTATGTGTGTGTGTGTGTGTATATATATATATATATATATATATATATATATATATATATATATATATATATATATATATATATATATATATATATATATATATATATATATATATATATATATATATACATACAGTACAGACCAAAAGTTTGGACACACAAAGAGTTTTCTTTTTTTCATGACTGTGGACTATGGCATCAAGGGCTATTTGACCAAGAAGGAGAGTGATGGGGTGCTGCGCCAGATGACCTGGCCTCCACAGTCACCGGACCTGAACCCAATCGAGATGGTTTAGGGGTGAGCTGGACCGCAGACAGAAGGAAAAAGGGCCAACAAGTGCTAAGCATCTTTTGGGGAACTTTCAGGTGACTACCTCTTGAAGCTCATCAAGAGAATGCCAAGAGTGTGCAAAGCAGTAATCAAAGCAAAAGGTGGCTACTTTGAAGAACCTAGAATATCACATATTTTCAGTTGTTTCACACTTTTTTGTTATGTATATAATTCCATATATAATTTCACATGTGTTATATATAGTTTTGATGCCTTCAGTGTGAATCTACAATTTTCATAGTCATGAAAATAAAGAAAACTCTTTGAATGAGAAGGTGTGTCCAAACTTTTGGTCTGTACTGTATATATATATATATATATATATATATAGAGAGAGAGAGAGAGAGAGAGAGAGAGAGAGAAAATATTTATAAATATTTATTATGAAGGCTTTTTGCTATCATTATTAAATAATTATTATATATTTTTATATATAAAACCATTAATATTATTATGATGGCTTACTATTATCATTATTTCTATAAAACAATGATATTATTATTCATAATATTAATATATATATAATATATATATATATGTTTTTTTATGAAATATATTTTACTATTTTTAGATTAAAAAAAAGTATCTCAACCTTTATTACCAATAACTTGTATTACTATTATTATTGAGAGTAGTAGTAACATAATTAAAACAATATAGTAAATTGTTTTTTGTTTTGTTTTTTGTTTTTAGTATAAAGGGTTGCTCATTGGCAAGTTTAGTTGTGACAACTTACCCCATATACAGCGTGACGTCATGCCTCGCTATTGGCAAAAGTGTGAAAAGTTTCCATTCCTCTGGGATTTACGGTGCATGGAAATGTTCAATCGCCTTATTCCAAGACTTTAATGTCTAAACTATACCGCAAACTAGTTCTGGAATATTCACTGTATGTTGTAAAAAATGTGACATCTATCCCCCGCCTCTCTCTCTCTCTCTCTCTCTCTCTCTCTCTCTCTCTCTCTCTGATGCAGGTGTAGTGCTGGCCGTTACACGCGCACAGAAACTCGCTGTAAAGATCCAAAGACTGCATGAGCTAATTCTGAACACAACTAGTAGTTAGTGAATTTGTGGGAAACCCTCCAGTTAACTTGGACCGTAATTTAAAAGCAAAAGAAGTATACAGATGTTCTTGACAAGAGAGCAAGTGGCAGCATCTTCAACATGCAATTCATTTGTCCACCGCAAGAGTCATGCGCTGCCAGCAAATTTAATTTCAGTAAAGGATGTTGCCATTAGCAGCATGTCTTTATACGATGAATTTGTGAACAAGAATGATTTTAAATAAAAGCACGTCTATTTCAGTTAAGAAAGCTTTTCAATGGTTAATTAGAAGGACTTGTAACCCTTACCTGTAAGGATCTGGAGCGGGTTTCTGCGCTGTCCAATTGAAAGTTCTGAAGTGTGCTCGTGCTGCTGAAAGGGCAATGCAGGAGTGACACGAGCCCTGTCTCTACATTTATAAAACATGCAGCGGTTCAGACTCCGCCTCTGCTGAGCTCCATCACTTCAGAGCATTCGGCATCAGTCTTCCAGCGCTTCCTCCTTCCATGAGAAGCCTAATAGATCAATGTCATATACAGAACAGCTTCGCAGCTTAGTTAAAAATAACATTGTATAAACCAAGTTTTTAAAATCAAAATTACACTCCCCCTTATAAGTAGGCTACAAAGAAAACAAGATAGTTTGCTAGTCTCTACAACTGCTTTACACTGATTTAAGTTTGTTTTGTTGAAGGCTATTTTGGGTCAGTGTTAACTTGCTTTCCTTTGATTCTTTTGTCTTGGGGCAGGAATTATTTTGTTTTGGGGGGCTTTGTTCTGGGTCAGTGTAAGCTAATTGTTTTTTTTTTGTTTTTTTTGGGTCAAAGTAATTATTTGTTTGATCAGTTTTTGCTTGTTTTGATTTGCTTTGTTTTTGGGTCAGTCTAACTGTTTTGTTTTGGGTCAGTGTACTTTTATAAGTGCAATTGCTTTGTTGTTTTTGCAGCTCCATGTACAAAATATAAGCTTATTGTACAAAATATAAAAATTAAATATTTTTGTTATTTTTGTTAAATGAACTGCAACAAATTGTCTGCTTCTTAGTTTATTTTTTATCCTTTTTCACATGTGAATTTCACATTTATTTATGTGTCTGCACCGGTCTTGAAATTCGAATTATATAAAAACAATATAATTAAAATTGTATTGTAATAAAATCACAAAATTTTATAATAACTTACATTTGGAATCTCCTTCGAGAAACTTTTTTTCTAATTGCAATGAAGGTTTCATTAGTTAATATTAACAATAATTGTAGTAACTTTGATATTTTGGTTTGAAATATGGTATTTTGCAGCTCTGTAAAAGTGCTTGCTTGTTATTTTGTACATACTAAAGTTTATCCATGTTCTGGCAGAGAACATGGATTAGGCTAGTTTACAGCCACATCAAGAAAATAATAGATGTTGCAGTAATGTCCCTGAAAAAATTGGCATGCTAACATCCAAACCATAACCATTTTAAAAGAAACCAGTGTCAGACTGGCAGTGAAGATGAGGTTACATTGTGTCCAGGCCTTTCTGGTGTTCAGCCAAACCGAACAGTTCTCAAACTGGCTCTTTTGCAGAGTTTCTTCAGTCAGATTCCTGTGATGTTTTTCTACTGTTTCGAAACCATGTTTTAAAGTTAAGACTCTGAAATCCATGTTTCAGAACCCAGTCCATGAAAAATATCAAGTGTAATCAGAAACGGCCTGTCCAGTCACGTCTTCATAGCATCGGCAAATAAACTCAATGAAAATCACATTATTTTTTAATAAGCTTTGAGGGAGATGGATGTGGCCCGTTTTCCCAAGAGCATATAATGTGTTCAAATGTATATTCTTCTGAGAAGACATTAAAGACCATGAGAACACTTCTTTTCAAACATTCCAGCTCAACAAGACAAATGTGAGCTATTAGGTGGAGTGAATAGGTACCGTCGGCCAAATGCTACATCCTATTGAATAACCAAAATCAGTTTCCCCATGTCATTAGTGCTTTCTGTAAAAATAAACTCACCATCCACCGCTATTATATTAAGATCAACATCAGTTCCACTGGAGAAATGTCTTCTCAGAAAACACTGTAGCACCTCCTCCTGGTTAATAGGTGTTTTATACTTTCTCCACACACATCATTTAATACACATTAACACTTTTATAGCTGTAATCTTTATTTTTATATATTATTCTCTCAGGAAAATGCTTCAGGGATGTGCTAAACCCATCAGACCAGTGCTTCTGGGTGGTGAAAAAGAAAGTAAAACCACATTAGGTGAGCTATAATGTGCCATAACAGGGGTCAAACATGTAGACGTGTAACAGTGGGAGCCACAATGGCCATTATAACAGAAACAACACACATATAACATTTCTCTACAGATACAGTACAGTGTTGAGCAACATTAAATACACAAAAACAAACAGAGGTATTACAGTGCACAGTCATTCTTAACCACAACTATGTCTAGATTTGACTCACCAGGAAGACTTTTACGTTGATGGAGAAAACAATGAGATACAAAAGAGCTAGAGTGGGATGGGTTTGGCAGTGCATGATAAACTCGTAACTTAGTCTTAACACATAATATCGCTGTTAATAAATATTTTAGATAAAAACAAAATGTCCCTTTAAATAATTTAAATAAAATACTGCCTAAAGTATGCTAACAGTGCTATGTAACACTAAATATTTGACATAATTTATAATTATCCTTCAGACATCTAATGAAGTCTCTAATTTGAATTTTAAATAGTAAAGCTTAATAAACCTGATTTGTGAGATATAAATATGAATTCTATGAGATTAGATTTAATATGTGACTTGGAAGTCCAGACAGTGGTGTGGATAATATGCTTGTTTTTATTATTATTTATTAATTAATTTTAAGAATGATTCCATCCATTCCATGGGTTAATCTATCTACAGATTAGAAGTTCAAGGTTTTTTTTTTATGCAAGATTGCATTAAATTGATTAAAAGTGACAGTAAACATTGTTAGAAAAACTCTACTTCAAATAAATGCTGTTCTTTTAAACATTCTTTTCATCAAAGAACAAAAAATACATCATGGTTTTCGCAAAAATGTTAAGCAGTACAACTGCTTTCAACATTGATAATAAATGTTCTTTAAGTAACATCCAGATTATTAGAATGCTTTCTCAATCATCTGACAATTCAATTATGGTTTAAGATATATTAAAAGATTATTACTTTATTTTTGATCAAATAAATGCAACCTCTGTGAGCTTAAGTGACTTTTTACTGACCCTAAACTTTTGTTTTGTAGTACAGAACTGTTTAAAAGCATATGCTTGACCTTTAATACGAAATTCTATTAGAACACAACTGATGGATCCTATTCCCTGTTGCCCAAAGGAAGGCACCACTGGTTTTCCGTGGCCACAAATCCATTGGAAAACTAAGCAAGAGCTAATAATAATAATAATAATAATAATAATAATAATAAAATAAAAAAATAACAATACATTATTAAACGATAATTTTAAATAATATTATATCAATATCTGTTTCATTATTATAATTTGGTCAACAGACCTCTTGCTATGACAATTTGGATCAGTAACCAGTGCTTGAATTCAAAATATTGACTTATATATCTCTTTGTGATTCCTAAAACCCCACTAAACCAGTCTACCTCAGACACATCCTACAGTATGTGCCCACACTATCTTTACCAGGAGCTTCATGACCGAAGTTACTAAGTGACTTATAATCTTTCTGTTTGAACGGTTCCTATCTGAATGACAATGAAATCCTTATTTATTTTGTGCATTAGCCTTCCCCTGATCCTCCACCTTTCTGATGGCCGCCTGAATTTTGGCCTGGTCGCCCAGAAGCTGACGGGGCTTGACCGGTCGAAGATCTTCATCCAGCTCCAGCAAGACTGGTACTCCTGTGGGCAGCGTTACATTCACAATGTCCGCTTCTGATATATCTGATGAGAAAGACAGCAGAAGTGTGTGAGAGAATATTCAAATATTTAAGGTTTTAATACCAATACTATCCCCTCTCTGTGCTACTTTACTGATAATATTTAAAGGGAAATAATACATTTGATGAGTAAATGAGGATTTCACCTTCCAAATGTTTAAGCAAAGCCCTGCAGCTGTTGCCATGTGCAGAGACGAGGACGTTTTGGCCACTCTTGATCACCGGTACAATGACATCATTCCAGTACGGAAGAAGTCGGTCCAACACTTCCTTTAGACTTTCTGTTTTGGGCAGTTCCTCTTTCGGAACATCGCACGTACTGTATCGGCGGTCATTGTAAATTTCAGCATAATAGGGATGTGACTCATCAATGGGGGGCGGTGTGATGTCATAGCTCCGCCTCCACAATTTAACCCGTTCCTCACCATGGTTCAATGCCATCTCGGCCCGATTGAGGCCGATCAGGGCACCGTAATGCCGCTCGTTTAACCTCCAGGATTTGGTGACTGGGACCCACTCTAGTCCCATGGCCTCCAGCACCAACCAGGCCGTCTGGATGGAGCGGCTCAGTATGGAGGTAAAAACCTGGTCGAACTGGTAGCCCTGCTCTTTCAGGAGCCTGCCGCATTCTTGGGCTTCCACCACCCCATTCACGCTCAGTTTCTGGTCAACCCAACTGCAGAAGCGGTTCTCCTTGTTCCAGGCCCCCTCCCCGTGTCGGAGAAGGAAGAGTTTGTATTTAGACATTCAGAAGAAACTGTACAGAAGCCTGAAAGAGATGCATATGCAGATATGTGCTATATAGCAAATTTCAAACTGCTCGATTCTTATATAATCAAAAATTTGAAACTTCATTATTGCCTATCTGCAAAATGCATGTATAAGGCAAGAATATGTTAAGATATAATAAACTATATATAACCAAACTGGATATTAGGACTGAAAGGTTAAGGGTCATGAACTAAATGTCAATGCTAATTTAACAAATGGTCTGACCAGCTCGGACCAACTCTCATTTTCAAAATCTAAAATAGATATTTATCTAAAATGCTTAAGTATCAAAATACTGAAGTGAATCTGAAATGAAAAGAAGCGATGTATGAACACTACGTTACTATTGTATTATACTATTATTTAAAACTGAGCTAGCCTGTTAGCATGTCTTAATAACATCGCACAGTTCTCGAGCAAAACATTCTTATCTGTATCGTTTATTTATAAATCTGAAAATGACTGAATTTTTTCGTGCTCACCTTCAGATCAGAAACCGCCCAGCTCAGAATAGCTGCAGCTCTGCAACAGGAAGGAACTATGAAAATATCTGAGCAGCATCAACAAACGCGACAGCGTTCGCTTGACTGACACTTCTTTCAGCCAATCAGCTACGTGTTCTCCATAAGTAGGCGTGTTTAAGAGTACAGTGGCGAATTGGAACTGCGCGTTATTTTGTGGTTGATAACGTCAGTTCCATTTATTTTTAGATTAATAAATCGAGCCACGAATAGAAAGGCAATTAAAGTTTGTGTTCTATATTTAAAATTATTTGAGTATTGTAAAGGTCATGCTTGTCTGTGATTGGATTTTAGTTTTTTTATTTATTATTATTATTATTTTATATTATTTTGTTATTTATTTTTATCCGTTGTTACCCTGGCTTTATATTATCTGTTGTATTGTTTTGTATATGTTGTTTAAAGCATAATATATATATATTAATCAGACTCTTCATCAGGTGGAAAAATGGTATTTGCACCCAAAAAACTCTTAACAGAGAGCAAGAAAACTTGAATTACTGGTCAAAACAGTGATAGCTTTATTGTTCCTCAATATTCACACAACCGATCACATATAAATATTATTACAATATAACCGTTATTATATAATGACAAATGCAATCATATAATAAACAAGTATTAACATAAATAAATGTTTTATATGTGTCGTAAATCATGTTTCAATATTTGAACTGATCAATGTGGTTATAACAATAGCACAGTTTTGTGAATTCCTCATACAATTGTTTTTCATTAATACTGCTGTTTATGCAATAAAACAAATACATAACCACAATTAAACAGCAGTTAAATATGTGTATTTTTAAATAGCTTTCACATTGGACTTTAATTTGTTTTATAATTTTTAAAGAATTCATTATGCATTTGGTCCTGCAAACATCTTCTTCCTGCCCTCCATGCCAGACATAGCATCCACATTTTTACGCCAGTCGGTCACTTCTTCTTTCTGTGCAGATTACAAATAAATGCATATTTCAATAATTCTTATTATTTGTATTCAACACACTGTCAGGTTTTCCAGAGTCAAAGAAAGCACATTAAATGAATAGTTCACCCAAAAATGAAAGTCTGCTGTAAATGAACTCAGGCCATTCAAGAGTTTGTTTCTTCATTGGAACAGATTTGGAGAAATGTAGCATTACATCACTTGCTCACTAATGGATCCTCTGCAGTGAATGGGTGCCGTCAGAATGAGATTCCAAACAGCTGATAAAAACATCACAATGATCCACAAGTAATCCACATGACTCTGTTTGTAAGATACAAATTGAACGTTGAGGAGTTTCAACTTTAAATGGTCACTTCTGGACAAATTATGAGAATATGATACTTGATTAGATCTGTTTTGAACTGTTTTTGCTTAAAAATGGTGCTTGATTTATGCAGATTTCTTAAGACTAGATGACTTTTTTCTTGGAGAAAGCAATATTATAGATAGAGGACTCATATTTTAGTTGGAAGAAATGGTTTGAAGTTAAAAACATCTTAATTTTGAATTTGTTTAATACAAACATGCAGCTTTTTGCTTCATGACAACAATAACAATGGTAACTTATGGACTGGAATCGTGTGGATTATTGTGATGTTTGGACTCTCATTCTGATGGCACCCATTCAACAACAAAACAAAACAAATAATTTAATACTGAAAAATGTAAGCACTGAATCCATAAAGTCGGAGTATGATATTGATGTCAAAGTACTGAGATTACCTTTTCCTCCTCCTTCTTCACTGTCTTGAGGTTAGCTTTAAAGTCAATGGATTCTTTGTGTTTGGCACCTAGCAGAGCCCCAAGCATGGCATCGGCAGACACCCTCACTCTCTTCAGGGCAGGTCTCTTCATTTTTCCCTTCAGCTCAAAGATTTTGTAGTTTAAATCTGCAATCTATAGCAGAAGTATCAGTCACGGCTATTTAAAATATGCATAAATTAATGAATCCATCAATAACAGCATTTTCAAAGCAACAGAATGTACCTCCTTTTCATTTTTGGCAACTTTAGATTCAACATCATATCGTTCCTCATCGACAACATCAATTTTTTGATGGAGTTCTTTGCACAGATTCTGTAAACAGAGCAATGGCATGTAAGAAAGAATAGTTTCAAAAGCATTCTGACAACAGGCCAAAGAATAAGAACCTGTAAATCCTGTACAGAGATTCCAGACAGCTGAAGAGGAGGAACTCGCTCACTGAGTGTTTGCTCTCTGTCAGTCTTCTTCTGTTCCTTCTCCTCTGCCAGCAGGGTGCTGGCCTTCTTCAGTATTTTGGTCTGCAGTGCATTAAAATGACAGAAGATGCATGGCCATCAAATATTCGTATGTGGATCATGGGGAGTTGTTCATTCATATGGTTAATAAAAAAATCATAAGTCAAAATCTTTTCAGAAACACACACACACACAAAAGAAACAAACCTTTAAGAATAACCGACGAGATGCAGAAATCTTGGGCTTTTTCTGAAGAAAATAATCAATATCAAACAAACAATATTTTGACTATCACAAATTTCACAGTGCTTAATTAGATATGAAAATATAAAATGTACTTGTAAAGTATGTCAAATATTATTAAATGTAGTGTCCAAATGTATTTAAATTCAGTGTCCATAACTCACCGGACTGACACAGATAGGGCCGGAAATGAAAACACATATTTATTTTATATTTATAATATAGTAAAAAATATATTATTTCAATAATATTTCTAAAAGTTTTGAAAATACTTACGCAGGTTCAGACATTTTAATGCCTTTGTTTTTTCCTGGAGGCTTATAAATTACAAAATATTAAAAAAATAAATAAAAAAAACTAGATTAGGCACATAAGTGCTTTGTACAGACATACAAGCATTTACAGTACAAATTTAAATTAAAGACATTTCATATATTTACTTTTTTTTTTGTAATGTCAGTGAAGAGATGTAGGGTAAAAAGCAACACAAAACAATCTATAGCTACTGTCTAATATGCATGAATTGTTAGAAGTCGCCATAAGCTGAAGGCCCTTACCTCTCAGATGATGGAAGTGTGACTGTTTTGGCCACAGGGAAGAAACTCTGCAGATTTATAGATTCTGAAGCACTCGTGAGAGGCTCGCTAAAATAAACTATTGTCCACACCATTCTTACTGTCAAATGCTTCACATCCCAGACTGCAGAGTGACGGAGCACCTGCTGCTCAAGTGTATTTTATGTTCTCTAGACTAAGGGTGAGCCCAACAATACAGCATTAATGAGACCATATATGTGAACACATTGCATGATCTAATTTAATTTGAACGGGAATGAAGTGTCAAGTATTATTGTTTGTTTTTTGTGTTTTGTTTTTTATTTTATTTTTTTATTATATATACTGCATATCTTGGTGAAAAACAATCTCTCATATCTTCTTTACAAGAAAATATTAATAATATTATTGTATTTAAAGATTATATTGGAATAATTTCAATATTTTGATAAATGCTTAACTAATTCAGATCTGAAATCACAGATATTTTCACAACCATCAATAAGGGACCTTGAACATGAAGAAGTGATGAATGCGCAGTGTTTCTTCTTCTTCCTGATATGTTGTTGTAGGCTGCCATCTGTAGGGCAAAAGAAGCACTAATATGACAAGATGTGAAGAAAGCGCTTTTAATTTGAAATACTATATTTTACAAGCAAAAGCACAAGCACATTTAAAAAATTTCATTTTGATTTACTGCTAAATCAGATTCTAAGACTTTACAATAAAGTTTCATTTGTTAACGTTAGATAATGGCATAACCTAAAAAATGTATTAATCTTGGAATTTTTTTTATTTTAACATTTACTAATACAGTATTAAAATAAAAAATTATAAAGTCACAAGTAAAATCAATCATGAAATAATATTTAACAGATAATAGAGCTGACACAAACTAATGGTTTTATTTTAATTAACTGAAATTAACATCCGAGATGAATAAATAGTGTTACAAATTAATGTAGTTAATGCATTATCTAATGGGATTTTATTGTAAAGTGTTACCCTGCATTCTGTCAAACTGATCAGTTTGCCTTAACTAATAGTAAGAAAACACGTTACAGTGAAACATTGTTAGTCAAAGTTCATTGTACACTTTGAAAAAGTACTATCTGAAGTAAAACAGTGATTACATCTTTGACGTCATCTTTGGTCTGATACTGCTGCCACCTGCAAGACATTTAAAGAGATTTTGCTCAGATATGATGTTGTTTTTCCTAGTCTCTATCTACCCTTTACTTGTCATATGTTTAGAGAGATCTTTGTGCAATAAAATGTATATTAAAATGACTCTCTCTATATATATTTTTTAGGGCCTACTGTCCAGCATCAAACAGCTTCTTCCTGCCCTCCATTCCAGACAATTCCTCTACATTTTTACACCAGTCAGTCACCTCTTCTTTCTGTGGAAGATAAATACAGATACTTGTTTTTTATATTAGCACTTCTGTCCATATAAACTCCTCTTCTTTCTTCACTGTCTTCAGGTTAGCTTTGATGTCAATGGACTGTGTGTGTTTGGAGCCTAGAAGAACATGTGTTCAGCTGGCAGTTTGACTCCCTTCAGGTTAGGCCTCTTTAGCTTGCTCTTCATCTCATACATCTTCTGATTCATTTCCTGTATCTTTATCAACACAGACCACACATTGCACTTCAACACAAAACCCACCTGTTTACAAAAAAAGTTAAAAAGTGAACTGTTTACAAAATACTGATGTGTGCTACTCTGTTTTCATACCTCTTTGTCATCTTTGGTCACCTTAATGCCAATTAATATTAGCGTTCCTTATCAATCACGTCTATCTTGTGATGCAAATCCTTGCAGTGTTGCTACACACAAAAAATAGCGTTCGCAAAATAGTTAATAATGAATTAAATAATAAAAAATATTTGAATTAATTTAGAAATTAACTTACTTAAAACTGTTAAATATTATAATATGAACTGTGAAAATGCACGTGTTACAAAATTTAATTAAAAGTGCAGCTTAGGCTGCTAAATAAAAGGCTTTTATTAGCAGGGTTGCCAAATTTTAAGTTTTTATTTTTATTTTTTGGGGTGGGGGGTGATTTCGATCTCGATTCGGTATCAATCTAAGATAAAAATCTTTTGTTGAATGCTGATGAATGTTTTTTTAGCACAATTTTAAACTTAAATTCAGTATTTGCTCGCATTCATTGTGTGTAATTATGCAAGTATCATTAAATAAAGGATGCAAGTTTTACTCATTTAAAAATCTAGAGTTTAATCATGTTTAAATATTTATTCAAATGAAGAACTTAAAAATAATTAAGCAGGTATGGCCTGCAATATTCTAGATATATTTATTAAAGAGCCAGTGGGTTAACCATGACATTACAAAGAAAAAATAACAATTCTGACCACAAAATTACTCTAATTTGCCTCTTAGCATTGGAATTTTAAACCCTTTTCTCTATTTTACCCTTAAATACTACACTAATTGTAATACAAGTAATAGAAATATTAGAAAAATATGCTAATGGACCATAATTATTGTACAAATAGTATCTAGTCCCAAAATATCTCTTCAAAATATTAAATAAATATTATTGAGCTAAAATATACAACACTTATTTAACTGAAAAATTGTTAAGCTGTATGGTCGCTTTATAACCAATACCTGAGGGTTAAGAAAACCATATTAATGTTGCCTGTCCATCACTCTCCAGAATAAAATGATACAGTAAATGTCATCGATGTAATAATCACTGCATAATATGCTGTAATGCTGCAAATGCCTGTATAGTGAAGTGAAGCTGTCGTCTATTCTACGTAAACCCATTCAAATGGATTGTGTGCAGGTTTGTCTGGTGAGAGCTCCATGAACCACGTGACCGCGCGGCGACGCTGGCGAGATCAAAGCTTGTCACAACCACTGATCTATAGATAGGCTATATAACATTTTGTTTTGTTCCTGGGACGTCCTAAAACGCAATATTTTTGTGAGAGGCATGAAAATATATATTTTATCCCATCTCGATGCATCATTTTTGCTTTTCCCGCTGCGTTTGTGCGCAAAAGTTTTGCGTTCCCCTGAGAAACGTTTGCATTCTTTTGTGAGCGAGCACAAACAAAGCCTCACGGTTCAAAGCAAATCATTTGCATGCGAATGCAACCATAAAAAAAATACATTTATTTTTCCTCTCCCATTTAATTTTTCCATCACCATGTCACCTGCGAAGGTCACGAGGGTGAGTAATTGATGGCAGAGGTTTCGGTTTTGGGTTAACGATTTGATTAAGTTTTATAAAAGGAGCTCAATTATCCATTTAAATTATTTACCTGTAACGTTAATTCCTGTTGCTTCTGACCGGCCGGAGGAACTCTCTCCCTGAGCACTTGCTCCCTCTCCTTCTCTTTATCAGCATGTCCAGTACTGTATTCAACAGCCTTATCTTCAGGATGACAGGACCACTGTTGTCACATCAAAGCAAAGAGCTATTACTTTTGTTATCAGTGTAGAATCTCTACTTGAGGAGAGAAAAGTTCCCAGCAAACTGTGTGTATAGCTGTGTTCAGCAGGTGGCGCTCTCCTTCAAGCCCAGGCGACGAGCTGAAGTGATCCTGGGAGCATAGACAGAAGAGAATGTTGATAGAGACTAGGGCTCCACAATTCATCGAATTTCTAATCGCGATTACAATTACGGATGCAACAAATACGTAATCGTTCAAAGTGGCAATTAATCGTTCAAAGTCCACTTTATGTTATTCTGCGTGTTTAAGATGTGTTTTTTTCTTTCTACATGTTATCTTATGGGATTTTCCCATTATTTTAGTTTTAGTATAACATTATAATACAATTCATATTTTTATATATCCATCCTTTTAAAAAAATATAATTTAAATAAGAAGCTTATCCAGTGTATAGTTGACATTTGAGCCCTTAATACTGTAAGCACCAAAAAATACGTTTTATTTTCATATAACAATACGGGATGCAGTTGCATCAAACAATGGTATAAACATCATTCAGTGTAAATTGTGATAATCATAATTAATAATCACAATTACTATTTCAAGGGAATTAACTGAAAATTTTAGATTTTTGTCATAATTGTGCAGCCCTAGTAGAGACATATCACATATGACATATATCAGAATTCATAAATAGCTGGTTATTACTGATGGAGGTGGAGATAATCATGCGTCAGACATCCTTCTGCAGTTCTCAGCTATCTGTGAAATAATATAACTTTATCTTAAAGTCATCTCTTCTCTGAAACACATATAAAGGAAATTAACAAATCAGAATATTTAAGATAACAAGCATTTGACTCATATCCTATGCACTGCGATTTTAGTATTTAGATGCTTTTATAGTATTAAGTAGTATTTTGAATTATAATTTTTCCATTTAAATTTTTTTTATGTTTAACTAATATTTATTTCAGTTTTAGTTTAGGTAATCTTAGGTTTAGGTTTGTTTTAATACTTTTGTATTTTTATTTTGTTCTTAGCTTTATTTTATTTCATAAACACTGATCCTGTAGTTGTCTAGTATGGTGTCTTGAGCTAAAAAAGAAAAAGTTTTATTTTACATACAAAGTCATTTAAAGAGAATGTTGGAACCATCTGATGTGCTATTGCTAGTCACTGTTATCACAGATGTATTAGACATCGTAAGTTGACTACCATATGCAAACATATTTTCCCTAGTAAAAAAGTATTTAATACATTTATTTCATAAGAAGTATAGTTTCAATCTATAAATATATTTACTCATATAAATCTCATATCAGAGAGACTTACAGACAGAAAAGTTATAATTAAACTTTATTTGGAGTACTACTTGTGCATAATGCACGTTTCCTAAAATGAAGCCTAAAATGTGTTTTAATGTCACTTTTGATGAGGATTGTATGAACTTGAAATAATATCAGTCTTTAAATGCAAGATATTAAAAGTGTACCTGCAGTAAACTTGCAATAGCACAATCAAATATAATTCGGTATATCTGTATTTGGACTTCAGGACTACTTCTGCAGAATTAAAGTGCATTAAGTACAAAATTAGCAGACTTTACCAGTTTAGTATACCAAAAATACAATTTCACAATATTTTTTTATTAAGTATATGAATATGTAAATGTATCTGTTGTATAGTTAGCATGAAATAAATGTATTTCGAATACTTTTAACGTTTATTTATTTTCGCACTAGGATAATAATCATATTTAAAGTTCAAGCTGCTTAATTCTAATTTATTAATGACATTGGTAATCCATCCATTTGACCTATTAGTCCTCTACACAGCGGTAGGGGTTCTGTGCATAGCGTCCGTGAGTTTTTGCATAGGTGAAAATCTTCCAGGATTGTCACCAATTTGAGAGACATCTGAATGCAACTGTGCCCAATTTCTTACTTGTTTTATATAAATAATAAATCAATCCTTTACCATCACAGCTAATCTATAACCCCTTCTAACAACAGTATAATGATGCATTTGCAAATAACTAAACACACAGCTTTTACCCTCTTATGACCACTGAAAGAGACATACCTGCTAGAAGAACAAAAGACAGGAGTGCGAGTTAACTGGCTGACCGAGGAAAGAAGAAAATCCCTAGATTTATAGTTTCAGCATGCATGGGAAGGTCTCACTAAAATAGACCCCTGTCTGTGCCACTCTACTGACATTTACAGTTCACACAGTAAACTAGCTTATAAAACTGGACAGAGACATGCAGCTCTTTTTGGTGGCCAAAACCATTTTGATGACCATTTCAAAGGTCTAAAGGTAATGCTGGTCATAAGGGAAATAAACTGAGTGGAAATGACAGTCTATAAAGAGTAAATAAGGCAAGAATTTTGCACTTATTAAGGTACAGCTAACTTGTACTCAAATTAGAAACATTATCTGTGAAAAACGGGAAAGGATAAGATGTCAACACAACAATTAAACAGTGAGGAAGTGGAAATAAAATATATTTTTGGAATCTACGTTTATTCCAGTTAATTGCAATATGATGTTACGCTATGACAGCTATCTCATGAACGTGATAATTTCCATGCACATTAAGCGACCAGTAGCTGGCAGGAGACTATGCTATCAGTCATATCTAGAGTTTAGAGGACAGCAAGCAGGTGGAAGCACTGCCTTAATGTAATGTGAGCTGCCCTCGTCACACCTCATTCTCCCTGAGAGGTGACACTCCAAGAGATATGTAGTGAATTACCACCTGCCGTTTGTCCTGGATTTATATTTAGGCATTATGGCCAGATGATTGGATGCCAAATGCAAGAAGTCCTTGTCTTTAAATGGGTTTGTACACTTTCAGAAAAAGATACAAAAGCTGTCACTGGGGCGGTAACTTTTAGGTAGAAATATGTACACTTTAGGTACTAATATGTACCTTTAAGGACACAGTAAGGACTCTTTAGGTACGGACGTGTATCTTTTGGAAAGTTACTGCCCTGTGACAGCTTGTGTACCTGTTTTTCTGAGAGCATTTGTTGTTGTTTACATTGAGCCATTAAGAGATAAAAAAAATACATTAAATATGTTACATGCAGTTACATTCAAGCCACAGCATTTTTATTTGTGTGTGAATGTGTGTGTGTGTGTGTGTGTAGTCCAGTTACATTCTTCGTCTGTCTTCTCTGCTGTGACATTTATCCATGTGGAAAAAATGTAGGCCGGGACTTTTTTGTCCAACAGGAATTGAATGGATCATTGTATCATAGTTGGTTGCTTATTATTTCAGATTCCATCACAAAATAAAAAGGTAATTGCACAATTCTGATATTATGGCTTTTTTCTCAGAATTGTGATATATAAACTTCTATGAAAATGTCATAGAAAAACAACTAACCTTTACATTTTACAATTATTTATTCTTTTTTCAGAATTTTGAGATAAGACCTCAGAATTGTAGAATACAGATTATTAGAAAAAAAGAAAAGAAAAAAACTAGTTCTGTAACAGAAAATGTCATAGAAAACATTTTCATCTCACAATTCTTGAATTTTTTCCAGTCAGAATTGTGAGATATGGTCTATGTAGATATAGACTCGCAGTTCTTAAAAAAAGTCGGAATTGTCAGACACTGTTTTTTTGAAAACAGAATTGTGAGATTTAAATGCAGAATTCTCGGAAAAAGTCAAAATTGCTAAATGTAAGATGTCAGATTTCTGAAGAAACAAGGTCAGATGTAAAATATTACAATTACAATTTTATAACTTGCAACTAAATAAATAATCTCACAATTCTGACAAAAAGCTGATTTTTTTTATTACATGGTGATAACAAACAAAACAGAATCAACATGTAAACACAGAATTCTCAGAAAAAAGGTCAAATAAATAAAGTCACAATTACAAGTTTATAACTTGCAACAGTGAGAAATAATTTTGCAGTTCTGAGAAAAAAAGGTCTGAATTTTGACATTTAAACTAAAAAAAACGACAATTGTTGTCAATTAGCATGTATCAAGGTCTTTTAGTCTGACATTGCAGAAATTGCACTGGGACGATCTCAGTTGGTATACTTAAGAGTTTTTGGGATATTTTAATAAAAAAAATTAAATTATTTAGTTTGAAAGCTTTTAAAGTGCATGTATTTTTTTTTTTATTCTACAAATGTACACATATCATTTATTGATGTTTGAACAACTGAAGGTATTCCTGGGAGACAGCGGTTGTGTTATGTCAATTATGAAGTGAGGTCAAATAGATAAAAGTGCATGGCAAGTTCAGAGACTTCAGGTCCTGCTACATTTAGGGCTGTTGTATCCAAACATTTCCAGAAGTCTTTTGATCTGAAATCCTAAGTGTCATTCCTTGTTGCAGGAACTTATATATAAAAAAAAAAAAAAAAAAAAAAAAAGTAAGGCTCAAAATATTATGGCTTTCTTTGTTTTTATTTTTAAGACAGAAAATGGGCTCAACATCGAAGAAACCATCAAGTAGACATCAAGTAAGTTTCAAACACTGTTTTCTTGTCTAAATATCTTATATGCAGTTTTTTTTTAACTAAAATAAAATATTAAGTCTTAATCCTAAAATATTATTACAATAGGATATATGTTTTTTATGAACTTGCATTGATTTATACATTAATTTTAATACGTTTATTAATTCTGGTGTAGTTGTCACCTGAAAGAAAACAAATAAAATTCAGTGCTTAAAGTGTATAAATCAATGCATATGCAATATGCAATACAATATTTGAAGTAAGACATTCTCAATCAAAAGACAATCATTGACAAACAAACCATCAAGTTTTTTAAGTGTATCTTCTATTGTCCAGCATCAAACAGCTTCTTCCTGCCCTCCATTCCAGACATGGCCTCCACGTTCTTACGCCAGTCAGTCACCTCTTCTTTCTGTGGAAGAACAGGTGTAGCAACAGGGATGTCTTAAAATAGCTCAAAACTACATATGCATTACCACTCAGAATTAAATTTTCCCTTAAAATGTCACATGGCTTACCTTTTCCTCTTCTTTCTTGACTGTCTTAAGGTTGGCTTTGAAATCCACAGACTCTTTGACCCTGGAGCCCAAAAGAGCACCCAA
Source organism: Carassius auratus (assembly GCF_003368295.1). Lineage (NCBI taxonomy): Eukaryota > Metazoa > Chordata > Actinopteri > Cypriniformes > Cyprinidae > Carassius > Carassius auratus. The sequence continues at coordinate 11,707,564 of NC_039267.1, read as the reverse complement.
CATGGCATCGGCAGAGATCTTCACCCTCTTCAGTGCAGGTCTCTTCATTTTACCTCTAAGTTCGGTAATCTTGATGGTCAAATCTGTAATCTGACGCAGACACATTATAGTGGATGAACATAAAGTTTATTTTCATTGAATCTATGTAATAAGATAAATGGTGGTGTAGTACCTCCTTTTCATTTTTGGCCACTTTGACAGAGACGTCATATCTCTCTTCATCTACGACATCAATCTTTTGATGGAGGTCTTTACAGAGAGCCTGAAAACAAAGTATTGTACCAATAAAATGACCTCAGGAAATTACTGATGCAGTTATTAATGCTATTTTTAGATTTAGAAAATCACTGAAGCTACAATACTTTACTTTTATTTTTTATTTTTTTTACATTTACGTTCCGTACAGATGGCACCAATTCTTAAATAATAACTTTTTAATTAATTTTTTTTTAATTAATAAAATTAAAATGTTAGTTAGCACCATAATCTGAATTAATGATTTGCACTAAGTCTATAATTATAATCTTAACAATGTAATACATTTGAAAACATAATAAAACATTTATTCAAAACCTACTTTTATTCATTAAAATGTTTGATTAATTAATTTTATATATATTTTTGAATTCATTAAAAGTATCATTTTTGAATTTGGTGTACCTGGAGATCTTGAACAGACAGACCGGACAGTTGTAAAGGAGGCACTCTCTCACGCAAGGTGGCCTCTCTCTCCCTCTGCTTTTCTTCTTTTTCTGTTACAAGCATAGAGGTTGCTTTCTTCAGCAGCTTCGTCTGAGGGAAAACATGTCAGGAGGTATTGTTAAATGCATCATCTTCAGGAATTATATCTCCTCTGTAAAACGAACAGAACCAAATACCTTTAAGAACAACCTCCTGGATGCCGTAATCTTAGATTTGGGTCGCTGCAAGAATTAGGCGCAATCAGATTTTGTTGGGGAGAAAAGAATGATATTGCCATATACAAAAAGCAAAAGTAATAAAAATCCACTTACCTGTCTAAATTGGCAATTTTCAATTTATGAAAAGAAATAAAAGTAGGCATGTTTTAAACATGTACATTTACAGCAAGATATAGATATTAACAACTTAATACTTACGACTCAGACATTGTAAGCTTCTAAGTATTTCCTTTTTATGATTTAATCTGGTGTAAATCTGAAATATAAAGATTGGTGACTGATAAGCACAGTTCATAAGTAGTATTTTGGAAGCATATGACACTTTAACAAACAATGCATTACAAATTTTGTAGCACCCGTTCACACACAAATCACACACAAAATAAATTTCGGATGGATAAACCAGATCTAGAAACCTCCTTAAGAAAAAAAGAACAATTTTCTTCAGTTGTTTCTCCCAGTCAGCATTGCATTTAAAGGTGCAGAGTGAGACTTTTAATATCCTTTGGCTTCAGAAGAGATCTCAGCAATGTAACCAGCCATGTCTCATCAAAGCTTTTAAAGATCAAACTATCTGAGCTATGCTACGCATTAATTTGATGTCAGCAGTAATATCCCTTTTTAGAGCAATTAAATGCATTGGTTTTACAGGTAATGGTGCCAAATAGTGCAGTGGTTCATACCTGTTCCTCCAAAGACTACTCCAAGGCAATGAGAGTGTGACAATGTCAGTGCACAAGAAAACCCAGGCACATTTTATGGCCTCTTTGGCCTCCTCTGAGTGGCTCACTAAAATAGATTGAAGCCTTACACCCTGAGGCTCATTTTACTCAGCACCATCAAAACACAATTGCACACATTGTCCACTGCCAGTCACTCTTCATTTCCCATTGTTTGACCCTACAAGGCAGAAAAGGCTTTGCTGAAGTCAGCCATAGCTGTGTGACCTCTACTGTACTGCAAATCAAAGTGATCACAGAGACTCGAAAAAAAGTAACTTTTATTCAAAAACTTCAGTCAGCATTTTAATATGGAACAACATATTAAATTGATATGAAGATATGAATCAGTGTATTATGTTGTCTGTCCATGTTTTATACTCCTACAATCTTGGTTTGCAATGCAGTATGAAATACAAATAAATGATACCGAAGCTGCATTGAATTTGAGTAAATATACACAAAGCATTTGGTAACTTGCTAACACTTGCAAGGTACACAACCAAGTGTAGCATTGCATTTCAAGGACGGCATTTGTTTTGCAAGGGAACTGCACAGTGACTCAATGTGTTTCTGTGTGCATGGGGTCATTTAATTTTGGAATGCCATTACATTGCAATTTTTACTTTCAGTAGCATAGAAAGTGTTACAATATTGGACATATTTTATTCCTAAAAAGCATCATTTCACAACACTGCATTCAATTAGTCTGATTATAATTCTCATGCGTATTATTATTCATATTTAAGATTTCATATACAAGATATACATTTTGGTTTCAGGCGCATTGAAACATAATCTGTCCACAAATTGCAGCAAAGGACAACTGATAAAGATAAACAAAGTGTTAATGTCACCTACAAAAACACTTAAAACTATGCACATTATAAACAGTTTTTGTGTGTTTAATTGATATTATTAGTCACAAGAAATCCAATTTGTACAGTTTGGATTTTCTTGCTTGCAACCATTTATGTTAGAAGCCTTCTCGTCTGGGTACAGATATCTTGTTACAGAGTCTGAGAAGTAAAAAAACAATGGCAACCTTGAATTAACAAGCTTGGTAAATGTGCTGGATTGTCAAGGCACAAGTTTACTTTGTAATGTTTTTATTGTCCAGCATCAAACAGCTTCTTCCTGCCCTCCATTCCAGACATAGCCTCCACATTCTTACGCCAGTCAGTCACCTCTTCTTTCTATAAATGGGACAAATATAAATATAGGTTTAGAATGAGGGTTGATTTATTTAAATGATGAATGAATTTATATGCCAAAAGCCTAAAACATAGATCAAATGCATTACCTTCTCTTCTTCTTTCTTTACGGTCTTCAGGTTGGCTTTGAAATCGGACTTTGATGACATTTTGGATTCAGTCAGCGCATCGAGTTTGGCATCGTGTGACTTCTTAACTCTCTTCAGTTTGGTTCGTTGCTTTGTACCCTTCATTTCCCAAATCTTCTGAGTCAACGACTGGATCTGAAATGGACCACAATGATGTCAGCTTTGTATTTATTCATTTGCGAGGAGTGTTTTAAATGTAATAGGAAAGATTCGGGATCTAAATACTTGTTAACTTTTGCATTCATGAATAAACTACTACTTAATCAATCGTTTGTCTTCGTAAAAGTAGTCACAAAACATCACAAAAGCATTACCTCTATTTCATTTTTAGCCACTTTAATTTCAAGATCGTATCGCGCCTCATCAACAACATCAATCTTGCGGTGAAGTTCTCTGCAAAGTTCCTGAAAAAACAAAAACAACCTTGAAGACATTCATGATTAATATTGATTTCTGCATGTAGCTTGTGGAGAAATGCTTATTCAAGAAAATACCTGGAGCTCCTGTGCAGACAGACCAGATAGTTTGAGAGGAGGAACCCTCTCATTAAGAGCCTCATCCCTCTCTCTTTTATTCTGCTCTTTTTCAGCTGCCAGCATGGACGTGGCCTTCTTCAATAATTTGCTCTGTAACATAGCAGCACTGATGTGACTATAAAGCTTCAGAAGATTAGCACATAGCTTAGCGCTAACACAGCCAGCCAGTTCATCATGGATTCTAGTCTCACCTTTCATTACATACAGTACATTTACTGTAAAGCGAAAGTGACGTGACTTTCAGCCAAGTATGGTTACCCATACTCAGAATTTGTGCTCTGCATTTAACCCAGCCGAAGTGCACACACACAGAGCAGTGAACACACACACACACACACTGTGAACACACACCCGGAGCGGTGGGCAGCCATTTATGCTGCGGCGCCCAGGGAGCAGTTGGGGGTTTGATGCATTGCTCAAGGGCACCTAAGTCATGGTATTGCCAGCCCGAGACTCGAACCCACAACCCTAGGGTTAGAAGTCATACTCTCTAACCACAAGGCCACAACTTTCCCTAGTAATATGTGCATTTCTTCACTAACCATATTAATATTACTACAAATATGACATACCGTTGAAAGTTTGGGATCAGAAATTATGTTATACTAACAAAGGCTGCATTTATTAAATCAAAAATACAGTAAAAACAGTACAGTAAAAATAACTTAAATAGAAGTTAAATAACTTCTATTTTTTATTTGAATATATTAAAAAATATATATTTATTTTTGTGATGCAAGACTATATTTACTGATCATTACTCCAGTGTTCAGCGTTTTCATGAGCCTTCAGAAATCATTGTAATATGGTGTTTTGCTGAAGCATATCATATTATTGTTGAAAACAGCAAAAAACTGATAAGAAATTTTTAGTATGAAACTTAGATATTTGGTAATATTATAAATGTCTTTACTGTCACATTTGATGCATTGAATGCATCCTTGCTGAATAAAATTATTATGTTATTAATATTAATATGAATGAATTTCTTAAAAAAATAACTTATTAAACAGTGTATTTGATTAAAAAACAAACAGGCAACTTACTTTCAAGAGCAGCCGCCTTGTGGCAGTATACTTAGTTTTTTTCTGAAAAACAAACCAAGTCATATTTAATCTTTCCAAATTATTTTTTACTAACTTGAATTATGGTATATCTTCCAAAAACTTACCGGTCTACAATGACAAAGCACAGAGCAGTGTGATAAGAAATAAAAAGAAACAACAAAATGCATTAACAAGAGCAATAGATCCACTCTAGAATTTTGATAACAAGGCTGTCAAAGTATACTTACCCTTCAGACATGTTTTTTTCTCTGTATAGACGCTGAAAAGGAAAACTTGTTTTTTTTATAATTCTTTGAAAAATAATTTAAAAACACATATAAAGTATTTATAAGGACACTTTCACAAGAATACATATATGATCACATTATATCTTGCATTAAATGGAAAACTGCTGTCCATGTGATCCTAAATGTCTTGGAGGTCCGAGGTCATGATATCATTCAGTGTGTATGAATCTGTGCGTCAGATTTGCGTCGCTAGGAAACATTCTTACAGTCCACACATAGAACACAGTCTGGAAAAGTGACGAGTGCCAAGTATTTAAAAGGCAGAGGAGTCACAATGTAGAGGAAAATTTAATTTGGGGCCCTCGTATCCAAAGGAGAGTGTTTATATAAAGCCCTGGTGCCAAGCACTCTATCCATACCTATTCATTGCATTCATACCTATTGTGCCTTATAAAGCACATGCTTGTTAGTGTTCCCAGCCTGGCTAAATTTGAACATGCTGCCCTTCTTTCATGTGGCCCAGTTTCAAGTTCTAGTCTTGAACTCACTACACTGGATATTAATGCTTTCATACGGATCCTGGCTAGGAATCATGTTTCGGAAAAGATAGCTGTTATTTCAAACTAAATTGTCAGGATATTTTGAGTTTTTGCTTATAAGTACAAAAGAAAAAAATTCACTGTTAATTTTTTTAAATGCATTTTTCAGGATATTTTGAGTGCTTTGCTAAATAATAAAAAATAAAATGCACTGTTAATTTATTTTAATGCATTTGTCAGAATATTTTGAGTGCTTTACTAAAAAGTAAAAAAAAATGCACTGTTAATTTTTTTATGCATTTTATTTCCAAAACCTCCAACATTTAATTCTTGGTAGCCAGAACAACATTTTTGGAAAATATAGCTTTTATTTTTAACTAAATTATCTGAATATAATGAGGAAACAATGACGTTTAATGTTGTATGCTTTTGAGTGCAAGACAAACCATCTGAAAACAGGTTTCATGGTCTAATTGGTTCTGTGAGCCAAATCTCTGGCAAGTCAAGAACATTGGATCTTGTATCCACACTTCTCCACGTCTAGCTAGCCTGAAACAACTATAGTATTTCATAACATACATTCCTTAAAGTTGACACAACTGGCTTGTTACGGAAATACATGGTACGGTGCGGGCTAATCCCTGCGGGGAGCCGCGGTCATGACACGGGAGAATGTAGGATGTACATATACATACATCCATCCTCCAACAGTGAAGGTGCGAGTATGATTATCTTTGAATGTTCAAATGTGCGATGTAAATCTATGAGCGATAAACAGACCATACAGTACAAATCCCCTCAAATATTTAGCAATAAACCCAATGTCCTTAAGTATTTATGACAACATGTGTGGGTCCCTTAAACTTGGGGTAAACATGCTGTGAATGCTCGCAGGACTTACCTTGAACTAGGAGGCAATCAGAGCAGGATGAGTTGTGTGGTGGCGTCGGAGAACAATAAACGTTATATGTTTTTCGTGATGGATTTATGGGTTGAATCCTGCGTGTGAATGGCTCACTAAAATAGACCCCTGTTACGTCCCTTTGTTCTCACATGTGCAAATATCTGGGCAATTTGTTCTCCAATCTCCACCTTGCTCAGTGGCATTTGCACAGAGCGGGGTGTGTATGTCCTCCAGAACAAGGACATGTGCATTTACAAATGACACACACTGGTGCAGGGGTCAATTCTTTCTCTGTTGCACTAGCAGCTTGCAATCAGGCTTGTTATGGTTAACTTAAACTAAAACGATTCAAAATACATTTTTTTCTCATTGAAATAAAGTTGAAATAAATATAAGAATTTTTTTTATCTAAAAATAAGTTTAAGTTAATACATTTCTTATCTAAATACATACAAGATTAAAAAATAAACTAGAAATAAATACAAATCAAAAGTGAATTAAAACTGAAATAACAAAATAAATGTTAATAGTTTTATTTAAAAATAACTCAAACTAATAAAAATGACAAAAGCACATATTTATTACAAAATTACTAAAGCTTAAAATTATTTTTATTTAATTCATTTAGATTAATTTAGAAATTTGTTCATTTTGACTCATCTAACATTTTACATTAAGATCAGTTGTTGACCTTTAACTACATTAACATGAACTAACAATGAAAAAATACTTTTAAACCATTTATTCATCTTAGTTAATGTTTGTTTCGACATGTACTAATACGTTGTTAAAATCTAAAGTATTTGTAGTAAAATTATGTAATGGACCTGGGGTAACAGAGCTTACAATTACAGTTGTATTTTTATTAATTAATGCCAACAAAGATAAATAAATACTGTAACAAATGTATTGCTCATTGTTAGATAATTCATTAACTAGTGTTATCTAATGGGATCTTATAATAAAGTGCTTTTAATTTCATTGCACTGTAACTTTGTACATTCATAAAATAAGCTCATTTTGTTGACATGTATGATTTGTTAACTCCGCAATTATAATAAATGTTCTCCTCGTAAATGCTAAAGTTGACTGACCTTTTCATTAACCTTCGTGCTTGTGTTTGAGGACTATAAAAGCAGAGTTCTTCAAGGCGATGGAGCCCGTGTGCTGTGTTAAAGGGGTGAGGGCAGACAGTAACTCATGAGTACTTGTTTAGAAGGGACTGAAGGTTTTAATTATAATTCGAACATGTTTGGATAATTATAGTGCACTTGAATCTCATTCTAGGCCACAAAAAGCCACTTACGTGAACCTAATGGCAAAGCGCTCAATGACAAGGTGACATTGTAGTATTTTTATGAGATTTTATTAAAGAGATGTTGACCTTTGCGTGCTGATATGTCATGTAGGCCCAGCATGTGTTACAGCTTCCAGTGATGATACTGTGCCATGAGATTTTACTGGGACAGAATGAGACGGGGGTTTCGCAAGCGCTTCTTAAATCCTCTGCTGACTGCTGGCATGTCGTGGTAGTTATCGATGTCAGCAGACCTTGTGAAGTCATTTTAGCGGAAGTCTGCTGTGTAATGAAAGTGTGACGTGTAATGAAAACTAGCATGATTCAATAGCTTGTGTTTAAAGTCACTGGCTAGTGCTGTTACAATTTTGTATGAAAATAACATTTACTAGAAAGTACGACACAACTGCTGGTAGAAAGTAAATATATCGCTCATATATTGATCCAAATTACCCTGTTAATTATTCTTTGTCCTGAAATGGTCATTTTAATTTATTTTAAAATACAAATTTTCATCAGCCATTACTATACTCTTGAAATGATTCAGGAGACCTGTTACCACAACTTAAATAAATGTCGTGTTTTAAGTTAAAAATTATAATTTATTAACTTAATTAAAGCTTTCAAGTTGCAAACATTATTTTGTAGGGTTCAGTTGCCATAATGTTGATCATTAAATGAACTTAATATTGTGCGTAATCTAAACTCAGATTTTTATGTTAATTGAATTTCTAATTTAATTGAATTGTTTTGTCAACTTTGGAAATTGGGTAGGGGATTTCTAGTTCCCAGCATGCTTTGCATCTGACAATCTGCATCTGGTAAATGTTGAAATGGGAAAGTTAAGGGAAAAACACGCTGGGCTTTAATGCTGTTGCATTTCAAAGAGTTTCGGTTGCGTTGAAGTCTTTGTGGTTACCATTGTGCTGAAGAGAAGACCACAACTCTGTGCTATCTGTCAGTGACAGGTGACATCTTATTCCTACTCTAAATGTACATGCTAAAAAAGGTACATTTAGCATGTTATTATAGCTGTGGATTTGAACAGTAACGATTATTATTACTATTACTATTTATTTTTGAGTAATCAACATTAAAATGTGTGCTTATGTTACAATTGATTAAGTTCTTCTAACTCAATATAGTTTGTTGGTTGAACATTATTTCATTAGAAGCTGCGTAAATTTTCATAGTGTATATTTTTGTGGAATCTGTGATCCTTTTTTATTGACTTGTATGATTTTTGGCCAATTGAAAGCTCAAAAGAATAGCCTTTATTTTATATACAGTATATACTGTATTATATTATGAATGGATTTGTTTAAATGTCAAAATTGCCTTCTGGTGAAGTATAACCTAAATTGATAGTCCTGTGTTTCAAATGAAACAAGTAGGTCACCCTGCATCTCAAAACCAAATTGCTATGAAAACTTTGAGTCTAATGTCCAACTAAGTATTAAATATTATAGGCGGCTGAGAATAGAAAGTTTTTAGCTGAATTCATTGCATGTGTAGTTAAAGGACTTGATTTTAAGATAGCCTTGAATAAAAAAAGAATGTTCGTGAGAAAAGCTTTATGTATTCGTGTGCGTCAGACTTGTCTCCTCCCCTTTATCAGATCTCCTGGTTTCCTCTAGATGCAGATAGAATCTAAGAAAGTCGTGAGAGGATGTTCGACGTTCTGTCACATCACTTAAAAATCACAGTACCAGAGAAAACATTGAATACAAATGGGTATAATTTTTGTCTCTCTTTTCTCGCTGCTTTCATGTGTCATAATGAAAATCTCATCCCTGCATCTCATTGAACTGCCTCCGATGGAATGTTCTCAAGAGGTAAAGATGATTTTTGTTCCCTTTTATCTATTAACGTTAATGTTATTCATATAAAAACGAGTTCAATTTTCATTATGCTGTTTTCTAACAGGGAGTGAAATGCAGTGTTGAAGTAGGCAAGTAGGAGTTGATGTCTTCTTCAAAAATGATTTTTTTTAAAGACAAAATTTTTCCATTTTCATTAGATATTTCTTTGATGGTCTTAGGTAACTGTTCAGATGAGGGTTGGGTGGTGCCAAGAGACAAAGCCCCGAGGTCTCCTGATGTAACTGAAAAAAAGGTAGCAGCCAAGAAGGACGACAGTGGACAGTTTGCACCAGTCCTGTACATTACATGGAGCCAGTTCCCGGATGGTAAGACAAGTATGATAACATAGAGCCACGCACAGGACTATAAATGATTGAAATCAAATTTTATCTTTTTGAAAAGAAATGTAACAGAGCCTGTACAGATGCTCGGCATAATTATCTATTTAAAGCGTTTATTAAATGAAATTGAATTATTTTCCTCAGGGAGTATATACACTCTAAAAGGGACTGAAGTGCTTGTGGTTGAAATGTCGACAAATCGCAGCGTTTGTGTTCGTTACATTTTCAATAACACACTTTCGGATACAAAAAACCCAAGACTGGGCAGGGTAAGAGCACTTTTACTTACATAATCATATATCCACTGAAAGAAGTGTAATTTGTAACCCAATAAATTTCACCAATGCAAAAAATAGCAAGAAACACATTGAATTGAACATGACATTTTGAAGTAGAAAGGCCTAGTAGAAACATACTTTTAGTAAACAATTGTAATAATGTACTATGCAGTGTTATTCACACCATTGTTTCAGCTTTGCCTCTTTCCTTCACCTTTTTAGTGGACATTTTCTTTGGACAGGATTGTGCTCATTCCCAACTTTAAATACCAGGTTTTTGTAACTAATTTACCAAAGCTAGACAGAGGGAGCTATACAACAATAACCAACATCACAGTTCCAGGTGAGAATTAATCAATGACGCAATCAAACAGTTGAAGCTTTCATTATTAGATATGTAGCAGACATTAAATCCAAAATGCTTTGGAAACTGTCCTATTGGGATTATTCGGAGGTGATGCAAATTGGTGTCCAATTCTTAAAAAGTCAACTGCTGTTAGGTAAATCTGTTTGTCATTTTAGATCGCTTTTGGGATATGAAGGTAGAACGGTCAGTGCGAAAGGATAAAGGAAATGGTAACTTGGTGATAACAGTAGAATTTGAAACAGGAGAGTTCTCTGACCAATACAAAGTCTCCATCTGCAGTCCTGACCTTCAGCCAGAACTGTTTCACACTGTCATAAAGGTACTTTTAATGTCCAGTGTCTAAAAGACTCCACAGTGCCACCTGTTGTGTGTTCAGTCATAAATGTAGATTCATATATAGCATTAATTTAAGAAGCACAGACAACATTATTAGCGTGAATGCTAAATAAATTCTGTTTTTAAGGGTAACGAGACATTTCTGAAGGTTAATTTCACGCTGGAAGCACGTCGGATAAATCACTGCAATTTGGAATTGGTGGTGAGTTATGAGGATGTTTTGTAATTTAATAATAATAATTTCTTTCATATCAGTAAATGATTAAAAGATGCCCTGTTTAACAGATTCAGCCACTGTCTGTTGAAAGCGTGAATAACTGTCTGGAATACAGAAAGACATTTGATATCTGTCCCTGTATGTATTATACATTTACAATAAATGTTTTATTTCCTGTGTTTTTAATTAGCCAGCCTTTAAATTATGATACAATTCAAATGTCTCAATGTATGGTTCATTTGACCTTTGGTTTGTTTTATCTATATTAACATTTTAATGTCAGTTCTTCCAGGTGCTCCTGTTGTTTTTATCACTTTGGTGACACTGGGTCTGTTGTTGGCTTCATTGGCTGTTACTGTTTGCCTTTTTGGCTGTATTGTATTTTTGAAGTACAAGGATTTACATAAAGGTCAGTGCAAATAAAACAATCAAATAAATAGGCACAAAACTTAGGCCTGGTTTCACAGCCCTGGTTTAAATTAGGTCATAGTTCCATTAGGACATTGAAGTATCTTTTATAAACGTGCCTTAGAATAAACATTACTGGTGTGCATCTTGAGACAAATCAATTGTACTAACATATTTTAAGATCTGCCAGTGCAAGTTTCTTTTAGTTGAAACAGCCCAGACATGCATTTTAGTCTGGGACTAGGCTTTAACCTTGTCTGTGAAACTGGATCGTAATGAAACAGAAGTAGCAACAGTATCTACAAAGAAAAAATGTGCGGCGGAGACTTGACTGCATGCATTATTTGTTGATTGTTGATTAGATTTCAGAATTTGTATCTGAATGCTTCCACTATATAAAAAAAACAGTCCATTAGGGGTGACTGATACAGATTGTGTCTTGTGTTTTAAAATGCAAGAAAAAATAAACCCCAAATGTCCAAGTTGGGAGTCTATCTGAGAAAAAAATGGCAGATGAAATGTACGCATTTTTGTTCTTTTTATGAATGATTTAATTTTTCATTTACGATAAAACTATTCATTTACAATAAAAGCCAAACGTTGCATGTACAAAATACAATTATGACAAATTAAAGGCTGTAAAAATAAGATTTACATGCATAAATTGAGGGAAAACACACCCAATGCCCAAGGTTTTTATTCATCTTTATTCCCTTTTTTCCTAATTTAAATTAATCCAGAAGGTGCATTGCCATCCTGATCCGAGATATTGAAACACAACTGACATTAAACAACTTCCCATATCTTAAAAATACAAACTTGCCATGAGCACCTGATCGCACCAATAGTGTTCTAAAAGTCAAATATAGGCTACATTGTTCTGCCGTTTTCAATTGTTTTGCTGAATCTTTCACTCACTCTTTATTATTTCAATACATTTTGAAGGTTCCAAAGCATTTTGTATCTTAATAATAATCATGTGTTTTGACAGAAATGCCCTCCTCAGACAGCTCAACATGTGCAAAGGGTAAACTAGAGTGGAATCCCATTCACGAGCCTAAAAGGGTCATCATCATCTACTCTCTTGACCACCCCCTGTACAAAGAAATCATCTTGAAGTTATGTGCCTTCATGAGGGCCAAATGTGGCACAGACGTCACTCTAGATCTCCTGGACTCTGCCTGGCTCAGCACGATTGGAAGAATTCAGTGGCTGGATATGCAAAGGGAACGAATCTCCAAGTCCTCAGATAAAGTCCTGATCTTGTGCTCTTCAGGCGTACATGCCAAGTGGAAGGCCATGTGCGGTGAGCACAAAGTAAGACTGAAGGAGGATGAACGTTCACCCATAGGAGACATGCTCACGCCGGCTCTGAGCCTCATTATACCGGATTTTGTTCATGCTTCATCTTTCCACAAGTACATAGTGGCTTATTTTGATGACGTGTCCAGTGAGGATGATGTTCCAGCACCATTCAACGTCGTGGTGAAGTACAAACTGATGAAGCACTTTGAAGAACTTTACTTCCGAATACTAGACATGGAAAAACATGAGCCGGGACGGATTAAGTGCATTGAAGGCATCAGGGAGAACGATTACTTCAACTGTCCATCAGGACGAGGACTTCGGGATGCTATTGAAGCTTTTAAAAATTACCAGCTGAAGAATCCAAATTGGTTTGAAATGGAGCTTTTGGACACTGATGATGAAGAAGAGGAAACCATCTTGGAGTCAACGTGCCCTACAGACATTAACTATAGCTCTGTTACTGAATGCTATCAGCTATCTGAAGAGCATAAAGCTCATACATTTGTCAATATGATTAAGTTTCAGAATGATGAACATGTTTTAAAGTCTTCCATCGCAGAGACAGCTGTAATACTGAGTGAGAATTCTTCAGTTCTTACCACAGATGTGCATTACAGTGGCTCAGTACAGAGCAGCATTACAGCTATCGATGTAAAAGGTTTACCAGCAACTAAACCTGTGGCACAACATGCTTTATGCTTACAGGCTCTGTGAAAATGTCTGATTTAAGCTTGACATAATCAGTCTACTGTATTATACTTCTATTCTGTTATAATATATATATTTTTATATTTTTGTATAGGTTTTTTTCCATGTAGTTATAAGTTCACTTTAGTTAGTGAGGTTGTGTAGTTTGATTCTACACAATCATGTCAATTTGTTTACTTACACAGAAAAAAATTAAATGACATCTTATAAATACACACAACAAACATGTTTATGTGAGATAATTCAATTTGCTGGCAACTTTATCAGATTATTTTGGTATGACAGGGCCAGCACATCATAATAGAATTATTTTTTGTGTCTTTTCCTTATTCTAAAAATGTATAGGCAAGATTTCTAGTTGTCTACAAAACTATTTTCAAGCAGTTCATTCAGTCAGCTGAGTCTATATGAATGAAAGAGGCCTAACGAGTTATGAAACCTCTTATAGAAAACAGAAGACAAAAATCTAGCAAAAAAATAAATAATAAATAATAATAATAATAATAATAATAATAAAATGGTATTAAAAACAAAAAAAAAAAATCTCTATATTCATAGATATCACCGTAGTAAACCTTGATTCGTTAAAATGCCCATGTATAGACTATCCCCCATCTGACTGACATTCGGAGTAAAAGGCGATTCTCAGCTAGTACAAACAGACCAAACCGGATCAAAG